>NC_048273.1:34153222-34490722 GCF_009762535.1 Notolabrus celidotus | reverse complement strand
GGAAGTGTTACCAACCGTGCAATCTGAGGGACTATTTTTTGCTGCATGAATTAATCATTTGTTAATCAATAAAATCGTCTTATAATCAGTATCTGGTGTCAACTTGTTTGTTGCTTTAGTTGGTAGCTGGGTGATAAGTGGGATGATGTATAGTGAGCTGGTGGTGCAAATTAGGATCACTTCAGGGTGAGACTTGACACTTCCACACCCCTTCTGGGACTCTTATGCATAAACAGCTACACATTAGACATCATCATTAAGAATTTCTTGTTCTATTTGTAGATAATTTTACTTATTTTAGGTCATTTTTTCCCCTTTTTGAGGTTTGTTCAATATGGGAACAACCGATGTGACTAAGAAGGGAAGTAGGGAAGATGGTTGCTCTTTTGAAGCCAGCTGTGACAGATACTATTTTCATAAAAAATGACAGAAACCAGGAAAAGGCTTAATAATTTGAAGAGCATAGAAAGTGCTGATTTGCTTTTGACAGGGAAACTGGCTTTGGTGTATTGAGAAGGGACCACCCCTTTGGCACTTAATGGAGCTCAGCCCATATGCCTCATTTCAAGGAGATAAACATTCACATGTGTTGAAATCCCTGCCATACAACCAAATGAGTCCAAACACACGGTCTAGACAGTCTACCTCATTTTATTTCCATGCTTGTTTTTCTTTCTCCCTAGGTATCCTATCCCTATGCATGAGCTGACACAGTGCTGGAAGGTCCGATTAAAACCTTAAATCCATTTGAATCCAAGAGGAATAAGACAGTGCACTTATCTGTGATAACGCTACAGAGCTGTCCCCCAATTGCAATCATATTTCAGTGATAATGGAATAATATCCCTTCAGGGTGTTCATGTTGCTCAGAAAGAACTTTTCAATCTCCTCATGCACAGCATCTGCCTGACCTCTGGACGCTCTCCTCGATGTTCCTGGCATTGTCACCAGAGGCAGTAAATACTGGGGCCTAGGAGACAGACTCTGTCGAAGAATTCAGGTTCATTTTATTTTTAGTGTGTTTACTACGACGTAGAGAAAGAAAGATGGCAAAGAGGTGGTACTCTGAGTCAGTAAGGAGGGGCTGGGGTTTCTTCGCTGACTTTGCCAAGCTCAGCAGAGTTTATCAGTTTAATTGCGGGAATACAGCTGTAATTAGTCGCAAGGAATTAGAGGGGGAAAGCCTGAAAGCCAAATTAGCTCCAGGCTTTCCAGAACACTGAAAACCTCAAGAATGTGAAACAGGGAAGTGCGGACCCACTTTAACACACTCTCTCCCTCTCTCTCCCTGCTCTCGCTCTCAAGTCTCCCCTGTTGCATGCCCAGATGACAGACCAAAAAGACCGGGGTTCTATTTTCCTGCAGGCTCACAGCCAGCACTAGGGGAAAATGCAGTTTTATACAATTTTCCTCTTGTGAGAGTATAATTTTTTAAGTCTGAGCCTGTTTGGTGATTTCCTGGAACCAAACAAATGTGTTTGCACGAGGACGGAGGAGAGTTACAGGCAGACTGCGGGCAGTTTTTGGGGTTTGTTTCTGCTTGGACAACCTCTTTCGCAAATGCAGACGAGGGATATTCTGGTGGCTTGAGGCGGCACAGGCAAACTGCTGTGTTGTCTCTGAATTCACATAACAGCTATCATGTATGTTTGCAGTACGAGTATTTAATCTAACTGTTGAATGAAACGTGCATCATATTACAGTTCTTGTCTGTTTTTTGAAAACACATCTTTGTTATTCAAAGAATTGAAATAAAGTGAGTTTGACATCTTGCCATTTTTAGATTGTATCCATAAATAAATGTTAACAGTTGTGGCCTATTGGCATGACAGCATATGCATTAAACCATGAATACCACATAATATCCCTGAAACCACTCAAGATAATGTTATGTAATATTAACATTACTCTGACAGCAGGATTTAGTGTTACTTATTCCTCTTTCCCTTAATACCAAAGACCTGAAGTCTGTTTTTTCCAGGGGATGTTTTTTGTCTCTACCTGATAAATAAGGAATGATATTTGACACTTACAGCTGGTTACATTTATTAGACATTAAAGCTGCTGTGAGGAACTTTTAATTTGTGTTCAGTCCCCCCCATGGACCAAGATCCCATCGTATCACTTTACTAATCTTGCCCTGCATGCAAAAGTGTTTATTTCGGACAAAAAATCTCATCCTGTTTTCTTGTAATAGCTGTGTGACACCTACCCCTCACAGCAGTTTCAGGAACTGAAACTGACACTTAATAAATTCTCAATCTTTCTGATGATTGCCTCTTTTGCTTTTGAGGGTCATCAGTATCAACTTCAATCTGTTTCACAACAACTCAAAGACTCCAGACAGGCGCTTTAAAGATGAAGATCTTTTGTTATAATGAGAGGAGAAGAGCTGTGGAGGCTCAATGTATTCATAAGCCGTAATCTATTCCAAAACAACATCAAGCAACATCGAAATTCCTTCAACTAGAGCAACAGTACACATAAGCTGTCTTTTATTGTCTATTGACAGCAAACTTGTCTTGATGTTGGTTGGTATTTTGGATATTAAGTTTAAGGCTTCTCTCCATCCTCTGGCTTCTTTCTGTAGGATAAAGGAGCTCCTGTGATTGGTCTCTACTTCACCAGTTTATTTCTGTATTCCTCATTCTAATAATACTGAGTCTTTCGTATTTGTTGCATCCAGCTGTGCTTGGATTTTGCCAATGCCTGCGGTCACTAAAACTGCAAAGATCTGCATGTCACACCCATTTGTGCGAGTGCCTACATTTCTTTTTTTTTGTGTGTTTTTTTAATGTGCGCCCCTTTCAGGAAAAGGGCTCTGAAAGTGCTGGAAGCTACACAGCTATTTCTTTCATGTGTTTATGTGGAATATATAAATATAGATAGCGTTACTGTTGAGGAAAAGATGTCAGCTTTCGCTCTACAATATATGTATTATTGCTCATGTACTTACATAAAGCAAAGAAGCCTGTAATTTAGGGAGGGGCAGAGCTTATGCATTATTTAGAAGAGTTAAACTGCAGCACAGCACGAGCCAGATAAATCGTTCTCAACTATTAAACATGAAGTTCCAACAGATCTTTGTGTTTGATTTGTGTTGACTTGGTAACCAACCAGTTTTTGTAGTAAAAGTCTTTTTTTTTTCAGAGTACTTCTGAGCTGTTAGCAGCAGCCGGTTGCCAAGTAAAACAAAAAACTCACTGCAAGAAAACAGAGCTCATCTCTTTTGAAGCATGCTACAGCTATTAGTGCCAAACAGATTTAAAGTCGGATTTTGAGCTGTGATGACTTTGTAATATGTTCTGAAACATGAAAGCTGCATGTTACCTGGACTTAAGGAGGCATTCCTCTGACTTGGCAGAGAGTGCACATGAAAAATGTAGAGACGTTAGTGACATAACATGTGGACTCGAGCTCCTGCTTTCATGTTTGAAGAGCCAGGAACCCATGTACTTTTGTTTGCAAGGATATTTGCAGGCAGGCATATAGTACTCCATGTAGCTAACATGTTATTGCTTTCTTCACTGATGGAAAAGAAACAGTTTCAGTTCAGTATTATATCTGTCTAAAAACTCTCTCAGTATCAACACACTTCTCTTTAAGCACATATGCCTGCACAATACATCCAGCAGTATATTTCCTGTCCTTTCTGTCTATAAGCATCAACATATTACAGCCATATGTGAAGTTAAAAGGAGAAAGCAGGCCAAATGTTTGACATCAATTATCATCAAGCTGTATCCCTCCACTGAGCAACACCCTAAGCCTGGGAATTGCAAAAGGCTGTTTGTAAATTAAGAGGTGTTGCAAACAGAGAAGGGTGAAGGGAAGTGCAAAAAGGGTTGAGAGAGTATGAGCATGCACCAAGTCCCTGGTGGTATTAATGTGATAAATGCTTTCGTGACTGATTTGATCTTATCTGCCTTGATGAGATATGTAAAGCCAATCACGCTGCTCGCTACATGTGTGCATGTGTTCCTGAGAACTGGCAGGCTCTGTTGTGTAGAAAACAATACCATATGTCTACGCGCCATTCACGAGAGTTCCTCTGCCATTCTTGTCTCCAAATGAAAACCAATAGAGGCTGCCCATGTTTTCCATTAACAATTACTCTGAGGAGAGAGCTTGTGTGAGAGCAAAACTCATAGGAAGAGCCTTCAGCTAATGAAAGAAATACAGGAGTGAAAAGGCAACGCTTGGCAAACAAACAATAGGCAGCACCAGCCAACAGCAAACTTAACAGTGTTGTTCCATCAAGAGTCATAAAACGTTTAATCCCAGTCAAGCCTTTCGAGTAGAGATGCAACGCAGCCCTTCACAGCCCTGACCCCCAAAAAGAAATATATACATAAGGCCACTAAGTCAACACGGCGCACTCTGCACATGTGTCTCACTCGGAACCCAAATGTCCCTCGGTAAAATGAAATTTGGCCCGCATTCAAAGTTCATTTCTCAAGTCATTTTTTAGACCCTTGGTGGTTCCTGCCTTCTGCTGATTGACATGAAATACCGTGGAGAACATGTTTTACAACAAAAATCTGGATTCTGGCATTTTAAAAGTCAGCAGTCTCAAGTGGCCAACAGCAACAGTGTGCTCAACGCCTCTGAAGCTTTTCCAGTCAGCCCATCTGTGTCCACCGAGCCCAGAGCACTGGAACCAGGAAACAAGGGATGGCAGGCCTGATTCAGAGTCCAATTAGCCCAAGGAAACTGCCTCTTCAATGGAAAGGCTACGTGAGGGAGGTCTGGCTGTGGGTTTCTGTTTCTTGAGTGCTAAGTCCAAAACCAGTTCCTCTTGACTCTGTTACTAAAAGCCCTCACCACAGCAACTCCTCCTTTAGAGAGGGACCATAGAGAAGGTGTGGGAATTGGCAGAATCATTATTGACACTGAGAGTTTTACATCTGTGGCCATTGTGGATAAGAACTGTTGTGGCCCGATGCGAGTTTATGATGTAATCGACCATTAGCTAAACCCTCCCCCAAACCATTATCCAATTCAGCAACTGTGAAGGGAATCTATTGAAAATTGTTTTTGCATTGCTTCTAACATTAGCTTTTTTTGTCAGCATGTCCAGGTAACTATCATATCATAAACAGTAATGACTGAAGAACATCAATAACCAGCTACTTTAGATTGTTGGGTAATGGGATGAAAATTAGGATGGGATAGGATGAGATTGTGTTGAAGTCACCAGCTCTGCCATGCTGACACAGCATTAAAAAAAGGTTTATTCTACAGAAGCCCCAGCCAACCCAAAATGGCTTAACATTTGCCAAAACCATCAAATATTCTGCATCCTAAAAGCCTTTTCTGTCATTTACAATAAAAAAAATATGTTGAAAAATACAGGCAAGCATGTAAGTTAAAACCAAACATGTGGCTTTTAACTGAGTCAAAAACAATATTGGGCCCTTTCTTTGTATGTTACTACAAAATACAGGCACAGTAAAATTCACCTACAGTAACTGATATGGACAAAGCATTGACAAGTGTATGATTGAATCGTTTTATTTGATTATTTTAAAGTGGTAGTAGCATGTGGCATGTATACCATGTACCAGGCAAATTAAAAAAGTTGAACCCTTCCAAAGAATGGCAGATCTCCAATAACTGTACCACCATTTTTGGGGACCTACCTTTTAAATTAATGTTAAAAGAAATGTCCTGTTTATTTAAAATATGTGGTTTTTATTTGACAACCATTTTTTAATTTAAGAAATATGGTGTGCTAATTTTTCCTTAAAATAGTAGAACTAACATGCTCTTCACTGAAAACAACTTTGATCAAAGCAGTGATTGGCAAGAGTGCTAACTTTGTGCCTTGGAAATAACCTTTACTTTAGCTTTAGGTTGCTTTCACACTGTAACTTGTTTGCTTTGTTCAGATCAAAACAATGAACTGCGATGAACTAGCTCCACTGTTGATGAAACTGGATAAAGACGGTGTGTTGGCTTATGCTAACTTTGTCATCTACTACAGGAGTGTGATGAAGCAGCTATTAGTTCCGGTTGCAGGGTTGATTGCGATCTCACTGCAAACAAACCACTCCAGGATTTGATTACAAGCATGCCAAGACCACCTCTGCGGTGATCTGGGCTCACTTGTTTGTTGCATATCAGAGCGCAATTTCTGTGTTAACTTTTATCCAAACCACCTGGGCCAAGGACCAAAACGCCCCCTGAAAAACCTCTCCAAAGGCGTGAAAGCAGCCTTAGTCTTTAAGATGGCATCACTCTCAAAGTTATCAAGAGCCTATTTTAGACCACTTTTAAGCACTTCCAGTTTAAAGAGAACAACAGCTTGAAACTCTTAAAATTCAACTCAAGTGGTTTCTTCAAAGAAATAAATCTACTTGTGAAATTTTCTATTTAAGATGTAAAAATCTTTGTCCCAAACGAAGGTCACCTCATTAGAATAGTAAGTGCTATGCAGGACAAAAGAGCAGCAGTAGTAGATAAGGAGGGCAGAGCTTTGTGAATGGTAAACTGCTTTAGATGAGATCAGTTCATGCTCACAGCGAAGAGAAGGCTGGGGATTGTTCTTCCGGTACAATGTGGTATTGAGTTGTGTGGCATGTTAAGGAGATTTCATTGTTGGGTGAACCTTGGAAGAGCAGCAGCCTCCAGGACTCTTCTGGGTTAGGGCCATCTGCAGTCAGGCTGGGGGATAAGATGCCAGCAGCTTGCACTACAAGAGGGCTCAGTGCTGTCACTCAAACACTAAATACTTAACACCTCATTCAGAAGGGGCCCTGCAGTCAGTCAGAGCCATTGGCTCAGCTGTGCCTGACTGCAGAGGCCTCCTCCTTCACTGTTAAGATTCCCTTTATCTCTTTACACTCTTTGAAAACTGGAATTATGTCCCAGAAACATATCATAATGAAGTGCCAACAGAGTAAGCTTATACCTTGGTTTTGTCAAAGATAATGTGTTTTAGTTGATCTAGCTAATCTGAAGATACACATTCCTCTGATACAGAGATGTGTCTTATCATTGAAAAAGCACATTTAGAGCAGCCTCTTTTAAATGTAGGTATAAACAGACATGTAGACTCATTGCCCTGCAAAAGGCACTGATGTTCTTGGACACACAGCAACAGTCCAGCTTGTACTGAAGGCTTCCATGATGGTTGTCAGCTGTGCTCTGTCCGACACCACTGACAAGGGGAGACATTAAATGTGATGGTGACCTGCTGGTCTCTACAGAAACATCAGTCTCACAGGCCACACATCATCACAGCTAAGGAAAATAAAAGAATGTCAGATAAACATCAATCTTCATGAGTGTATCAGTTTCTTCTGACATGATGACATTTCCATTAAAACAGGAAATTGTTAAAAGGAGTATTATGCACTTGAACCACAAGTATTCATGTTGCATATTTATCTAACAGCTATGTTTCTATTTGTGCAGAATAAAATACTGAAAACAGTTTTGGTGCATTCCTGTTAATTTTGTATATTAGTTATAATATTTTACAGAATACATTACATTGTTTTGAGGGTATAGTTTTGTTTCAAAACAGAAATGTTTTTTAGATTATCAAAAAAATATCAGAAATAAGACCCTTGTTCTTTATCCTTTAGTGTACAGTAATCAGTCTCGGTGCAGAGGTGATACATACCAAATAACCGTTATGATGAAAGTCATCTGTCAGATAAGCCTCGACAAGTTTTATGTGGTCTAGACGAGGAATTTTAACACCCTGACTTTCTAAATGTCAAAGACACTTCAAAGACAATCCATAAAAGAGGAATACAAGGTTTTTATAAATGTGTGTGTGTGTGTGTGTGTGTGTGTGTGTGTGTGTGTGTGTGTGTGTGTGTGTGTGCGTGTGTGTGTGTGCATAGATGTGCATAATGCAAGGATTTTGCAATCAATCTCTGTTCTTGTCCGTGTCACATCGGTTTTCACGGCAGAATATTTCTGCTCATGAAAAGTAAGCACCAAAAACACTTGACCACATCTGGAAATCATTGTTGTACCTGATACTGCATTCTTGCAGAATGCTGTGGTGTTAACACACAATTGAAAATGATTACTTCTGGGAAGCCAAAAAAACAGGAAAGCTTTCTCAGCATTTAAAGGCATAGAAAAAAAAATTCCATTGCAATATAGTATAGTAAGCCATGGATGAGGCCTCTGGACCTCATTCTGTGATGATTTTCTCATGTGAGACACCGGCTTTAAACAAGTGCACTGTAAGAGTCCATTTTTACATTTTTTATTAAGTTTCCCAGCGAGGCCCCTTGGTACCTTTACTAAATATGGCTGGCTCTCCAGGGGACCTGGCTCCAGCTACACTGACATATCCCTCACCAAATCCTAGTCTCTTCTTCCCTGACATGTGCTCTGGTTCTTATACAAGCCTCTGAAAGTGATTGGGATGTTGTTTTCAACTTTGAACTGAGAATGTGAGTTTTAAAAGAAAAAAAAAACAAGCTTATAAAGTTTACTTGAATTTGGCTGTTTGACTGACCTTTAAACTAAATTTAAGCATGTCTCAGAACATGCTTAATATTCACTTCTTTATATGACTTTTACTAGGCTTCTCTGCAATACTGTAAAGCCTTTTGAAAGACAGTCAAACATTTCTTACTGCATGCTACCATGCAGTATTTCAACCATCTCACTACTTTTAGTTTTCTTATTTCTGACGGATATGAGTTTTCTCTCTCAGAAAATCTGTCTTCATGCAGTGGAGCAAGATGATTCTCCTGAATTTGCATCTAAAAGGCCGCCAAAACTATAATCTTTTATTTCCAGACCAGCATCCATATTAATCGCCCAAGAAAATGTCAGAAAAAAGGCATGGACAGAAAATAAAACTTTACTAATAACAAAAAAGACACTACAAATCACAGCTTTTCACTTGATTAACACTCCAATGAACTTTATATTGATGTCTGGCAAAATAACACAGAGAGTGTAAAGTGGAAATGATTTACTCTAAGGTAGATGTGCGTGGGATTAACATGAAGGCAGACTTCTGTACTAATACAGGTTATAACTCAGGTTGTGATAATTATGCGCCGATAAGGCTAAATTTATAAGACTCCTGGGAATGAAGAAAGTTTTAACATTTCTTTGTCCATACAACTATAACTCCTAGCCATGACTTCCATTTTGAAAGCTGCAAAGTCTCGTTTGAAGTCAGTGATAAAGGTTTTCTTTACTTGATTAGTGTCTTGCTGGAGTTCAAATTAGAATAAGTAGCATTTTTGAGTTTTGACTGATTATTAATTAATTACAACATGAATTAGGATGTAGCAGAAAGTTTGAGGTGGAAGTTCAACTCCTTTCTCCGGAGAGCTTTAGTGGTTTACTGTTTGCTCCCAAACATTCCCCCCTTGTTAGAGATTTTTGTGGATACGCCCTGTCTGATTTGAACAGCTGCCAAACTATCAACAGGGCTGTTGGGAGGAGGGAGGGAGGGAGGCAGTGAGGGAATAGCCCTGTGGTTATAGTTAGGGAATAAAGCTGACAGAGCACATTGCATCTTAATAGATGATCATATCATGCAGTATGATGTGGGAGGGTGATACAGGTTTGAGTTTGGAGAAAAGAATGAAAGCTCTCTTACTTATGATTATATTAAAGAGATGTGTAATCACCAGCTCTCAGAATAGCAGCACACATCAGTATTAAGGATAGCTGGATTTCATATATTGTATTTGTAAACAGAAATTAAAATGTCCCCACATGGAGCGTGCAAAGGCCTCCTCTGCAAACTTTTATCATTTCATATTTTTCACTCAGATAAGACAGCTACTGAAACAGGAATACAGCTTAGCCTGTGAGGAAATGAATACACAGTTTTAGGAAGTAGGATTTAAAGGCTTTTAGTGATGCTGGACTCACATGAAAGGTATGTTTCATGCCCAGGGCCAGATTCTCCGTCTTGATCTTCCAGATCAGCGACTGGGGGGAGTTGAGCACGAAGACCAGTGGCTTATGGTGGCGCAGCAGAGACTGGATGGGCTTCAGATGCAGCTCGACCTGGTGAGATGATAGAAAATTGAATTGAGCCACATACAGGAACAACAGAGTGGTTTAATCACTGAGAAAGAGATACGGGCAGAAACAGAGAAAATTCCTACCCTGTGGATCAATGTCAAAGCTTTCATTTTCTCATGTTCACTCAAACATAAAAAAAAAAACTATCAGCTTCTGATACTAACAGTTACAATCCTTGGTGTAACTCCAGAGCTATGATGGTGTAGATTGTAGATTGTAGACTTGTTTTTTATCAGGCTCTGTGGTTGTTTATGGACTTACTTTGCTGATAAATTCACAAAGGCGGCCTGCTGAGTTCTCCCTAAAAGGCACTTGCTTAGCTCTGATATGGAGCCTCAGTGGGATCTGAACTTTCACACAGTGCAGTCTTTGTTACCAGAGTGAAAAAATAGAAAGTAGTTGGGGCTCTGTTAGCATCTCTACTGCATGCAACTATGCCTTTGGTTCTCAGCCTGCCATTTAAATAGATTTTCACAGTCTGGTAGTGAAATGGAAAACAAACTCAATGTTGTGACCAAAGCTGTTGTTGTTTTCTTGTTTTCAGTGTGCGAGCTGTCTGGACTATTTGCACTAAATCTAGCCAGGTGGTTTACGGTCTGAGCGTGCACTTAACTCACAGATTAGGCAAGACTCTCAATCTCTATTATCTTTTTACAGATTAGAATTGTTTAAATATCCCCCTTACCAAAGCTCAAATTCTCAATTGCTCTTTCAAGCTTTGATGAGATGTGATACTCTGAACACTTTAAACTTCCTCTCCTCTGTATTCCCAGACTAATCATATTAGCTCCATCCTGTGTGTCAGCACTAAAAGTCTGTAAATCACTAATTCAACTCACAAGGATTCACATTATGTGATATAACAACCCCAGCAGTAACTCAATCAGTCACGGCTTGCAAAAATATTGGCCCTTCGCCTTTCCCGAATAAATACAGTCTTTGTGCCTCCATTGAACCTAAAAATGGAATAAATGATTTGTAATTATGATGATAGGGATCGTAAATACGAGTTGACAGTTTCTTATTAGGAGTGTTTGACTGAATTAGAACCATTAGAAACTGCAGAGAACAATCGCAGCACTAATTTGTTTTGATGCAGTTATGTTGTGCGCGAAATCAAAATGAAGATCTACTTTGATAACACATATGTTGTACGATATGTTTCTGCTGCCCTTATACACTCTTTGTGTCATTCACAGTTATTAGGTATTGACAAAAGTGTACTTAATGAACAAATGAAAACATTTATGTAATGCTGTCATTTGGTTTAGGCTTCTGAATCAGAATAAATGTTCAACAGTTTAAGATCGGATTATCATCCATTAAATATTCCATATTTCTTCTTACTGCACTAATATTCACACAATATGTTGGGCAACATTTTGAAATAATACAAATTGAAGCATGGATGACGGAATATTCATAACATACTGTATCACAGCTGCTGTTGGAATGGTGTCAAAAACGTTACTGTTTTTCTGCTGAAGTACTTTGAGACTACTTGCGAAATGTCTGTGTTTTCCAATGCCTATGTATAAAGCAATGTTATTATTCCCCTTGTTCTCATTATGACGGACCAATCATAACTAATCTCCAATCCTCCGTCCTGATTGGTCAAGTGGCATCCCCACTATGTTGCCCTGATTAGCTGGGAAGCCACTACTTCCTCATAAAACGAGCACAATCTTTTGTGGGCGGGGTTACGGGAGCGGAGAGGGGAGGGGTAGTGTTGACATTCCAAATCTCTCTCCAAACTGATATTTATATCACGACTACCAACAGCAGCTTTAAGTGAACAACCCCAAAGATGTCTGTTTTGGTTCCATTTGGCGGTACCTTTGGTGAAAGGGAAATCAAATAAAACTGCTCGTTTAGTCCAGAAAACTATCCAGGTTAACTGAAACAACTTTGTTTCTATTTAATCCACCCATCTTTTGTCAGGTAACAAGATAGGTAAAGGATCTGTCTTGAAAAACAAGAGGAACTCTTCCACACATTAATTACCCACGGATAAAACAAGAAGTAGTTTTTTATCATGCTAATTATTAGTACATAGTTGCTGCCTCTATTCATTCCAATGACTGCATACTTGGGAAGAAAGTTACTTAGTGTATTCGCCAAAGTTTTAAACAGTGCCATTACGCAGCCCATGAAAATGTAACAAATTAAAAATATGCCTATCTCTAATTTCTTAGCAATGGAGCAAACTCCATCTGCTACTGAGCATAAGCATTGAATCCATATCCCTCTCTCACACTCACACTGCATTTTAGACTCCTGTCTCTCTCGGGAGAAATGTATTCCAGTCAGTAAAGTGTGATTTTTATCTTCTGGCAGATACTCTGTGTTCAAAGACTTGTCCCTGTGATGCTGGTATGAAGCCACTTTAAAGAGACACAGACAGAGAGAACGTGAAGAACCGAAGTCTTATTATCTGTCCTCTACAGATTCTAAGGCTGGAGGATAGCAATACAAGTGAGTGTTGGTGCTGTGTGTTTGTGCTGCCAAAGTCATTACTCTGAGACCAAATGGAAGATATTACTGAACAGTTATTTATGCTGCAAACTGGATAATGATCCAAACAAACAGATGAGAGACTCACTGATTTCTTTTTCTTTTTTACATGCATATTTGTTCCACTTAGTCCAGACTGTGGAAAAAGCATGTTCATCGCTCCTCTGAGAATAACAAAAACCAAGATATGATCATACCTGGCCTGGCTTTGAGGCCCTGGCTTTGAAAGATGGAAGAGGGAGACAGGAGCAGAATATGAGCTAGTGAGTGAGTGAGAGGGAGAGAGAGAGTTGTAAAAGATGAGGAAATTAAACCCAGACAGAGACATGTCCAGAAGACGTGAGTCACCTGAATACCAAATACAAACAGAGCGCTTAGAGAAGGAAGTGCCAAGGGGAGTTGATGGTGAAAAAGGAAAAACTAATTATCGGCAGCTATCCAACGTTTATCGAGTAAACAGTAAGCTGAGCTCTATCTGTTGTGACCGCAGAGCTAGGTTGCACAATGTAAGTGATGATTAAGATTCAACAGCAGCTGGTGAGCATCCCTGCCCACAGAGTTACCGTAACAAGGTCTAGTTTACATAGCAACAGACCTTGTTACACAGCCAGGGTGTGAAGAGAAGAAGTGCAGAAACAGAGGGCTTCACAGGGCCTCTAAGAGTGGTGGCACTGAGTCGTCCTCCCCTTCATCGAAGCCTAAAAAGAGCAGGGGGCTCTGCTGGATCAGGAGGCCACACCTGATTGATTATCAGGAGGCTGGCACAGGGATTTGTGAGTCCAGGGTTCGTCACAGTTATGGGGCGCATTTGCCAGCAGCAATGGATGGAGAGCTATCACGTTACTGAAACTACACTCCACACAAGGGACGACAGCTGTAGCAGGATAAGCCAGGCCCATCAGGGAGCATACCATTAGTGGTGGTAGCATGTGTAAACAATGGAAATGTTAAAAAAATACCAAAACAGCCTCAACTTTCAGCTTTAAATCAGCTTCAACGACAACAAACGGAGCGCCGACTGGAACCCAAATGATGAGTCATACACAATCCTGTATTTCATAACAAAGCTCCATAGTTAGATTTAGAGCATACTGATGGCTGTAATTATAAAGGGTGATTTGTTTGCCCAGTCTTGAGCATGTGGTTGCAATTTCATGACCTTTCAAGCCAGCTAAATCAAGTCTCAAGTGCGCCTCATAAACACAGAGCATCAACGTTGTTATGTGATACTTTCATAACACTGACACCCTGCAGTCAGAGCTCGGTATCAGTGCTTGCAGTTTCCGTTATTGACAGAGCTGATTAGGTGCCTGGTGATCCCTGTTGATTCACAGAAAACCCCAAACATCCTTTAATTAGGCAAAAAAGTAAGACTAATCTTGAAAGGCACTCTCCCTCCCAGGAAATAATAATCAGGGAAAAAATAACTGACATGAGGAGCATACTGAACAGTGCCTGAATAACAATGACTGACTGATGTTTGAATCAGATCCAGTATGAGTTCAAATTAGAAGCTAAAATGATCTGCCCATCTCTATCATCCCGCCAATAAGAGGCCCATTGTTTTTTTTAATATGATATAATTTAATTCCTACGAGCTGACTCATATAAAGGTGAGAAAACACTCAGAAAACTGTCAGACTTGAGAATAATTGATTTAACACAGCTAAACACAGAATTACCGAGTCTGTGTTTCAACAATGTCAAATTGGTTTGCAGAGTGTGGCTAAGGATAGCAGAGCTAGCACTACCAGCCTGCTGGTTACATATTGTTTTGTCGAGTACACCAGACACAGCTTACAAACAACTGTATCTCCATTTACTAATCAAAATATTACCAAACAGCGCCATGCTAGGAGATGCCATCTGTCATCTGTGCTTGTTTACATGTGGGTAGTCAAGCACTCTAGCATTATGGCAGTAGCCATAATACACAAGCCGGAGCTACAGTCCTGGCTAGTGGCGAGTTGCTGTGCTACAGCTTGCACAACATATGACTTTTATTTTGGGCCTACAATGTTACAAATATCAACAACTTGTTTAACCAACTAGTTAGGCCGACTAGTGAGGGCGATGATGTTGAATCACTTAGGCAGCTGAACATTCGCATCCTATAGTGTCATCAAACATTGTTCCAGAGAAGCTCGCTCCTGATCTGTAGTTTGCAATTCTCTCTTCACTGTCTGTAGTGCATGCCGCAGTGCATTGCAGTTGAGACCATAATGTTTTGCAGTAGGATGGGTTACAAATATGTAATAATTTTAAATACAACTCAATACAGTAAATAGTTTATGAATTCAGTCTTCTTATCACCTTTGCAAAGATATATCGGTGCATGTCACTGTGCACAAGCCGGTTAGAGAGGGTCTATTTTCATAGCAACAAGATAAAATTCTCTATATCAGTCACCCTCAGTTTAAAGATTATTTCCCCTTCATACTACTTAAAAAAAAACCTGGTTGGCCATGCTCTACTTAAGTTGACAGATATCCAAGATTACAACAAATATTGGAACCTCAAAGATTGCAAAGGCTGAAAACAAAGAGGTCTGCCTGAGGACCATAAAGTCATGGCTCCAAGTGCAGAGAACACACTGTCTGGGACCAATCACACTGTGTTACCTGATGTGTGTGCATGTGCATGTGTCTTGTCTGTCTGGATCTTGGTTCTTTCTGGATCACTGAGGGTGTACAGAGGGAAGGAAAGGGAGCTAGAGCAATGGAGCTAAGTGATGGAGGGGGTGCAGGCGGTCGAAAAACCTGTTGACTGTGCTTATCAGTGCCACCCACATATTTGTGAGAGCGATGGGGATGTTACCTGGAGCCTTCCCCCCTGAACTGTGATGGCAATCAGTCTGCTCTCAACGCCAAGCTGCTAGCAGCCTGAACAGCCTGAAAAGACGTCAAAGTGAGACAGGACATCTGGATAAGAATCTGAGTGATATGGCAGAATGGCAGGACATGCTGCAGAAAATACCACAGCACTGAAGCCAGGGCACAGGGTCAGGAGGAAAGATAACAGTCCTACTTCCTGTGACACAGTGAAATTAAAATTCAGCTCAGTGTTTGTTTTGATATGTGTAATAACTTGGTGAAATGATGGTAACACAAGAGGAAAATTAGGTTTTCAGGTCACAGTAATAGTCTTTGTTGTAAATGAGTGTTCTGCTGTGGGCGAGAAGTTTGTGCTCCGTCAGATGGTGCTGAACTAAACACCAGACTCCTCAGTCCTTATGAGAAAAAATGTAAATGTATTTTTAGGGGAAGCTTAAGGTAAAGAAGCAGATTTAAATGAGAAGATTCAAGAAGACCCTGATTCAGTTTCAATGTTGATGAATATCTACACATAAAAAAAGTAACTGTGCTAAGAACAATTCCAAGGTCCATGCACACTAGGCTGTAAATTTCATGATCATCCATAATTCTTATTATCATTCAGGTCTCCTCCTCTTCTAAACAAATACCCTGTGGTTATTAACTGCATAAACACTGAGTAAATCAGTGTAAAGTTTACAATCAGTGTCTCCCCAGTGCTATTTAATATCTGTTTAGTTAAGCTTTTGCCAACTTAAGCTCACTCACTTAAATATTTAACTATTCAAGTATTTAAATGTCCTATATTCAGAGGTGTGTTTAGCCTTTTTTTTTTAACTCAGTTGGCTCAACTGGGGCACTGACTTAGGCAGGGCTGGCCATGGCTTGTTTACCCACACACAAATTAATAGTATTTAACCTCTCTATCTTCTGCTATAACAACTACCATTTAAGTATCATACAGCTATTCTATTCCTGTGTGCATTTTTTTTACTTTAAAAAGAAACACAACAGTTCTGGCTTTGTGTGTGCAGGTTGTCATGTGTGTAAGCTGAGCTCATATCTGCTGCTATTCTCTCTGCCTGGTGAGCTCCTCCAGCTACAGTCACTCACACAAGATATCTGCAAATTCCAGCTGATAAAGTAATCATCTGCTCTGCCTCACCCTGATCCACAGCAAGTGGCTGCGTTTGATGTTTGCTTTTGGGGAGCTGATTACAGAAAGATGTCCGATTCGAGATACCACCAGCTCCTCTTGTTTATTTTCCACCCTATCACCCGGCTATATGCCCAGACAGGCCCCTCTTCTGCTTTTGTGCTCTTTATTTTAGCTGCCACTTGGGACAAAGGTGTCCAGAGTAATGCCAAACTCTACATCCATGCACATGTGGTGGTGGCAGCTTGTAAGCAAGGTGCAAAAGGCCACTTCAGCATCTGACAGAAGGAACATATGGAAAAAAGTTCAAACTTGATACCTGCACTGCTGAACCAGAGTGAAAGGGAACAGAAAATAGCACTCCAAAATGAGGTCATTGTTTTGGTAGAGCTTAAGCAAAACACCAACACCTTCAGGTCAGTAGTCAACCCACAAAAAGATATTTTGCCTCATAATCCCTGAGGGCTAAATGCCTGGATGAAATTTCAGCAGCAGTCTGTTCTGCAGGACAGCTCACTCTGACTTTAACTCTCATTTGTTTTCTTGCTCTGAAAGATTACATCCTTTTATTCAATCTTATACAATTTTGTGAAAATGTGAAAATGATTGTACTGTTATTTGACACATATCGCCTCTGTCTGGAACTATGAGCTTTACGGATCCAAGCCAAGAACAGTCCCACTAATAATCCTACTCCAGGATCCGAGCCGGGTCTGCCTTTCTTTTTAGAGGCCCACATGGGTGTAAGTAAGAAAAAGGGGCTTCTGTTACTTTGATCAAATCCACAAGAGCTGATGTAACCATCAGTCTTTGTTTCAGACAAATGTGAATAACTCTTCTACTGTAAGGAAAAAAAAATGTTCACATGAGCCCGTTTAAACGCTGGTCATCCTGTGAAAAAGTAGAGTTAGGACACTGTGACACAAACAGCCCACTGTCTAAAAGAATGTAAAGTAAGAATCCAGATTACCATAAAGATATTTAAGTTTCAAATCACAGAAGAGTTATGCGGGATAATATGCTTAGCTAATGCTAGGTGGGAGTTGTCTGGGGCACGTCTCATTTCTGGGAAACACAGATGAAGACTGAAAAGGGATTCTATTTGCTGAAATATGAAAATCGTCCTCACCAAACTGGACCGCTGACTCACTTACAGTTTGAGAATGATGAATGTGTGAACACACCCATGGCAATCAGCCTAGTAGTGTTTGAGATATTTTCATATTGACCAAAATGTTGGTCCAACTGACGAACCAATAGACTGATAGAGTAATTGTGCTTTACAGTTAGCATGGCTAAAAGTCTCTTCAGGAGGAGTAATGTGCCTTCTGGGATACTTTCACCAGGTGTGTCATGCCCTCTGAGACAAATTTGTCTCTCAACATAATACTGACCTGAAATAAAACCTGACTGTCTTCTTCTGCTCTGGCTTTGAGACTCTTTAAGATTTATTATGTAAGAAGTGGTGTGTGTTTTTCAGTTTGAAGCTTCTTGAGTTTCACCCTGCAATTAACTCTTCTGCCAATTTGTATTGCCTGATCTCTTGTTTAGTCATTCTTTTGAATTTTTCTTCTCCATCAACATCCTCCTCAATCTCCCTGCTGTTGGCTTAAAGCACATGCCGAGAAAACCAGGCTGTGATTGGTAACGGGAAGTGTTTGCCCTCAGGGCTTTCAGCAGGATCGTTCCCACTCCACCCATGTCTTCTAGAGAAACAACAGGCCTCCAAAGTGGGAGTTGTCAGTTTACAATCAAATATATGCTAAGGCAATATGACTTAGGCATTAAAAAAGTAATATCAGATAAACATGACCTAAGATATTGGTATACTGGATATATACTTCTATTATGATGACTGCATGATCTGAGAAAATTTGACTTATCTATTGTTTGCTTAAAAGTGTTATACTGTCACTACAGCACATCTGAGCACATGACTTGTACATCACTAGAATACTATCCAAAATATTATTGTGTTTAATTCTAGCTTTAGGCTACTGGAATGGATGATTAGCATATTTTCTCCTTCTGGTGTTATTCTACGCTGACTGCATGACCTGTAAATGTGAGGGTATTCCAGACGACGTACGTTGCACAGTCACTGCTGAGGTGTTCTGTTGCACTTAATAACTCAGCTTTGGTGTGGAAATTGGCCAGGGGCCAGAGTGTGTATTCTGAGTCAGGGCCAGCTGTGCATTTCTTTCTGTGGCTAACAGTTCATACCCCTTAGTTAATACCCATACAGAAAGGGTTCACCGGGGCAGGCAGGAAACGATTCATTGCTCTCACGTCTTTACTGAAAATATGGAGAAACTGCAAGCCGCAACTTTCACACATGGATGTGAAAGAGATGTGAAGCAGGCCTCACACATCGCAGCTGCAGGATGTGTGTCTGCCTGTGTGTGTGTAAAACTGTCTGAAATTGACCATGTGATCCCCTTTGTGAGCATTAGCCCGTACAGACCATGTGCAACAACATGTGTAGTCCCATACCTGGGAAAGGGCTGGGCTTTGCAAACACTTATTGAGGAGTCACTGGGGCACAACCTGTTCCCCAGCAGCCTCTTAACCCAGACAGCTAGTCCAGCACAGCAAAACATCATCCACAGGCACCTCTTGTCCTGCAGGCCATCACTCAAAACATCCAAATACTGTCTGTTCTGTGGCCCAGACACCACTTCCTCACACATCAGCAGAGGTGAGGAGGAGAAATCTCCACAGTCACAGACCAACCAGCCACCTCTCTGCTGACTTAGAAAATAAGCAAAGGCTACACATGCCAAAGCAAACAGGGAAAAACAACCCATTACTGAGAGAGGAAACAATCTGAACGCTTCCATATTTGAAAACCAAAATTGATTAAACTGCGAAAATTAAAGGACTAGTTCCAACTTTTTAGAAAATGTTGATTTCTGCTTTCTTTTATTAGAAGATCTATACCGTCCTCCTGTCCCTTCATGAAATAATACATACAAGTATCTGTTTTGCATGAATTGGAAAAAAATAAGGTGCTCATGGGTATTTTTAATTAATACATATTTGAGTTGATATTAACAAATTTGTATTTACAAGACCATGGTTTAAGGTTTTGGGAAGATTTATGTATTTTAAGTCCCTATTTGAGATATTAGCCTCTGTTTCTCGGATGGTAATAAGCGGTAATTGGAGTTTTGAACCTCACTGTAAAAGGAATCTGAAAAGCTCCGTCATGGACAATTTCACTGTTTGTCTTCCTTTGATTGGTGCATCATTTTCTTTCCGCCTGACTTGCACTTCTTTACACTGTATTGTCATCTGTAGTCAATGAACTTTTGACTATTTGGCCATAGAAACCATTTAGCCACTTACAAGCAGAATTCAGAGAAAACCCTACACCACTTCTGTCTACTCTCTCTGGAAGACGAAATCCTTATTTTATGATCAGACTGGGCTTGGGATCAGAGATGTTGACACAACATCCACTTACTAATATCGTAGAGTAATGGCTTTAAGCGTTAAAATGATTGTAAATGTCCTATGGAGACTGTTTTCAACTCTATAAGATAGTATGATATTTCCTAATACTCAGTGGCAAACATAAAGTTGGCTTTAGTGAAGGTTCTGCAAAAATAGAAGTGACTGGCATGAACTGTGCATCCAAATGAACTGAGTCTAAACAAACTTTGCTGCATGAGAGATTTTGGAAGTTTAGGACAGTTTGCTATGTTGCAGTGACTCTGGGGTTAATTGTTTTAGCAAGCAACAAACTTGTCAGCACAACAGTTCAAGCCGAAAGGTGTTGCTGTTTAATAATAGTCAATTCAGTGGAATATGTTTGTGTTTTTTGGAAAAGGCTGTTTTTATGAAACACAAGTACCCCTCCTCTGGGTGAGGAATGGGTTTAGCATGACTCAGCTTTAAGCTTGGGCTATTCAAGGATACAGCATAAAGTTCAACGGGTTCCTTTTCCACAGCCTTGGGAGACTCTTGCCCAAATAAGAGCAACAATGTTAATCATTTTAAGATGCCCTTTCAAGTTTTAATTCCTGCTGGATCATCCCTTCTCACTGTCATGAAAGATTCTGAGCAGATAGTGTGGATGAGACCAGAGTGTGACGCACTCTGTGCCCTCCAACACAGTCATGTCCAAGGCGAGCACTTTGGCGGAGGCTGCTTGTGTCCGATCTGTGCCCACAACCAAAGTGAAAATGCAATCAAGGACAGAGAGGGAGTGGACAAAGTGTTCGAGTGTCCTTTAGGGGGTCTTATCTTATCACAAACAGAAACCTCCACTCACAGAATGAGCGTCCAGCAGGGTCACTTAATCTCAGTAAGAGCTGCAGTGACCTTGTGCAGCCAAGGCTGTAGGCAGGGGGACAGACAGCTGGATTTCTGCCTCCTCCACACAAGTCCTTGCTTGACCATGAAGGTGATGGGTTACCAACAGCTGGATAAGCTGATGTGAAAGATGGATTTCACAGACGCTCAAAATTAAGGTGGCCTATCTGTAGCTGTTTTTCTTTGAGACCTGTATGAAGAAAACTGTGCATTATAGATTTTTGAAGATAGAAAACCCTCAAAAAACGTCAAATACATTTGAATAAATGTATTTAACCCATGAAGTTATTTCCCTTCTTCAGATTTTTTTTTAAAAACAACTAGCTATTGGTTTTGAATAAAATGAGCCCAAGCACAAACAACAGTTTTACAATTAGACCTTGTTACACAGAATTCAAAAATCCTTATTGGTGCCTGAACACAAGCAGAAGATTTTTTGAGAGCAGGAAGATTGAACAGGCAGAGTCGTGAGTGTGACAGCTTTCACAGCAGCTAAAATGTGGTTCAGATTGTTTGAATATCTGAAGTGTCCTTGTCAGAAAAGGTTTAAACTTCTGTCAGAAATCCTTACAGTTGGACCTTCCTTTGTTAAACGAACCGCCTGTCGAGAGGAGTATAAATTAAATCAAATTCAGTTTGTTTTACATGAATATCCATCAGTGATAAATGACACTCTACGTTTGACTTACGTTTATCTAAAGCTAGCAAAATGTATATCAGATCATTGCACAGACAAGTTGTTTTAACTGAAGTGGACACATCTTTTATAACTTATGCAGCAGACAGAAGTAAAAGATAAATCCATCCTGGTATCAAACCTGTCTGACTGATGAGCCCTTTCAACATTTAATCAGAGGTGACTACTCACAGTAATAACTACAGAATGTAACATTTTAATGAGGCAGAATGCCATTTAAACAGGTTGATAGATCAATTAAAGATATTTGTAAAGCATTTTGAATTTGGTGGTAGTATATTTTCTCTCTGAGAAATGTATTTTCAATATTCAAAACTGTTTACCCTCAATATCATATCAAGGACATAGGTACAGTTGTCAATGACAGTGCTGATTCAGTGTTAGTTCCACGTGTTATAAAGTACGTTTTGAATGTATATAAAAATAATAATTTTCATTATGGGCAAGATAAATGAATCATTCAGGATATGATACTCAAATTCCCTTGTTCATTTTGGCTGTATGAGCATGTTATTGGAAATATCTATACTCAGATTTGGACCATTTAAAATTCCTTTTTAAGTCCTATATTCAGTGCTGACAGGAAGTAAACAAACTGCAGATATCTCAAATACAACTGTGACTAAAGAAAGTAAGATTAAAACCAGATGTTAGTGTCTTTCAGATATCTTGCAATTACATTTTAAATTAGATTTCAGGCCGACATCTTGAAGATTTTGATTGAACTCCAGGAAATTAGAATCAGATTTTGCTGTCTCCCTTCAGGATATCTGTAATTCTGGACCTAATTGCCTCTTAAATTTGTAATATGTTTCTCGTACAAGCATCTTTTATGATAACAATAACAAATCAAATCTGCTCAAATAATTATCTGACAAATTCACGTTTGCAAGAAGCCATGTAGCTCTTCATTACTAAACTATGAAGAGTAAAATATGAGATGATAATACTGCATGACAAATCCTTCTTCAGTCTGTGATTACCACAATCTGTTATTTAAGTCTATGTAGGAAGGCCTCAAAACAAGCACATGAAACAGAGAATATTTCTGTATTTATCAGCTAATGTACACACACACACGCACACACACACACACACACACACACACACACACACACACACACACACACACACACACGCACACACACACACACACACATACACACACGCACACACACACACACACACACACTGTGAGTTTCTGTATGTTAAGCTTGGGGAACGTTTAAGCCAACATCAGCAGCTAAATTGCGATGGCGAGTCTCTACATGCTGCTCTTCACCCTGTAGTGACTGAGGGGGTTGGGAATCTCGGACAGTTTAAAATCCAGACACAGCGTTTTTTAAAGCTGTGGGCCCCATGATTCATTTAGAAGCTATGGCTAACTTTAAGAAGACCTGCCATGAGACATGCTGCGTATCACCTTAAGACAGGGAGGGGTTTCAAAACAGGAATGAAATTTGGGAACACGAGAGGGAGATGTGTTGACAGTATAAATTAGATAACTGTAAAAAGACCTGCTCAAAACCATTATGTGGTTGGAAAATATCTAGCTGGAGACATTTAAATAAGTAACTAATTACTGTCTTGTGTTTCATCCTCCAGACAGTCATTAAAGTTTATTTTAATATGCTTAGTGGGGCGTCATTTAAAAATGGAACATATTGTGAAATCAAAGAGAAAATTATGATGCATTAAAGCTTGATCACCAAGCATCCAAAAAGACAATTCTTTAAGACAAGGATTTAATTAATGTGCCTGAAAACATAATCCATAACATGATGATGATGATGGGGGAGTAGTTGGTATGATACCACAAAGAAAATATAAAGACACTTCAAGAGCCTTTGTGACAGACTTGCGTAAATATCAGCATGTACCTTGCATCTAGTATGCAAGCCAATAGCTCACCAAATAGACTGGTTCACCATGTAACTGTGAGATCATTTAGTCCACCAGCTTGGGGTGTTGCTGTTCAGTGAAGATATGAGCATTTTGAATGAAGGAGTCTCTGTAACATGAATCTATAACTCTATGTGTTTTTTAAAGTCATATATCTGGGTCCTTTAAATCATATTTATTACCAACAGCTAAATGTTATCTGACCCACAGTAACCTCTGCATCCTCAGCCTCTGCTGCTTTCTGCTCTTTATTTAAAGAAGGAAGAGATTTCCTCTGCATCTCCACCTGACGTTATCAGGTAGAGTTTAGCATTTAATAACTTCATCTGTGATATTGTGATAGTGACACTGTCAGCACCCTGTCATCAAATTCACACAGCTCTAAACTCTCCTTATGAACTTTAAAGAGGATGCTGCATTATTTCAAGTCACAACTTAAGTTAGCTAGCAAGAACAGGGCTGACCCACTTTAATGAGGGATGGATCAAATCTTTAAACAGTGCAGAAGTTTGTTGAACTCATAAAAATTTGTCTAATGAACTCCGGGGTCGCAGATCTACCAGACGCTCAGTGTCTGTGTTTACCTGCTGTCAGAAACCATCTCATGCGGAGTCTTTTGGATCAAACCATCTACAGGGAGAGGAGGGGGGGATGTTTTGGGGTTTGAATATAAGGCTCAAGTAGAGGACTTCTCGAAAAAGAAGTTGAGGGACACTGATTTGATTGACATCAACGTGAAATAGGGAGATTGTCGGGAGAAATAACAACTCAGGAGTACAGCAGGAGAATAAGCTACAAAGTGGTATAGACTCCCGCCTAAATCGGGAGTGTTGGCAGGTCTGTATGTGGATGAGCTTCACTAAGCAACTTGTGACCCTGCCTTTCCTCCCTAACCTTGGCCAGGAAGCTTCCACTGAGCAGAAGGGAAACGGAATCAAGTCTTTATCAGAGCCACCGGTTTAAATAGAACAAAAAAGGGCAGTGGAAATATCCAGTGCAGCAGTAGTTGCACTTTTTTAGGTTTTTAGGTTAAACAATAAAAATAACAAGACGATGAGAGGGCAGATCATCTGACTGTGTCAAAGTCTAATTTCAACAGTTTTATTGAAGAGTTTATTATTGTGGTGGAGAATATAATTCCTAGTTTAGCTCTTTTCCAGAGTATGACTCACCTCTACCAGGGTGTTGTCTGGTCCCTCTGGAGCATGTCCTCTCAAGTTGATGATGTGGACCTCCTGGGGGAGACTGGTGGTGCCTCTACTTGCACAGCCTGACAGGGCGGTGAAGCTCTTCAACATGGCCTGCACAGGGTGTCCCATCCCCACAGGCAGCAGCTCACATGGGCTGCGAAACAATGGTCCTGTAGTGAAGAAGAGAGCCAGAGTTGTTACATAAATCAAGTAGGATGGAACTCCACCGATCAGGCATGTCAGAGTTTGTAAAGAAAAGTTGAATACGTTTCCTGTGCCTGCATAACATCTGATAACCATGGGCTAAAGACTGCAAGGCGAAACTGAAAACCCTCCGTAGCCCGTCCCTCATCTTGCTGGGGCAAGTGACTCAAGGCTACATAAGCTGCAAGACAAAATATATCAGGCTCTGCTGCATCCAAGCAGACCCTTTGAAGAGGAATCTGGTGTCATAAAAGTGTAATGTAAAATTGTTGAGGTGCTCTGTTAATAGAATGAAGAATAACAACCAACATGTGTTTAAAGATGGCTTTATTAAGATCATAACTTGTGCAACAGAGTAGTTGTAAAATGATACTTTCTACTGACCATGAAACTCAATGTTGGTGTATTACTAATCATATCTCTCTCCAGCTCTCTTGTAGAGGCTCACATTTCAGTTTCAGACATCATAGCAGCAGACTACTGAAAAACTGAGCTCGGTCAATCAGGCAAAGCAGAACTCAGCAGGGTCTAAGGACACTGAGGCTCAGGTCTTTGGGTCTCTTTCTGTGTTTTGTCTACTTCACAGTCAGCTGTAATGATGTAATGAGCAGACCAAGGATCTGTTAAGGTCAGGACCACTTGACTCAAACACAGCCACAGCTCTCTAATCTAATCAACCTTTTTAATGCTACACACTAAGTATTTATTACTATTCACTAACCAACCACAGTGCTGGGTGATCACCTATTAATGATGGCATGCATGGTGTATAGTAATTCCATAGACTGTATAAAACATGAATGTAGTGTCAGTAACACACTAGAGGTTTCTGAGGAGGCGTTATGAAGCCTTAAGATGCAAAGAGGTCATAGTCTTGCTACCTTGTAAATAGCTCCTAGGCACTCGCCTGCCAGTTAAATACGCCATGTCCCTAAATATGCCTTATTATGCATACCCTGAGCCTTAATATTTCAGAGAGTAAAATTGGGAATATTTCAGAATATGTAGGGGTCAGATTCCAGATTAAAGCGCTCACTTGCTCACTGCTCCCATTGGTGAAGCATTGGTGGTCCTCGAGGACAACAAGCTGATATGATGCATTAAAGTCTGTCCTGCTGCTGTAATAACACAGATTTTAATATGAGATGAGTTTTCTCGCCGACCTCAAGTGGACATTTGAGGCACTGCCGTTTTTCTGGACTGGGTTGGTTTCCTTTTATAACACCAGAGGTTGACACTTGTACACTTCTTGACAAAGGAAACCTATACAAGTTGTTATAAGTTTCCTTTATTTACTGGCGATGTATACCATGTTACCATTGTAACTTTATGGGATAGGAATGATTGTTTTAGGCGTTACGCAAGCTGTTTGATCTGACTTGATATGTAACATTACTTTTTCTTCATCTTCTTCTTCATCATTTAGACACTACATGAGATAGTCTATCATTCATTCATGAAACCTTTCCTGGATTTGAAGACAATTACATGGCAAGTCTCATGTTAAACATACTGTCAAATTATATTTACTGTATTCAACCAGTGTGCAATATTATTGATGATGAATCTCCCCTTGCCAGACATATCTTAGATCAGTTTTTCTGTCTGCAGGAGGAAACAACATATCAATTGAATAAGAACCTCATTGGATGTTGATAATTCTTTAGGGTACTAGTGTAATCCCCAGATAACCAATGAAAACATTTTATAAGTAGCCTGAAAATAGAAAGACTGTTATCACCGACATCTGCTTAACTTTGTTGTAAATATGACAAACAAGAATTGCTCTTATACTCGCAGGGTTGCACTACTTTCTCTCCTGTATAATATGAAACAAGCCACAAGCTCCCGGGTGGCTGACAAACTTAACCACAGCCTGAGATCCTCCTGACCCATAATGTAAACTTTTTTTACAGTTTACATCTGTGTGACCCACTTCAGGACTCAGGGAGTAACCTGAACACATACAAGAGTACACCCTTCTAACATGAGGCCAGGGTGGCACTGCGCTGAGGTTTGAGTGAGGTACCAAACACCTCTTTTCCATTAGGAGAGTGTATCCTCTGAGAACTTCTGTGGCTGTTTTTTACCTCGGGGTCAGACCTTGTGTTCTACCCCAAAGCTTTATGCCAGCTAAGGTCTGCTCGCATTTCAAACACATCACGCTAAACACGTAATGGCTGCCAATGGCAATCAGAGGGAACATTTGGAAATCATTAAAGTCTGAGTGTAAGACAGTTAGATAACAATGTTAAATTCCCTCAAACTGACTCAAAAACATGGTGCCTCAGCAGAGGGGTACAGCTAGGGGGGACTTATTTTTTCCAGAACACATTGCTATTGTTTTCTCTTTCAGGCTGTCCAATAAGCCAACGTTATATCAGCATAAAGCCAGAGATCATATATGGCATAGCTCCCCTCTCCCCTATTTGTTGTGAGAAAGACACAGAGGCTTTATTGTTACCATATCATATTTGTCTCTTGAGACAAATCCCAAACCCTTGACAGATGTCTCAACCTGGACTTTATGTTGTCTCTCAATGCTTGTGAACCCGCTCCAGGCCCTGAAAGATTGTTTCTGAATCTCTAATGGGGAACATATATATCAGAAGTTGCTGTGGTGATAAATAAAAGGATGAGGCATAATGGCAAAAACCTGTGGTGCATCAGTATTTCAACCCCCCGCCCACCCTTGCCTCCCTCCCTCCCTCCCTCCCTCCCTCCCTCCCTCCCTCCCTTTTCCTCCCAAAGGACCGAAGCCTATTCCCTCTCTACCCATGTCATCAAGCTTCACTCCCACAAACACGTCTGAGGGCACTCCAACTCACTTTTTCCCCTCACACACGGAGAATAACAAACAACTGCCAGACAAACAAAGAAATCGTAGCTCTTTCTGGGAGACTGCCAAAAGATTACACATGGGGGGGTGATGTGATCTTTTTTTTTAGATTGGTTAGAAATACAACATAAAAGGGGGGCGTGTGGGAGGAAAGGGTACTACAAGGGTAGAAAAGTAGGACATGTTTTTATGGCAATTTTTATGTAGCGCTGAAGAAAGGGTTGTATCTGCCAGTCTGTGTCTGTCATACTCTTCACCAGACCAATAAATCCCAACTAACCCTAACCTGAAAATGTTCATAGTAGGGATGTTCACAATTAATCGACTATCGATTCATTGATTGTTAAGAACTTACTCAAACACATTTTTATGATGCGATTTTCTCTCACGTGGAACAAACATCATGTGGTCTTATATTTGGTTCAGCTATCAGGGAGGTGTTTTAAGTTTAAAGCATGTTTTGATGTGAATCAGCTGACTGAAGGTGCTGTGCACAGCGGAGACACTCAGCTGGGGGCTGCAGCTGAGTGACAGGTCTCCAGGAGCGCTTTTATTCTCCACCGCCGGACGGATTCTGACACCTGACCCCGTTCACATGCTTATTGTTTAATAAGAAGAAGTAGACAGAAAACTGGACACTGTGAGTCTGAAATATGTTTCTGTTCAGTTCCCTTGTTGAAGTCTGAGCCTTCACTTTTATGACTGTATGTCCGTAGATATTATGAGCCTGCTCCACGCGTTGATATTCAGCGTGTTTAACGCTTTGAACGCCCCGATACGATCCTTAGATATTCAATACTGTCAGTTGTATTCATTGTGTCATGAAGGAATATTTGATTCAGGGGAAAAACGCATTTGGCATTATTTTTGACATAGAAAACGTCTATGTTTTTTTTTAATGACAATAATTGATTGTTAACATTTCCAGAGATCAATCACGGCAAATACTTGAAATATACATCCCTAGTTCATATGTACTCATTGTCCCCAGATGATAAGTACTGAATTAAAACTGAACTACTCAAGGTTCCCCATTATTATCAACTTCTAATACAGCCACATTTGAGCAAGCTTACAGATAAAATAGTTACTAGCAGCTTAAATTAGGGGCTGTCCTCTGTCCTCTAACCACTTGAAGATGCTGGTTTTGGTGAACACTTCAGCCTGTTGGGACAACAAGTTTGGATTCGCACCAGAAGGTTTTTGTTCTATTATCTAATATTACTCACAGAAAATCGGTTTGTGCAATAACTAACCAATATGCTAACTTAATTATATTTATTACCCAGCTTATTCATCTTCTGGCTGTGTGAGATGCTTGATTCTGATTAGTCAAAACCCCTTGATGACGGTTATTAACTTTCACTAACGTTAGCAACACCAGAGGCAAACTGATGTCATGTCAAATGAATCCATGAAAAAGAGTTCCATAATAATAAGTAGGATTATGTATGGTTAGCCGGTGGTTATTGGAAATAGGATCCAGACCCCAACATGAAGCAGCGGTGTGTTGTCCATACATTAAGCATACATTATCCCTTACATAGTTGACAATTTGACACAAATTATTCACTTTAAATAAGATGTATAGACTTAAAGCAGTTCCAATATGATGATTGAGGGAACTGGACCAAGAACCTATAATTGAGTGGTTTATCTTAACTGTAAAATGATACGACAGCAGACAAAGGCATTCATTCTTCATTAGGATCCACATCAAACAGAGTTGTTTTTTCCATCCCACATGCTAATACCATTTGTGGGAAGAAAACACTTGAAATACTTTCCCTGCCATAGCTTTTTGTCCTCTGTCACCTAGTCCGGCTGCCCCTCTCCCCCGCATCTGTCACCTCCTCCTCTCCAGCCATCTTTCTGTTTTTTCGGTCATCGTGTGAGCACAGAGTATGTCCTGTCCAGCTGCTACTACTGCCTTTTGACTCAGCCAGGCCAAACACCCACAGCAGAGGTATGAGAGAAACTGTTGTTCAATCTGCCTGAAAAACAAGTCCAGCCTGGGCCGACCAGACACTCAACAGACTACACCACAAATATCAACTCAATCCAACAAATACAGCAAGAGTCAGGCAGCAGGTCTTGAACTCCGGCTGTAGCAGTAATCTTTAAAATTATCATGGCGCTAGAGAGATAAGATGAGCAACAACACCAACTATTACATACTTCAAGGCTTGCCACATTGAGTAACTTTGTAAACTGTGAGGTTTCTGTACAAAAATACTGTGGTAAGCCACCATGAAATATCTTTAAACCTGAGCAACTTACATGAATTTGATCCAATAACATGAATGGTGCAGGCTAATTACAGTACACTTTTGAGTTTAACATTACTTTGAAAATGTGGTGACATGCTTCATTTCCCCAGGATCCTGGATAAGCTGAGCCTTGATATCTGAGATCTTTTTCATTTAATACAGAAATATTGATAATTAACTTTCATTATATCGTACATCAACATTGATCCTGCCAACCAAGACCCTGCAGCCAAACTACAGTAAAAGGCTGGACAGATCTTTACTGTCATCAATGGGAGCCTCAATTTTTTACGATCTATTTTTTCTCTAAATCAGCAGCAGACTGGACTTTGGGTCAAGAACTAACAGAGACAAGACAGCCAGATCCTGATCCAGCCTGATAGACTCAACATCAACATCTCATCATTGCCCTAGTCCCATAAAACCCCCCGTCCAGCTGTGAGGTCAAGTCACATTCACGATTCAAATAACTAAAACTACAATTTGAATGGTTTGATCATTTTTTTGGGGGATGAAAAGTTTAAGGCAGGATTTTGAAATCTGATCATAATCTCTTGATCTCTGATGTATTATTTTGGAATGTCAAGAACATGAAATTATATTACTTTAGTTATTAGATATCTCAGAAAATTTCCAGTAGAGATTTGAAATACTCTGAACACAGATCCAAATGTGCTCCTCATGCTGTTGGTGACACTGTTTTCAATGGGGGGAGCTGGAAACTCTAACAGTTCAAAACAACCTAAACTTCACACTGGGTACCACCCTTTGACTCTCCAGCAGCTTGTTGTGCTCTGTGGTTCACACCCACATAGAGCTTTGAATGCAGAGATGTTACTGAGGTACAACAAGACTTAGTGGATTGTTTCTTCGACAGCTGGTCTAACCAAGGATTTTCCACTTAATTAAGCTGAAGCGATCTGTTCAAAGATGCTTGTTATCTGCTACTCTGTAGATCATCTTCAGGGCATTTCTACACGGCCACATTTGAACTAAAAGGTGTCAATAACATAACATTTGCTCCTGTAAAGACAAAAATTAAAGGAGAGCAGGCTTTAAAGTGGCAGGTATCAAAGCTACTGACAGTTTCAAATGTCACAAGTAAAGCCATGTGCATTAGCATTAAAGGATTTTGTGGTTAGAGTCGGGATACAGAAGAAGTCAGGGGGCGTCTACTTAGTTGGAAAAAATTACAGACTTATAAAGATCACAAACTTTCATCACCACTTTCTGCCTCTGTGACTGCGGGGGAGGTACAGTCAGACAGGAATCCTGTAAAAATGTACGAGTTGAATCCCTGTAGTAGAAATATTATTGCCAAAGGCCCAACAGTAAGTCAACATTCGTCCAAATTACCACAATAAGTAAATATATAAACCAGGCTCTGGTGGACTTTTTAGAGTTATAAGGGTTATCATTCACCAGTTAGAGGTTTTATCTATCATCTATTTCCTGTAATGTGACTCATTCTATACATTATGTAAAGCACACAACCACAAATGACACACAACTTAATCTCCTTCTTTTTTCTTCTTGAGTACTGAGGGAGAGACTTAATACTATTTGTATATATTTCAACAATAGCTGTAAACACACAGACACAAAACTCCTGAAACTTCACAAAATGTTCAGGGGGACTTGCATGTATGAATGCAAACAACCAAAGTTTTCCCCCTTTACTCTGAATTTTTCTGCCAAACTTGTAGTAAAAATTCAGCGTGATGTTGGGGTGAGCAAATGTGAGAATACACCAGGAAACATCAGGAAACGTCAGCATTAACAAATGAGCAGAGGTGATGATGATTACATCATGCAGCGGGTGTTAAAGCTGAAGGATGAAGAAAAAATCAAAGGTTGAAGAAGTAGAATCATTTAAATACAAGAACAGTAAAAATGTCTGAACATCCCTCTGTTTGCAACGCATGCAAAAAGTATAATGATGTCAGACTCCGTTACTTTATCCCCCGTGTTGTAAACATTAAGCTGTAGGTTCCACAGCGTGCTCTTAATGTCATATCCTGCTTCTTAAAGACCCATCTCCTGCCCCTGTCCACCTCCCTTCATCTTACAGGAAAGACTTCACTGTGAGGGACACGTATGAGTGAGCAACTTTGGGACATTTAGGGGAAGTGCTCCTGAACATTTCTGGTGTGCACGTGTGAAAGAGGCTTGTGTTAAGTCCAGCAGTGACATCACTGGACCAGTTTAGCATCTCAGGCTGCTTTTGGATGGTCCACCCTTCTATAATTTAGAAGTAACTTTCTCTTTCAGGTATATATTATCATTTAATACATTCTTGTTTGCTGCTGTAACTCCGTGAATTTCCCCGTTGTGGGATGAATAAAGGAGTATCTTATCTTATCTTATCTTATCTTATGTTATATTGTATCTGTATGTTTCTGACTACTCTCAGTTCATCGGGTATGATACAAAAAAAGTCAGTGAAAGTTTCTTTTTCACACCTTTCACTAGATCGCAAACTTTTCATGTTATTTCAGGAAACAAAACCACATGCTTAAAAACCAGTGAAAGTAAAATAGAACAAGCCAAGATTTACAAGAATTTGGGGGAAATCTGAGCAGGACTTTGAAAAAAATGAGAGAGCCTGGAATCCTATCAGAAATGATGCTGTAGAGGATTTATAATGCTCCAAAGTGTTCTGTGTTTGACTCAATTTTACCAGATTGAGCACCAAAGCTTCCAGGGGAATGCTTCCCTCTCATGTAAGCTGACGTTATCACACATTTTGTTTGAGTCATGAGGTTCCTGACAATATAACCATTTTGTGACACTGATAAGGATTTGGTTGAGATATAAAATGTCATAGAAAACAGAAAATTCCCTGAAAGAGTCCAAGTGCACTCAGATAGCCCTTTTAACTAGAACTGTTCCACTGTCATTACCCGCATCAGTGTCAGCTTCTACTTTGGAGAAAAAAAAAAAACAAGTATGCCAGTTTATGCACCAATCTGAAATGATCATTTCTTAGTTTCCAGACATGTATCTGGTTACAGATACACTACCATGTGACATGAGTTAATGGCTCTAAAAGGTACTTGGTTCTGATTGGTCTGACGCAGCAACATTTCACAAGAAAAATCTGCAATTTCCCGATAGCAGACTAAAAACAGACAGTTGCCAATGATTCAGCTCTAATCACAGACTCTGGCAGACTATCACAGCTGTAATTTCACAATCAATTTCACAAGAAGAGAACCAAGAAGAAAGATGATAACAGCAACAGGGTCCTGCTCACTCGGTCTGGGATCCAATCGGCTCACTTTGCAGGAGGAGAGTGCTATTCAAGTCAAAGCTAGTAAAGTTCCAGCACTTTTTCTACTAATAATGCACATTTTGCAGCATCAAAAGGGTGCTCTGTATCGGCATGTACTCAAGTTAAGGTATCAAAAAGTCTCGACATTTTTAAAAAAAATATCATAAATATCAAATGTAGAGGGTGATGTTTTGGCATAATGGTAGATACACCTCCAAGCGGCAACCTCTGGTCTAAAATTATCAGTCCAATGCGGAAGTGCTAAAAACTGCAGTTCATCGAGGATCCACTTGAGGCTGGCGCCGGAAGTATCAGAAACCACATACACACCAGTTCAAAAAGGCCGATCTTTATAGCAGAAATAAACATGTTTACAGCCTGGTACAAAAGACGAGTAGCAGCAGTATGGCTGCTGCCGACAATTGGCCTCAAAACAGCACTTCAGAAACAGATGGGTGACGTCAGAGATACTACGTTCATATTTTATACAGTCTATGTGCACACCATGTAAAGAGGCTATGGTGCTCTTAGAAGCAGCCACTGGTTTGACTCCGAGCTGCCACCCTTTGCTGCATGTCCTCCTCTTCATTTCCTGTCTCTCTTAAGCTGCCCTATCAATAAAGGCTAGAAATCCCACCCCAAAAAAAACCATATTATATTGTTTCAGTAGCACACAATAGAAAAATATTGAATCACTTGGAAATTGTTGAACTTTTGAAGTATTTGTCAAATTATTTGTTTGAGATTAAAACAAAAGTGTAAGAATAAAAGCATCAATGCCTCTTTTAGTTTCAATTTCCAAATTTAAACCTTTTTTAGCTGCTAAAAACTAAAAGTGGACCATACTGGAAGGCTAAAGCTGGAGTCCCCATGCTAGGTGCATTTATCAATACAGTCCTCTCCTATCTGACATGAGATAAACGCCTCTGTTCCCAAAGAATGCACTTTGTGGCCGTCCATGCTGAGCCAACAGTTGGGTACAGGAAGTGATGTCAGTCTGTGTGCCAGTTAGGGACAAATCTGATATTCCCACAAAGCCATTTCCGAAGATAAACAAACAGAACCCTCCCCCCTGTGTGCGCATACACATCCTCACATATCTTGTTCCCAGAATCCTTCAGCGGGCGGGCTAATTGTGTTTCTCAGATGCAGAAGAAAGTCAAAGTAGAGAAGATTACCTAACACATGTCAACACATGCTTTTCAGGATTGTCTTCATGAAGAAGCATAAAGCAGGGGGAAGACAATAATGACACTTAATGCATTGTGAGTACACTTTTCCAATAATGCAAAGATATAATAAGGCACATTTAATTAGAATTGATACAAAACAACAAGAGGGGGCCTCTCTGGTTCAATATACTTTATCTCCTCCCTACCTAAGATATTCCAGTTCCCATATGGACTCCAGGATTACATGAATCCCTGGTCTCCATTCTTTTTCCTTCAGGGCATGATTCCCATGGACCACGCAACCCAGTTTAGGGAGCGTAATATTCAGCCTGCCCTTGTTTTCCTAAGGGGCTTTGGACTGGAGAATCACTAGCTGTAGCTGTACACTGTTGACATTAGCACAGCCCACTCACCCCTGAGCCTTCAGCCACTACTACAGGAAGTGAGTAAAGCCTTTCATAAGGGTAGAGTAAGTTCACTTTTCTGGCCTGCCTATGAAAAGGATTTATCTCTGGACTGTAAAATTGGAGGCACAAGAGGAGGAAGCTGGAATGGGATGAAGGGAGGAGCCCAGGGGTGAGCCTGAACTCCATTAGGGAAGTCGTAAACTCCCCCATCAAAGTGTGAAATCTGAAGTCTGAGATCCTGCAAAAGCGCCTGTAACTGAATATCACCCAAACATCTTTAGTGGTGGATTCGTCTGCCATAATCTTGTAAGCTGGCACGTGATTGAAAAAACAGCTTAAAGAAAGGAGAAAGGAGTTTCAAAGGATAATATATTACCTATGTGGGTGATGTGGAGCTAAAGCATGTATAGACATACAGACAAAGATTTTCTTTTTTGTTTCTTAAGTATGTTAACAGGTGTTCAGACCATAAATAACATCCCTGTGGATGTTAAAACGTCAGCAGCACTTAAGGCTCTGCATACAAAGGAAAAAAAGGGTGCCAGGGAAAATGCATCTCGCTCATTTGCAGGAGTTGAGGAACGGGAGAGAAAACAACAGAGGCAGAAAGACAACTGTTAAAACCCTGTAAATATCGAGTTATAGAGATTTTATTTTCTTAAAGCTCCTGTGAGGAACTCAATGTAAGCGTCAATATTGGCGCCCCCTGTGGTCAGAGTGGTACCACTAATGTCTTTGCTGATCTTGCCCAGCGCGTGTAAGAAATGTTTCTAACACGAAATCTCCTGATGTTGTTTTTAATGGTGATTCACCCTCAGTACAGTGGACACAAACAAATATAAGAGCTACAAACTTCAAACCATTTTTAATAAGGCTGCAAATATGTTTATTTGCTTTTGCAGCTAGCCTCAAGTGGACACTAGAAGTACTGCAGTTGTTTTGCACTTCCACATTGCTTTCATTTTTCAGCACCAAAGAATGCTACCTGGATCGGATTTTCCAGGTCCTTTTTTTCTTTTGAACAACCAAATTTCAAGATCCAATCCAATACTGTGCAAGCATACCAGCTTTTAGTAGTAAACAACAGCTTTACACAGCAACCGTAGTACAGCTGCGGCTGATGGGAATGCCATTAGTTTTGAAGGTAATTGGTCATAAACTAAGTGCTGAATTGGTTTGAAAATAACAGGATAATCATTCCAAATTATCCTTTCAGGGACATGGATACCTCTCGCAGATTGTGTGGAAATGAATCCAGAAGTAAAACCACAAATGTCAACCTCATGGTGGTGTGTGAGGAAAAGTCTGTTTTCTTCGCAGCGCAAAGAAAAAATACCTTTGCTACATCAACGGCTGTGTTACTTAATGTTTAATATAATGTCTAACTTCCTTTATTCTCAAGCTGACACTCTACTACACATTGTGCTGTTTGTCCGTCTCATTATAAAGAGCACTTTTTGATTGATGTTCAACTGGCATGCCATTTCAACATTATTAACTCAGATGAGAACATGGATGTTCATTGTTTCTCTGTCATTCTGTAAAGGACTGACCTGAAACCAAACTTAAGTGATCTTTTTGATAAAAACAAAGCAGTGAAAACAGGTAAAAACGTTTTCTGTTAATTGACAGTGAGCCCGGTTATCATTCATTAGCCCTGACAGAGGAAGCAAGCACCTGTTGCAAAACCATCATCATCAGTAGAAAATAATACTTTTGCAATTACTGAGCGCATGAAGTGACGGTCGAGCAGAGGAGATGGATGTGAGTACATTTCTCTCTACCTCTAAATGCAGACATAAATCAGAGAGCTTTGAAGAGATGGATGACAGGGCTAACTCCCGGAGGAACACAGGAGCCACTGTGTAAAGTGAGACAGCTGGGAGAGACGGAGCATGTGTGCATATGACTGAAGATTTTACTGGCTGTGCCACCACTGTACGTATGTCTTTGCTGATGGGTGCTGACATGTGCTGTCCGAAGCTATAATATCAAAGGACAGAAAAGTTGTCAGCACACTCGTGAAACAAGAGGTGGCTGCTCATGTTTCTACAAAGCAGTAAATGTTTAAGACCTGCTCAGTATCACAAAGCATCCTTTCTCAGTTAACTGAAACAATGTAGTTAAACACAAAAAGGTAAATTCAAGTAAGTAATTATTCATTGAGTGAAGACCCAAATACAAATTAGTTATAGTTTAAAATTATATTAGATTCTATTTAGAGAGTATAAAGCTGTAATGCCCAGAATTTCTATTCATTACTTAATTTTAACACCTGTCCCTAGCAGCTGATTAAAATATACAGCCTCCAGTATACACCAATCAATCCAAATCATGCAGTTTAACAAGCTCAAGATTACTACAGAACAGTTTAATCAGGACATTATTCACGTTTGTTTATCTTGTTATTCATTGAATTAATTGGATCTCAGTTGGTAATACTCTCTGTAAATATACATGTAGATATACAATGCAACAATTCTCAAGCAGAATTCCATATTTCTATTTTTTGTATTATTTAACTTCTATTTTATAATGTAAAACTACCTCTGCAACTCACCACTGCACTTTATCATATTATTTTAGCCTGTACATATTAGTCAAGCTATTTGTTGTTTCTTTGTATTTATAGCTAAGGTTATTGTTATTATATTTTCATTTTATTTTTTATTGTAGTTCTTATTCTTATTCCTATTCTTATGCCTTGTACAAAGAGAGCACAGTTTACCAAAGTCAAATTCCTTGTGTGTTCAAGCATACTTGGCGAATAAAGCTGATTCTGATTCTGATTCTGATTCTGGTAATGTGTTACAGTGATGATACTCTGTGTGTAGAAATCTGATTCTTCAAATTTGGATCATTAGTGATATTTAATCATCATTTGTAGGGATGCTCCGATCGATCGGCCACCCATCATAATCTGCCTATTTCTGTGAAAAAGTATGTGATCGGCGTTTGCCGATCAATGCCTTTCATTGCCGATCACAAAAAACGATCACCTGTGGCTCATACTTGGCAGCCTGCAGCCTGAAGAGGACCTGTGTGTAATGTGCCCCCTCCCCCTTTCCGTCACACTGCACAGGAGCGCAGCGGCAAACCACAACAAACATGTCTGCCGTGTGGAACTTTTACACAGTCTGTAAGAGTGATGTAAAGTTTGCATCCTGCAACACATGCAACGAAAAAATACCTCGCAGGGGAAGCACGTTAAAAAAGCTTCAACACAACCAATTTAATAAGACATTTACAGAGCAAACACTTGGTGGAGTATGGTGAGTTTTTGAGGCTCACGGCAGTGAATGAAAAGAAGACAGCCGAAGCATCATCAGTCAGACGGCAGCTAACACAGCCCACGGTGGCAACACTCGCCTGTATGAGCATGACAGTCAGAAGGCTAAGCAAATAACCCGAAAAATAATTGAATTAATCGGGCTAGATGAGCCTTTCTCAGTGGTGGAAGACACCGGGTTCCGCCGACTGCTCTCTCACTTGGAGCCCCGCTACATGCTACCGGGACGTAAAGGTTTCATAGAGACGTAGCGCTGCCAGAGCTCCACCAGACTGTGTACTATCACATTGAACGTCTCCCTAAAGAAGGAATCCCATTCTCTGTAAGTTTCACGAGTTTCAAACATGGCATATTCTGAAAGACAAACTTATGAGACATATTGTCTTTTATTTATTTGACTTTCTGCACTATTTAGCCTGTTGAGAGCCTTAATGTTTCCAATCTGTTAAAGATTGGGTTACTGATAGCAGGTACATTTAAGTGATTTTCAGTTGTCCTTTTGACTGAATAGTTGCTGCATTGTGCCTGCAAGGTTTTTGTATTTTTTCTCTTGAAGAAGTAAGAAAAAATATGTTTTTTTTTTCTAAATCAAGGTGATTTTATGGTTCCTTTTTTCCCAGTTCATGTAGCACTCACCATAACTAAATTGAAAAATTTACAGAAAATCCATGTGATCAGTATCGGTGATCGGCAGTGATCGGCACTCATGGCTGATCGGTATAGGAATCGGCAGCATAAAACCTGATCGGAGCATCCCTAATCATTTGGCATGCACTTTGTTATTCTGTTATCGCCTTTTCTTTGTATTGCATTTCGGAGAGCAGCTCTGATGTGATACATTAGAAACATACTTTGTGTAAACATAAGTAGGTAAAGTTTCTAAACTTTTCATGATGCTACGGGAAAATGTGTTACTTTTCCAGCCATGTGAAGTGATCATACTCGATCATACTTGAAACTGAGGTTTTTGATTGCACAGAGTGAAGCTTGAGTCTTTATGGTCATATGTCATACAATATGAAAGTGAAGGAAAAAGTAGAGTGCATTAAAGTGCACTGGCCTGAAAGGGTTGATGTAATGTGCCTAAATAAATTGAAACAGTTTAGGTCCTTCATGACAATATGGCAATATGGTTTAAACAGCACATGACTTTGTTGAGATACCATAAGTGGACTCAGCCATCAGCTCATCCTGCATAGCCCTGTACTTGAAGCAGCACTAAAAGTTACAGAACAGAGGAGCTCTTTCTGGTTAAACAGAGCTATGGAGAGAAATGTCTGTCCTGCTGCTCCAGGGGCATCTCACTCATCGATCATACATGCCTGCAAAAGCAATGTTCTCTGACAGCTGCATGGTGGGAGCTCTGGAGCAGCCCATCCCTCATCTACATTCACAAATATTCAAACCCAGTAGGGGATACACAGAGGTGTTCCCTCAGGTCAACTGTGTTGTCCTACTTGATATCAGCCTCATTTAATTTGAGTCGGAATACTTGCATTGACAGAAATCATCAATGTACAGGATTAGATATCATCCACAGGAGAGGCAATATGCCAGACATGCTGGGGTCGATCCTTAGGTCAGGAAAATATAAGATACCAATACAATGCTTTAATATAGTTTGAATATACTGTTGCATAGTGTACACAATGCAATAAATCACAACTCATGTGTAGCATATTACTGCACATTTCATCTATGTCTAGTATCTACTGGAAGATCTTGATTGCAATGACATTTTGTTATCACAAAGAGCCATATTAATACTCCTTTTAATCTAACTTAAATTTAACACACAGACAAACACACCCACTGCTGTTGTAGGAAAATATTTTGCTGAATCAATATCAAGCACAGAGTACATTGATGTTTTTTATCCTATCATCAATCAGAAAGCAGTCCATACAGACAGCTTTGATCCTGTGATGTTTCACAAAAACATCATCGCTCACATGTGATAAAAGGGGTCTGTGAGAAGCAGCAGGTCGCCATCAACAGAAAGCAAAGAGTGAAACAATACCGGGCCTTTGTGCCAGTGTGTGAGCCCAGTGTGAAGGAGGCACAGAGGTGAGAAAGGGCATGGCGGACAGCGTTTTCACACCAGCTGGAAGAGACTACATTCCTCCGGGGTTCTTCATCTTTAGGAACGGGAGGGCAAGAAAGAAGAATGACTTGTCAAATGCCATGCTGCCTCGAGCACTGACACTCACAAAGGCTGCAGAGAGGGCCTCTTAACTGGACAGTTAACAAATTGAAAGTGTGATGAATAAAAGCTTTGTTTAAACATTCAAGAATCTCTTAAGCTATGAAAAGAATTTGACATAAGAAAAAACAAACAAAGATGGCAGATTGTACATATGATATGCTACAATCCTGCAACAAACGTCTCTTACATCCTACATTGCCAGGATGAAGTTCTTCCATCACAGCTCTTCTACAGCTTAATTTTGTGTGAGGTCACATCGTATTATGGCATTACTGAAGCACAAGAGTTACGGCTTTTAAACAGAACTTGTTTTGCTGAGTGGGGCTAACGTAAGCGGAACTAGTACCACTAACCTTCAGTCCCCCTTGCAAGTTAACATCTGCATGACTGTGCTGATAAGACCCACAACTTTATCTCCATTTCCTGAATCAAAATATTGCCAAACCACACCTCCCAACCAGATTCCACCTGTCATCTGTGTTTGTTTACATCTGCGTAGTACAGCATTCTAGCATTATGGTAATAAACCCTAACGGAATCTACAGCCCCAACTAGTGGTGAGTGTGTGGGCTGCAGCCCAACATGTGACCAACATTTTAGGCCTACAATAATACAAATATTGAAAGAGACTAGTACATCTGGTGCTAACTAGCGAGGGTGGTTAATTGTTTAGTCCACTAAACGAGCACCTCTCAAGTACATACACACACAGCACTGTTCTGCCCTGCCGGGTCCAAGACCACACATTGACAACTACTCCCCATTTCGCCTCTGTTACTTCCTCAATGAAGGATCGAAGGTGGAACAACTCTGCCCCATCATTCCGCCTCTGTGCATTACAAAGTGCAGAGCAGTAACAGAGGTGTGAAGAGACCACCTTTAAATGGCAGAGCCCAAAGAAGTGTGCTTCTTAATGATCCCACAGATAACTGTGTTACCTGTTTTGTTTTTTTTGGTGTTGACCTCTGAGGTAATGTTTGAGTTTGTTTGTGTGTTTGTGTGTTTGTGTGTTTGTGTGTTTGTGTGTTTGTGTCAGTGATCTAAACCAAATGTCCTATTTTAGGGTAAGTCAATGGCCCTCTGTCATTTTTGGACAAACACTCCTGTTTTCCAAAGGGTTATTCCAAAATTGGGACATGGTCTTTCAGCAGGACTCATCTGGTGGAAACAGAGTTTGGAAGGTGAGGCCCCAGGAGGGGCTGCTCTGATGAAAGACACCACCTGGAAGCTGTCAGCTACAATCCCATATTAGGACTTTTGGTAGAGATTAAGAGTCATGCACTCAAAATCTGGCACCTTCGCAGAGTGATCTGGCAACACAAGTTCAGATAAACTCAAGCTGGTTGTGTTAAAGAAGAAACTACAGCTCAATCACACACAGCCAGACAGCAATCACATTTTTTGCTGCTTTTAAAGGTTATCTGTGCCGAGAGTGTCCAACTTTTTTACGATGACTTTCTTCTTTCAATGAAGTCATTCTCTTTTACTCTTACTCTCTCCTTACTCTGGTGGCTTCTTTTCACGAGGCTCTGAAACACAATGGAAAACGCATGATCACAGCAGCTGTCTTCCATTACTGGCTTTGACTGAAATTATTTACACGCCTGCTTACTGGAACTATGGAGAGAGACAGACACAGAAAGAAAGTGGGGAGGGGGTGGGATCTTGTTTATTCCTGCAGATTTGCGTAAGCGTCCTCTGAACGGCAGGACTAGACAGACCTGGATGCGGATCAGTTTATCTGAGAGCACAGATGTGTGACTCTGTGTACGTGAATGAAAGGGAGAGAGGAAGAGTGAGTAAATCCAAATAAATAGTCCCAATTTAATTTATACACTGCTGATAATGAAACTGAGTAATACTAGGGGGACCTGTATAAAAGATATAAACAGACAGGGCCTGAGTGGCTGCCTTGTCCTCCTTGACAGCGCTGTTGAGATAAAGGCCTCACCATGGGGGAGAGCAGACCTGTAATTACACACACAAGGGACTCCCGTTGCTATATAAACATCCCAACCACTCTGCCGAGCAGCACTCTGCCTCTGCACCGCGCCGTGCTGCTCCTGCTCCTCGCATGAATCACAGGGCAACATCTGGTTTAGCACGCTGGAAGGGACTCTGTCGGTTTGGCACGCTGTACGTGTGTGGAGTGTGTCGATTTTGGACCAGGCAACCTACGCCTGCGCCTGCCTCTCTCCTCCCCCTGGCTACCCCACCTCTCAGATTACAGCGGTTGCACAATGCATTTTGGCACTCTCCCCTCTCGCTGGCTTTTCGTATGCATTGTGGATATAGAGACAAACCTTTTGCTTAACTGTGGGGGGAAAAACAATAAAACCACTACTGCCATCAAAATGACTTTGGTCTGCCAAGAGTATACAAAAGAGCAGACGGAAGGAAAGTTGTTTGTGTTGCTATAAAATAGGCTGGTGGCATCTACTTTTTTAAACCTTCATACCTTCTGACATTTCACCATCCTATGTGGTATGGCAGTATTTATGTAACAGAAACTAAAAACAAAACTTGGCAGCTTGTTATAGCAACCATTTTAGCATGTGTCCCAATATCCTACCAACAATGCTGTGTGTCTAATGTGCAAATATACCTCTGGACCAGTAAAGATAGGTTTAATGGCTTATTTTCCATTCAAAAAATAATGATAATGAAAAAAAGAATCCTTTATTTCATTCTTCAGGACTTGTGTACACTTTAGGGGATATTGATAAACCAACGATTTAGATAAACCTACGTGATGTCCACACACTACTAGTAGACTTGGGGTTGAATACAAACATCTGGATTATGTTTCTGAGATTTCAGTTATCTCAAGATAAAGTTATGCTTTGGCTGCATCCATACACAGACAGTTGGCTGAGTAGCTGATGCAACATTATTCTTCTACTATAATCAGTGAAAATGAATGAATGTTTAAAATCAATGGTGCGTTCCATTTACCTTGGAAATCAGATATCAGATCTGGGAATGATGTCAGATTCGAGTTGAGCATGTTCCAGTTACAAACTTGAAACAACTTGGGAAATTGTTTATCCATTAGCTCCTGATGTTGTTAGCACTGTTAGCCAATTCCAGGCAATGACAACACACTGTGTTAAGGCTGATTTATACTTCTGCGTCTCCCTTAAGCAGCAGAGGCTGACGCAGACATGAGCACTACATACTTTTGCGTCGATGTGTCAGTGTCACGCAGCAAATCTCCGCCAAAACGCCTGAGGGCAGTGTGGTCTCTCTGATAGCCGGTAGCCTGCTTCCCCACTAAGATCTCTGTTTACCGAGCGGACCAATCACAGGGCTTGTGGTCCGCGTCAATTCTATGCATAGTTACATTTTGGAGGAGGTGCATGTCAGCTACGTGCGTAGGCCTCTGTGTAGGTACGGGAGCTACGCGGACCCCCTGGTGCAGGCTACGCTGTCGCTTTGACGCAGAAGTATAAATCAGCCTTTCCAGTGTGTGGGCAAAAGCAACACGACAACATGTCCACAGATATTTTGTATAATACTGTCAGTGTGATTAAATTGATTACACAGAACAAGACTAAGTTGCAATAAAAAGTACAGTATTTAAGTATTTTACTGCTGATGCAGGGGGAAGCCATCTTGGATTTTGAGCTAGGGGTTACTGAAGTTGCTCTGAGTTTCAGAGTGGGAATTACAACTTAAGGGGGCGTTCAGGGTGATGGGCAATTTGGGCATCTCATAATTTCTGACTTCCAAGATCAAATGGAACGCACCACAAATATCTGGATTTCTTATACAATGCTTTAGAGGCTTTGTACTGCAAAGCTTCCTGTGAAACCACACATTTAAAACCTTACTGAACATATGGAGTCTCAATAGGAGCACAAGTCAATTTCCTTTTCCAGTTATTGTTACATTTAAAAATTCCATTGTGCAGCTATGTGGTCCAGGAATACATAGCTTAAGACAGATTCACATTAATAGCTCATCATTCATCAAGCTGTCCAGAAGTTAAATCAGGAAAGGCCATTAAAGGAGGAAAAAGCACTCCTGCAATCAATAATGCTGGCTTGCTTTTCAGTGAGCCACCAGGCCGGCGTTGTGCCTCCAGTAAAACCAGCATCCTGCAGGAGCTGTTTCTGGCAAGTGCCTCAAATTAATATCTGGCATGGCTCCTGCAAGACTCTATTTCATAACGAAACCCAAACTCAGCCCAGTGTTCTTGCCATATCCTTCACAGAATAACAGTTGGCAAACTGAGGACAGTCAACCACAAATGGTAGTAAGGATATGTGGGGAGAAAAGTTATAAAAAGCAAAAAAACTGGAGCGAAGCAGAGGAGCCGTGATTTGAAATATGGACGTTAAGGTGCTCTCAGTCTGACTTTAAAGAGTTATGGGAGGCACAGATCCTGGATTGCATTACGCTGAGAGAAGACTCATTGCAGACTAATCTAAACATTACGTAAGAGCTCTCCTGACAAGTTTAGAGGGCAGATGTGACTGTTTACACAGATGCTGCAAGATGATAGAAAAGAGAGAGAGGTGAGATATTCTGGAGTTGACAGAAAAGGAGGAAAAAAAGAAGAGTAATGCTTGAAGTTAAAAACAAAACTTAATTTGGCCAAGGAAATGGCAGATTGTCTTTTAATCATTCAAAAGCATCGGCTTATTGACTGCTTTTTCCCTGTTCAAAATTCAGTTTGTTTGTAAAAGTTGGGGATCTGAAGATTTGGCTTTCAGTCATTCAGTAAACTCTCTGCCAGTGCTCTTTGGAGGAAAGGGCATTCAGTCGTCTTACTGTAAATATCTGTCCCTTGTGACACAGTACAACAATGCGTTGTGCCGTACGAGGAAGAATTTAGAGGAAAACTTCATACGTGCCTTCATTGTGTTGCAGATCCTGGCATTGTGGGAGAAAATATGTTTGCTTTACCCACAGCACATTCTGACTACACTGCTATTGTTTCTGTAAAAGTCAGCTCTACGGAGTGTGGTTCAAACGTCCAGACAACCTCTCAGATAATGACCTATGTTGGCAAGTGGGAGACAGAAAGCATGAAAAACACAAACCACATTTTTTTGGAGAGCTAGATATGTAGCATGCCTCCCACTGGGTAATTATTCCTATGTTACCACGGAGAAACAAAACAAGGATGTTGCAGATTTGAGCTGGAGTGGGTCCATGTCCAAAGGAAAACATTGTGAAACCAGTTTCAGTCAACAGGACATCTCACTATCTAAAATGTGGAGGGAGGAATGCCTAACAGAGCCCCAGAGTGGTTTGGTTCAGCTTGTTGCCAAGCTGACAGACTTTTCATCAAACTGTAGGGCTGCGTGTCAGACTTTGGTCAGTTAAATGAATATTTTGGTTAAGTTACCAAGAGACGAAAACCAACACTGAATATTGGAGGCAATGTGGTCATTAAAGCACTTATAGTTCCTCTAATTACATCTTCTGGCCACCTCTCTAACAACTTGAAACTCTCCCCACCTTTAGCTAATACAGATATGACCACACAAACTGAGAAGAGCTGCAATTTGTTTTAATAAAAAAGTGAGTTGGATCCTTTTTATGGTATAAATCAACAAAGGATCAGTTTTAAAGAGGAGAATAAATTCATTATCATTTATCAATTCATATTATTACATTACTGTTTTACAAATAACTTGGCTTGTTAAACACTTGTTTAATCAAAAAAAACATATAACCCAGTATAAACCCAGTAACACATTCTCAATGATTCTCAATTGAAATCCCTAGCATTGTAAAAAGTGACGCAAGGGAAAACCTGATCCTATCAAATCAATCGTCGATTCTGCCTAATTTAATCTCTGCCTGTTGACACTGTGGCATAAATTTTGGCTTTTGGTTATTATTCTTCATCGGTAAACACTAGCTAAAAGTTTTTATCTCAGGCTGGTCTTCAGAGTCTGGTTAGCGAGCAGATTTGAGAGCAGCCTGAGGAGCTACTGGACCCCAACCACCTCTGATTGGGAAAAGTGGAGCAACTCCCTGTCCTGCAGTCAAGACAACAGCAGCAGAGCTGGTGAGAGAATCTCTAAGCTGCTGATCTCTGCAAAGTCACTTAAATGTAATAGTGATAATAAGAAGAACAATGTTTAAAGTTGGGACATTTGCCTATGTGCTGTGTCAACAGTAAAATTCAGGAAAATTGACAAGTTGAATGAGGATGGAAATGTCATCATAAGTTTCCCTGCTGAAGTCCTATTCATCTATCTAACCTTACCTTTAATGGAACAGGTTAGTTTGTAGTAATCATTCAAATATGCAAGCTCTAAACAGCCAAGATGATATGTAGACAAAGCATTGCTATATGACAAACACACATTTCTTCACCTGTACAGCACTTCACTTATTCTCTCTCTCTCTCTCTCTCTCTCTCTCTCTCTCTCTCTCTCTCTCTCTCTCTCTCTCTCTCTCTTGTTTGTCAGTTTTGGATTTACAGTCATGAATAACTAGGGATTTGGCAATATCTGAGTCTCATTCCAATCAATCTGACGGATACATGTAGGCCTGCTGACTGTTTGTTTCTGAGATTGAACTTGTCAGCACTTTCTTACATGTAAATCCCCCTCAGTCTCAAACCTGACAGGCACTGTCTGGAAAGGCATGCTGGGAGAAACAGTGGAAAATCCCAGAGTATGGGCAATGTTGTGGTTGTCAAACAACACGGCACTCAAGGCTTGGTGCATATAGCATTTATCCTTGATAGGAGAGCTGCATTGGGTTAAACTCTCAATGTAAACAGATTCAATTCTTTGTCACTTAGCAATAAGAGAAACTTACCTGCAGATGTAAGGCAGCATATTGCAAGTAGTAACAAGGGAACCGGGGCTCTTCTTGCCATTTTGTAATTATCCTGCAGCCTCCAGTATGATGAAGAATGGGAAACAGGCCTTTCTCCTGCTTTTCACGAAGGTTTCCCTTTCTATGACACAGTCTTCAGGAAGTCAGCTCCAAGCCCCAGCTGCAAAGTGAACAAAAGTAGAGAAAGTCAACCAGAAGAAAAAGGTTGAATGGAGCATGGACAAACAGCAGGGAACTGCCTCAGCTTAATAAACCTGTGGGAGTGATGAGATGAGACAAGAGAGGCAGTGGTTTGGAGAGGAGGGGATTAATCCAGGAAGGTTAATTAGGGGTCATGCATGCTTCAAAGGACCTTGCTGCACACACCTTCCAGGGCCCATGGCCAGTCAGAGTGTGTGAGGAGTGTGGGACAACTGAGTGGCTCGCTGGGTGTGAAACACTTTGGAGCATGCCACAGGTTATTCACAGACTTTAATTGAGAGCGTCAGGGAACAGTGAACGCTCCAGTGGGGTCTTGAGTAAGCAGCTTAGTACCACCATACTAATCAGCATGACCTTGTCTGACGCTTTAACTTTATTAATCTAACCTCAAACACTGACCACCATGATGGGACAAAAAGGTAATGTACTATTGTTCACTACAGATGTCTGACATTTTTTAATGAAGCATTTACTAAAAAAAAAAAAAAAAAGATTTAACATTTGAGCAGTCAAATGACATCTGAATTATTTACCAAAGTTGAACTGAATTCAATTTTACTGTTGCTAAGAAATAAAAAAAAGCCCTTCAGATCCAACATTTACAAGGAAACTTTGACGAAAACTAATAAGGCAGCTTAATGTGAATGTTTGAGCTGGAGTAAATACAGATCTCTGGCACACAGATTTCCTTTGATGTGTCTATGTGAAAGTTAATCAAAAGGCTGCTTTCTTGAAAATAACTTTACAAGGAACTTTCTGACTAAAATAATGCAACACAACTACACATTGTCAGCCAATCCCAATCAAGTGAGCCATCTACTGACGACAGAATATGAACGTTAAAGTTGAAGCATGCTTTGCTGGACAAGCTAAGGGATGGAGGAAATCGCTGTAATCTTTTTTTTTTCAATCAACTATGAAGACACTTCCAATCGGTAACATGGGCTCTGAAGCAACTGTAGAAGGCCAGCGTCATTAGCTTGAGTTCTTTTAAATCTCCACAGTGATATGTAATTCTGTATATCGTGATTCAAATTAATATCTGAGTGCTGAGTTTTCAGACCTACTCAATCCTGTGAGTTTTAAACACCTGCTTATTGCAAGCACCACAACTGGAACCCTGCAAGACAGACAGCTAAAACTAGCTCGACCCATTCCCTTTGTACTGCCATGAACACAAGCCTGAGCATGCAGGAGCTGCAGATGACTCAGCAGGTGTTGAAATGCACATCAATCAATCAATGAATCAGTTAACAAGATATCCCACTACACCTTTTGTGGGGTGGTACAAACTGAACAGCATGATGTCTCCTCCCAAATGTTAAATATTGTGAATGAACAAACAGCCTCAGAAGCTAACAAAGGCTATTTGGGCTTTAACAAGTTAGGTACAATATCTGTTGACATTTATTGGATATGACAGGTATACAGTCATTAGCAAACCACAGAAACTGTCAGTCTGTCTTGCAAAAAGTTCCTGAAAACGTCCTGAAACTATACGTGAGCTGCATATGTGAACACAATCAGACACATTTTTCAACCCAACTTTACCCGGAATACTTCCTACCAGCCCTCTCATATAGTTTCCGGGTAAAGTCGGGGTGAGTTCATGAAAGAACTTGGCAGGAAATCTTCAGGAAAATTTACTGCGAGTGAGCGTGCGGGGGTGATGACATTTACATCATGCGACCGCAGCGTTCTATCTAGTCTTGCTGCTTTGTTTAAAATGCTACTGTAACGCTGATCGATTGTTATGGCCGCCAGTTTGTGCTTTTTATTAATGTACGGCTCCCCGTAAACAGAATCACATTATATCATATTGTCACTGCTCTCTCCATTGGCATTGTCAGAGTACAGGGAGCATGTTTTGATACTCAACTACCAAAATTCTTAATTAAAATTTCAGGAGAAGCGTACCTCAATAGACTGATAACTTTTATTAAATTGCACTGGTGACATGCACCAAGGATTCTAGCACTATGCATGCCCAGAGCTGTTAAGTAGAACATCATGATAGATTGCCTAACTCACTTCTGCTCTCCATATGACAATTAGAGTTGTCTGCAAATCTGAGTGATAGTCAGTCTCTTTTTATTTATTTATTTTGTGCTGAAAAATAACTTTTGAAGTGCCACCTTTTGTCTCATGGTATTATTGTTTCTACTAATATCTAAAAAAAATGGTGGCATACTTGTTGATTGGTTCACATATAATACAATTATTGAGCTACAAATAAAGATATAGTATATAATATTCCTGTTGCTTTCAATTGAAATAATAGAATATGTTAATTTGGTTTTCCTGGCCTTACTCACTGCACGGTGGTGCAGGTGGTGCAGTGCACGGTGGTGCAGTGGGTAGCGCTGTTGCCTCACAGCTAGAAGGTCCATGGTTCGAATCCCCGGCCGGGCGGGTGCCTTTCTGTGTGGAGTTTGCATGTTCTCCCCGTGCATGCGTGGGTTCTCTCCGGGTTCTCCGGCTTCCTCCCACAGTCCAAAAACATGCTCAGGTTGATTGATCACTCTAAATTGCCCCGTAGGTGTGAGTGTGTGCATGAATGGTTGTCTGTCTCTCTGCGTTAGCCCTGTGATAGGTTGGCGACCTGTCCAGGGTGTACCCTGCCTTCCGCCCGAAGCCAGCTGGGATAGGCTCCAGCCCCCCGTGACCCCTAACGGGATAAGCGGTCAAGATAATGGATGGATGGATGGATGGATGGCCTTACTCAAAACAGATTCAAATACCCAGATAGAAATCATTGCCATTGCAGCAAAGTAGAGAGCTGAGGCTATCAGACCAATAAAGCAGAGGATTCACACAGCACTGGATTTGCAGATTAAAAGTAAATATATTCTAAAATGCATAAACATGAATTGTCAATTGAGGACATATGAGCTCCAAAATATTTCTCAATTTTCAAAATCTTATCTCAATCTAAGCTCAAGTTTTTCAAAGTCTGAGTCAAAGCTCAAAGTGGACAGTTCAAGGATTAAATTGGCACCAGTTCATTCTGAAGAATCATTTTTAAACTGTGTTCCTGGCTCTGCTTCATTCTTAATGTTATCTTGTTTGTTTTGCAGCTGCAACCCAATAATATTTAGAGAGATGTGTTCTTCAGACAGAGTTATGCTTGCTAGTTATCTGAGTGATCTTTGGCATCGAGAGAACACATTTTAGTAACTGTGACTCGTGTGGTGAAGGTGCTGTGACAAGAATTGCTCGTTCGTGGTTTAAAAAGCTGAGTGTGTGATAGGTTCAGAACCATGGTGAGAACGAACAGATGTGTATCTCTTCTGTTGGTGGTGAACTGTAAAGGTTATATGGGAAGTGATGCACAAAGCACCAAGGTGCATCGCTCTGCAGTGCAAGCTTCTTTCACAGGACAAAAGGGCCTTTCAGTGCAGGGGCTAGGGAGTCATTTTGGAAGATCATGACAAATATTACACTTTCAGCAAGTTGAGGAGTGCCGGTTCCCCCTGTTTGATTTATGTCCCTCCTTGACCTTCATCTCCTCACAAGCAAACGAAGCTTTACTGTGTGGCAATACCTTCCATGAGGCAAAGAGCAAGTCAAAGGAAGCTCAAGACTGAAAGGAAGCTCAAGACTGAAAGGAAGCGGTTTGCACTGTAAGTGTGTACAGTAGTTTCAGTTTCTTGAATTTTTGAGACAACAATCTTATCCCTTTATTTTGTGTAAAGTGTTCAGGTTGTACTCCAATAGCTTCATGATACGGTGCTGGTTTTGTTGCAGCAACAACTCAAATCACCTCATGTGACTTGTCTTCAACCCTGACCGTCTAAGCCAAGCAACTATTTCACCCAAAGAAGATCTGGAAAGTCCATCAGGACATGCAGACCCCAGACAGAACGTCCTGCATATAACTGAAACCAAGCTGCATACTTGTGGTGGCTTCAATGTTAAAGGCCTGGCTTGTATCTTTTTCATCATGTATGCACACATACGCTGGAGTTACGCGTTGTTAGGTTCAGAGGTGCATGTGTTCCTGTAATCACAAAGCCATAAGTGGAGAGAGCAGCAACTCAGCAGGCTGAAGCAGTGTCTGTTTTCCATGCAGTATCTTGTTTTACATGAGTAAGATGTTACTTATCTGACATTGGTTTGTTTTATAAGTCATTAAGGCGTTCGTGTGGTCACATGACCTGGTGAATGATCGTAAATGAGCTCTTCTCCTCTTTCAGTGTGATTGTGTACAGGCTGAGGACTGGAAGAACACCAAACCACCTTCTTCTTCCATCACAAGTATGACTGACTACAACATCATCTCTGCCTTATTTCTAAAGAGCCTGTCCACACACTTTGGAATACAAAACACCACAATGTTTAAACACCACTAGACTGAGTGTAGGACCTGGTTCCTCTTGGTATAATGCATTTTTGCTAATAAGATAGTACAAGGAAGGATCGCCTCACAGATTATTGGAGTATTTGTAAAACTGTTTTCTGCACTCAAATGTTTTCCTCTCATTGTACACTAAATATTTTTCAATTAAGGATTGTTCGTCTCTGATTAGGACACATCAGGTACATCCTTCCAGTCTAACACCTATTATTGTGTATGTTTTCTTATCTCCTCCAATTTGCAGACCTCTCATGCAGAATAACATAAAAATGGTGTCATCACTCAGTTTTTCCACTATGATAACCTCAAAGCCAGTAGTTGACAACACTCCATGCTTTGTTTGCCGCACATGTTGCAGAGCATCACAGCTCAATTAGGTGTTGGTCTACATAAAACTTGATTGAGAATGTACAATAATGTTAGGAACTGCACGATAAGGTTATTTGTTTAATAAAACACATTTTCAGAGTGCTTATGCATGGCCATATCAGTGCAAAATCTGGTGCACATTTGCATAGAAAAAGGTATATTTTCACAACAACTCAGATTTTGATTATTTTTTTAGTATAGTATAGTATTTTTTTTTTCAGTATAAGAAACATTTGTTGATATTAAAAAGTTAAGTCAGGCTTTAGCTCTGAGAAGTGTTATGTGCACTCTTCCCTGTTATGTTAACAAATAAATAAGTAACTGACTCATGAATATTCAGGAGAATAATTAAAAGCCATTGCCACAGCTCTATATATAAAACGACTGGCTCAAAATATAGCATTTAAATGAATCTTTAATCAGAAATCAGAAAAATCAGAAATACTTTATTTATCCTGGGGGAAAATTCAGTCTTTAAAGTTGCTCCTATACACATTAAGAATATCAAATAATATTAATGGAAGAAAGTAATTAATAAGATATAAATAAATAAATAAATATCCACTGACTGACTGGCATTAGTGGTTATAATGAATCCAACAACTCGCCTATTACTTGAATGAAAACCTACTTTTTGCAAATAAAGGAAGTCCAGTCAATGAAATGATATTATATTGTATATTTTAGGTAGACTCAAAAACAAACGTCAGTGATTGCACGTCTGTCATCCCACAGGAGCGCCTGGACTGCCAGAGAGTGAGATCGTAACGCTACCCAGTCAAGCAGCTCTCTATCAGAAGGAAATGCCTCTGTAAGAAGACGACACACTCTTCACATTGAAACAGACTCACAACAGTAGAAAAGTGCACAACAAGTCGACATTAAGGACTGTAAAGCTGATAACCTGAAGCTCCAAGCAGAAGGAGAGGAGGGAGGAAGGAAGGCTGCATGACAGCGGCTCGAGAAGACAGATGTGTTCAGCTGGATTTAAGGGCTGCTGGTCTAATTAGAAACATTAACTTAACATTTTCACACACAATGTTAGCAATGAAAGACCTCTGATAAAAAAGAATCTTCAAGAAACAAGATGTAAACACAGCATTATCTTAAAAACAAGCGGACGTACCATGTAGTCTCCAGAAAAAGCCAAAGTAAACTCTGCTGAAGTTCAGAGTCGCTCCGGTGGATGTCAATATCAAACTCTCCCGGATGGACATTCACACTATCCCACTGTTGTTGATCTGAAAACAGCTGTAGACGGAGTTGACGTGTTGTTTTTATAAACAAGGTGTGGGTAAACAGCCCCTCTCGCTTCACTTAAAACAGTTTACTACTATCTGTCTCCCTTTTACTGAGGGCTTCATCTGGGGGCGGGGCTTAGAGGGAGGAGGCTGCTGCAGAGCCTCCCAAAGCAGGGTGCACGGAGAGAGACTCCAGGTCCTTCACTCACTTGATCTTACTTATCAGATATTAAATCTAAGGTTAAGCTTGCATGACTGTGTGCTGAAATGTTTTAACCATCAGTCCCCGTTAACACTGTAGACTTCCCACACTGTTATTATACAGGTTTGCTATAGGTCATTCTTATCACATAAGGGCCCATGCATTGATTTATATCTGCATAGGGGTTCTTGACGCCTGACTGTGGGAACGTCTGGTTTTGCAAGATAGTGTGATTTACCTTAATCCTTCAGAACGTGGATGTATATTTAATATATAACAGGACTTTTTTCTATCATTCCATTTTTTTCATAACTTAGTTATTTTGTAGCCAAGGAATACATATTGGAGCTGGGCGATATTGAAAATGATGTTATCACGACAACATTTTTTCCTATCAGTCTACAATTACCAGGATAAATATCAAATCATTACTTCATTTAAATTTAAAGGCAGATATTAATATTATTGTTATTACTATTATTATTATTGTTATTATTATGATTATCATATGTATGTATGTATGTATGTATGTATGTATGTATGTATGTATGTATGTATGTATGTATGTATGTATGTGTATATGTGTATATGTTTACATACATATATAAATATACAATTGTATTGTTATTTTATTAATATTATTGTTATTTTTTTGTATTATTATTATTATTATTATTATTATTATTATTATAAGACATTGTTAATTACAAGTGTTTAACACAATTGTCAAATTTTATCAGAAAAGTTCTAATAAGCAAAGTTAATATATATTTTTTTAAATGTAAAGGCAGATTTCTGCCCCTGAGTGGAAGTTCAAGAAACCAAAAGGTTTGTTGGCTTGTGTCTGGGATTTAGATTCGATTAGAATAGATTAGATTAGATTCGATTCGATTCGATTCGATTTATTGTCATTAGGCATGTCACAGGTACAAGCAATGAAATATAGTACAATTTAGTACTCTGATGATTTTTCTGTTTTACACCCGATTTTCAAAGGTACGTATTTATGTAAATCCTACAATTTTGCTCCGATCAACTCCCAACCATGTACATTTTGAAGTAGACACATTGACGATCAAAAGTTATCAGACAGAATTTAGGCTTCTTGACTCCCTCATTTGTGACAGTGTTAACAGGAAGCAGGTCTTTTGTCTAAGATGAGATTTTAGTGAAGTTTTAGTTTTTATATTCTATTTTTTCTTTAATGTTGGGTGGCAGCTAGTGCATAAGGCACATGAGTGCCCATTCCCTTTCCAGTGGTTGGGGGCTGTTATTACAGGTTTGAATATATCACAATTTTAATGAACATTTGTGATATTTATATTGAGAAAAATGAAATTCTCGCCCAGCCCTTATTCATATCATCCATTTCTGTTTCTAATACAGGACAGGACCTGTAGAACACCTGTCAAAAGTACCAGATTCCATCTAATTAAGTTTAAATGAAATAATGTATTGAGTTAGTACATGCTGTGGGGTCTAATTAAAAGTCTCACACATAATTATGTGCTGCAGGCACCGCATCTGCATATACAGATCTCCACTATTTCATTTTTCATAATATTCTTATGAACTTAAATGGCATTAATAATAGTTATCTGTTGTTAATATAGCATATATAGTAATATTTGTAGAAGGTTATGGTGAACATTTTACTATAAGGGTTGCTCTTTTCTCTGCAACTATTTTGTAGGGGGCCTGGTGCAGGACCCTATCAGTATCCTCTTTAAGTATGTTGAAGTGGTCAGCTGAACGCCTGAGCATCCACAGAAGCATTACACATCTCTCTGATTGTGCAAAGAATTGAATGTATTGGGGGATGAGTTTGAAAACATGTTTTAATTTTAACTGATATTATTTTGTTAATCTATTCTCTGTCTGTTACACATTTTAGAGGATTTTCAGATTTTTTTTCAGAACTAAATTCTAACTTGTGTCACAACCCCTCCTTGGTGACATCTATTTGCCTGTGAGACTTTGTTTTGTTTATTTTAGAGTTTTCAGTGTAAGTGCAGAGTGATTGGTGTGTTTTTTGTTCTCTCCTCCCCTTGCCCTCTGTCTTCTTCACTCTCTATTATACTCACCTGATGCCCTGGATCTGCCATCAACACACCTGCCCCTATCAAGCAATCACATACCCCCTACAAGAACACTGCACCAATCAGTCCAAGCCAGATCTTTGTGACATTCACAGTTTGTTTATGCACTGCAAGAACAGGTTAGCTTCTTAACTTCCCTTGTTACTTACTGGATTGTTTCCCTGCCTGCCACATTGACTAACACCTGTTTTAACGCTACCATTAGGGTCTCCATTATGCCCGCCTTTCTGCCTGCCTACTTCCTCACTCACTCACTCACTCACTCCCCAGCACCACAACCCCCATCAGCTTCACCATCCTCTCCACTGTACCTGTTGCAAGTCTGCCTCTGGGTACAGCCATAATTTGTGAGAATGTGAGATGGAACAAGTACAGATAAGGTGATAAAATGTGATGCATATCTTTAGACTACATCAGTGGCTTCTTCGGGATGCCTTCAGGTCAGGATCTATTGGATTGCCAAGGAACTGAGGACTAATAAATGACTACAATTTTTAAAAAGCAGGCTGCAGGTATGAACCCTTAACTCTTTCAAGATCTGACTGTAAGAGACAACTTGAACATACACACAACCCCCTGGCCTGAGTCCTAAACAGTAGTGGTAGGGCTTCAGATGGCATTAATTTACTTGATATTCATTTAGAAGGCTATTTTGCTCAAGGACTTGAGAGTACTTTATTTAAACCTTAATAAGGCAGTCAGGCAAATATGTTTTACAATCAAACAAAAGGACAGACATCATTAGGTATGGGACTACAATAAACATTAACTGAACATAAGGCCTCTCCCATATTTAAAGTGTTGGTGGCTTCTAACATTAGGATGTAAAATAATTTCAAACCCCTCACAAGGCATTTTTTTAAGCACATACTTTTATCCCAGCACCCCACAGCCCTGATCACAAGCTCTAAACTGTATGCAGGATGATTTCTGTGTGTGAAATCTCTCATCCCCTCCTGAACAAACACTGCTTTGCGTTGCTTTCCTGTGATATCAGACTTCCACTGAAGAGGAGATGCCGTGTGCCTGGGTACAACATAAATGTCAGCTCAGTGATTTACCACTAATGAGATGACACTTGTGACAAGAGGGAAGGAAACTTTTGTTGCGGAAAAACACACAAAACAACCACTGATGTGCTGCTTTTGAGGGTTGACAAGGAAACGCTCAAAGGGATCAAATTATTTTACATCTCATACATATGCATGTCGCAGTTAAAGTGCTCCACTTTGTTTATTTACACCGTGTTAGGGTTGTGAGTACAGCTGAGAGGAAGGGGAATAGAAAGCATAACAGTGCATCAAAGAACAGTGCAATCTGAAGCTTCTTCACTTTCCATTAATGTAACTCCAGTCTTTGAGTGTGTGTTGGCCTACTTGATTACATGAGCTGTCAAGTCTAACAATGCTCTGTCAGATACGCTGTGCACAGAACATACCACCAAGTATTACTTCAGAAAACAATAAATGATCTCAGAGCATGACTATGTTACAATGCGTTTTAGACAGCTTCGGTTTTTAGATATGATGTTGTGCAAAATGAGCTAATATTTTTTGGGACTGGGGCTGTGATGTCATTTGTTTAAACACGGCTTGGCTGTACTCTGAAATGCCAAACAGTAATGGTGAACAGAGTGACTCTTTTACTGCATGCTGTGGATCGCGGCGGCTCAGTGGTAGAGTGGGTCTTTCAAATGAAGGGTTGCAGTTCAGTCCTCGGCTGCTGCAGTCTACATGTTAAAGTGTCCCTGGGCAGGATACTGAACCTAACATTGCCACTGAAGGCACAGCTGTCAATATGTTTCTGTGTGTGAATGTCTCTAGTACTGATAAGCAGGTGGAGGCAGCCTCTGCAATTAGTGTTTAAATGTGAGTGTGAATGTGACATCTAGTGCAAAGTGCTTTGAGTGATTAAATAACCAGACAAGTGGCGCATAAGTTAATTTACTATATGATCATAAGAGAAAAGAGGAGGCCTTGGTACAGCCCTGGAAACACTTGAGTGGCACTCAGGCTGCAATTTTGTTTGAGCATGAACTGACTTCGCCCTTTGTTAAAACATTTAATAAATAAATAGTTTGATTGGTCGAATGATTGATTGATTGATTATTTTATAAGCTACGTGGCATGGCAAATATTTCATGCAGTGAATGATTTCACATAGAACGTATGAGTGAGCGTTTGCAGTCACTGCAGGCGTTGAGTTATTTTCTTTCCAACAATGGATGCATGATGGAAGAAGAGAAGAAAATAAATCTTAGTTAGTGGGAACATAGCTAGAGTACTCTGTTTCTAAAAATAAGAAAGGTAGATGTTTTGAAATTAAGATTTTGATGGAATTTTGCTTAGTCAGAGGCAACAAGAAAGAAGCTCAAACACGTTCATGGATTTTTTTCAGGGTCATTTTTGTGCAGAACTTTTCTAATGCAGTCAACTCTTAGTTTTTAGCCTCTCTGCTCTGAATATTAGCTGTACAAAGCTGCATGAAATCAATGGTTTGGTAATTTAATCTTTCTCCAAGGTGTGGATAATAAAAATGAAATCTACAGGACGGTTTACTTGAAGCTCTTGTGAGGAGTTTTAGTCAAAATAATAATACCTTTATGGGACAATATCAGTTTTGTCCATGGGTGGTGCCAAAACCCACACAAACACAGTTTCCTGACAGGAGCTTTAATCTGTTGTTATAATCAGTTTTGCTTTGAATGCAAAACTGTCTTTGTTTTACTTTGAATCAGGTTGCAGTGATCATTTTTATGAAAACAGTAGGTTTCCAGCTCTGAGAATCTCCTTTGCTTTGTCTCTGATCCAACACCATCTCTAGATATTTGATCTGTGCAGTGAGTGTTTTTGAACAACAGCTGACATGAGTCACAGGGAGTTTTCAGATCGCTAAAGTGAAGGGGAATCCGCTGTCTCATACTTACTCAAACACTTTACAGCCACAAAAAAAGCAAATCCAGAGTTAAAACTTGAGTCCAGCTGGCTCGAGGTACTACACTGTGGCTTTGAATGGACCAGGACACTTTCTCACATGGTCTCACTTTGATTTGAAATACCTATCAGTAGCAGGAAAGATGAGATGAGATTCATTCTTGTATGCTGCTTTTATTTTCTATTACTGGGGTTTGTGCCTTAAATCAAAGCAGAAACACATCTGAATTATATTCAAATGCCAAATTTCCCTTTAATCCTTTTAAAACCCAAACCATATGCTAGTGGACTACTCCAAACATCTTTAGTTATTTGAAGAGGCTCCCCATCTTTACCAGCAACATATGGGGCACATTAGATCTGAACTCCAGCTGAGGGACAATTAATAACAGATTTTGGTGTCAAGCTGCTCTGATCTTTTTCAGTTTTTTTTATATCAATAAGAGGGTTTCCAAAATTCCTTGATAATAATAAATAAAGGTCTATCTCTTTCAGCACCTCCCCCATGTGCCCTCTGCGTACAATATGTACCAACCAAAGGCAATGTGCTCCCATACAGAGGCTAAGTTGTGCATTCATGTGTGTTATATGCTGAGAGTAGTTCATAATTCACTTCTTCACATCCATTTCTCAGAACAGAACAGAGAAAGGACGCCCGGGGCGGTCTGAGCCATCCCCATACAGAGGCTATAGTGGCGGTCACAGGTTCGACTCCTTGCCTCTACCATTTGGTGCCAGTCTTCCCCTATACTCCCTACTCCCCACATTTCCTGTCTCTCTCCAGCTGTCCTGTCCAATAAAGGCAGAAATGCCCAAAAACATAACTATAAAAAAAGAACAGAGAAGGGACAATAATGATGAACATATTGTCAAAGACAAACAACACAGAATGTAAGTTAGTCATCAAACACAAACATGAATATTTGGATGACTAAAGTATTTCTCAGGCAGATGATCCTGCTTTCCATATCTCCTCTTCGTAAAGGCCTCAGAAAGGTAGGAATACACATAATAGAAAAGGAAATAGTTTTGTAAGTATGATGTATAAAAGTAATACTTTTCTAAAGTATAAGAATTTTCAAAATCCTTACTTATAAGACAAAATTCCTGCACTCAGACAAAGAAATGAAGAAATACCAGCACAAAGAATGCTTTAAAGTATCACATTTTGGAGTACTCATTATGCAAGACATGGCTCCAGATATATTTTTATATAATTATGCAACATATTCCTGTATTTGTGTATTTGTGTTGACCTCTTACAGTGTTAACAGCATCTGCAGTTGCTGTTTGAGGTGGCGCTTATTCAAACCTTTACATTTCAGCTAAGTTGTCTTACAACTCTTCTTGTGTCAAATCTTATTCTGAAATATAGTAAGTTAATATAGCTTTGTTCACACACACCAGCCAGCATGTTAAAACCCATCAAGTCTCTCTTTAAGAAAATCTTACACAGGAACATTGAAAATGTTCAAATCTATACAGACATCTGTCTTATTTTTAAAGTCTTAAATGGGCTTGCCCCTCCATCATTGATCAAATTTATCAACAAAAAAAACACAATATGATAAATACTAGAGCACAAACAAGAGGAGTCTGTGATGTACTGAAGTGTAAAACCAAATTCAGCCAAATGGTAGTGTCTGTCAGAGGCAAAAAATCCTGGAATAAACTACCAGCTCACATTAGGGAGCTTGAGAACTACGGTACCTTTTAAAAAAAACCATGAAACAACTTGGTTAAAAACAATCCAATCATACATGAATAATCTGTTTCCTCATTTGATGCCCGTTCTCTGGGCTTTGGCCTCACCTTCCATCCTGTTTTTGTACTGTCACAAACGTTTTGTATGTAAAATGTGTTTGTAAGTCAGTCCATATAGTGTCCTGTAACTGTCATGTGACATCCTGTAATTTCAAATCTTGTTTTATGTTTTATGTAAGTACCTGCCTTAGGACTACGAGTTAAATCTAGCTATTGTGCTAATTCTGGCACATTTCCATTGAGGCATACTGTTGAAATGTTGATTAATGTGCATTGTCCTGATCAAATATACTCAAATTAAATAAATGTAATGGAGCGAAAAGTTGAAAACAAACATCAAACCATAAAAACAACCTTGTATTTTAAATGATATGGTACATAAGGAGACTACTTGAACAACTGCACCTGCTTACTTCTGCTGCTGAACTAAAGTAGGACTGACTTTGTTAATGTTGCTTGATTCTTCCCTCACTTGGGTGGAGGAGTTTTTATTTATCAATTCAAAAACAAATACCCGTTGTTACTCCTCACATTTGAAACATCAGGGGGCAGATCCTTTTCCTAAATGACCTCCTCCCTTCTGAACAAGCTTCCTGTCATTGTCAGGGGACGGACACTGTGCGAGTATTTATGGTCTGATTCAGCAGTCATTCAGGACATATGACAACCTGGTTTACCACCCTTTCCTTTCACTTTCTAAAAGTCCCCAAAACGTATCTGCTGCATTTATACAACACCGCCCAAAATGTATTATCAGTATACCAAAGATCATACTTTGGTGAAAAACTACTGAAGACACAGAGAAGTCCAAACACCTCATCAGTTATGGGACAGTTATGGGAGCAACCTGACTGGTTGTATAAAAAGGAACTATATACAGTTTACAATAAAGGCTGCGATAAAATTGATTCCAGCTTTTCTCTTATACATGCAGAGATGGACAGTCAGTTCCAGTGTTTCAGACTAAACACTTCATAACAGTCTAGGCCTACACAGCTTCCTGTGTTTGCCTTTGGGAGTGAAACAACTTCATGTCACAACATATTCTTTTCTTGTGTATTTGAAAATGAAAATATATTAGTCTATTACTTTTAAGAATCAAAAACTAAATCCAGCAACAGTCAAGCAACCACTTCAATTAAGTATCTGTCATTTAAAGCATAGTTTACACAACAAACTATTACCAATGGCTCCATCTTGTGGACAAAAAGTATACTGATTAAGAGGCGGTGTGAGATGCAAGGAAAGTTAGTGCTGATTTTTTATTTTATTTTGTGTTTAGGCAGCTTAAATTTTTTTGTATTCTTATGAACACAAAAGAAAACATGCAAGCCTAGTCTAGACAAAGAGAAAGGTATATAACTAAATTAAGAACTCAAAAACTGTCCTCAGTATGTTATACTTACAGTATAAATTGGTGTACAGTCCCCTAAATATAAAATGGTCTGTTTTTTGTTAACTTAATATGGGCCTTTTACATATCCATACTGTACGAGCGGGTCCCCTTTCATGTAGGCCGCCAACATGCACCGCCATGTTTTTACCCTTGTACAAAATTGAAAAACTAGTAACATAGGCCTACCTGTTTTTCAAATTATGGAGTGGTCATGCAAAATGCACCAGTTGGAAGACAAAGATGGAGAGTGGTTGTGGTGCGAAAAATAGTTTGTATTGACAGAAGTTTTTTATAGTAAGAACTTGACAAATGGAGGATCATACTTATCATGCATCACAGCAGCTTCTTGAACAACAAGGCCACCATCACTTCACCCACTGGAGGGCTGAGCAAGGGAATGTTTCAGTCTAGAATCTGGCTGTGAGATATCACTAAACATTCCCAGTTCTACACACTGTTTTGAGTAGTCAAATGTATAACTCATCAAAAATCTTTGCCAAGGAAAATGTGAAACAAATCTCTTTAGGTAGTGTTCTGTAGGCTAAATCACTTCTTTCCACACTGCTGCAGTTTCAGATATTAAAAATAAGTTTACAGAAAACATCAGTCCTCTTGCTCAGGGTTGGAGTTATATGGGAGCTCAGCTCCATCAGTAAGAGGATGGCTATTATTTTGTACAGGGCTATTGTGTCAAAAGAGACAAAAGACAAAATATGACACAAGTATATCAAGATTACTAAATTCAGTCCACTGCTCACATTATTATGAGCTTACATTTTTGATGTTTGAAAAGTCTCTATAAATTGAATTGAAACAAAAAATGTCCTTATTTCAAGTATAGCCTACATTTAATTTCCCATCTGCTGATTGATATTTCTAGTCATCTGGCTCGGGATCAATAATGTGTTTCTGTTAAGCCAACTGTAGGATTATGATGTTTAAAATAGGTATATTAAATAAAAATAGTTGGTCTACTTGACTACACTACTGTTATTTCTTTGGAAAGCCTCGTTTGGACTGCTCGAGATTCCCATTAACATGCAGTCAACAGGAAGTAACTGCATGCTTAGTTCATGGTCCCTCGGAAAGTCCAACACCTCTGAATCTTAATTTTCGGAACGCTTTCAGTTTAAAGTACGAGATAAGTCTCGTTTAAACTCATTTAGTAGGTTACTATATGACACTAAGTTTTATTGTATCGTCTCGCATTTCCTGATCCAAAGATTCTGAAACAACATTTAATAGCTACAGAGATTATTGCAGAGTTCAGGAAGGTGCTCATCAAATCGAACAATTCTATAAAACGTTTGTATTTTTCATTTTCAACAAATATCAATCAATCAATCAATCAATCAATCAATCAATCAATCAATCAATCAAGCTTTATTTATATAGCACCTTTCAAACAAGTCAAATGCAACCCAAAGTACTTTACTTTATATATATATATATATATATATATATATATATATATATATATATATATATATATATATATATATACTAAAACCTCTAATAAATTATCTCTCTCATTATTCTGACATTTAGCAAACAGAAATAATTTTGGTGATCCTAACTGACCTAAACAAGAAAAGTTAAGTCTGATTTGATGTCAGACAGTGAGATAAAGATTGTGTCTTTTTATACAGTGTATGTAAACTTCTGGTTTCAACTGTAAATAAAAATGAATTAATTAATAATTTAAAAAATTAAAAAATGATAGAAATGAAATAAGATAAACAGTTAAAATAAGTAAAATAATAAAGCAACATTTAAATCAATATAACAGTAAAAAAGTAAGTAATACAATTGTTAAACCCTACATAAAAGCCAGACCGCATAAATACGTTTTTAGTTTACATGTAAAAGTCTCAATATCTCTATCAGTTCTTCTCAGATAGGGCGCAACCCTTTGTAGAATTAATTCATAAAATGTGTTTCCAAGAAAAGTCTATACAGCAGCCCTATTCAATTTGTTGCCTACAGGCCACAATCAGCCTGAAAGCAACTGCCAAGTGATTGTGACTTGGGTTAAGATCTTGATCTTGCATTTTTCAGTTATTTCACTTAATTGAGCTTTATTTTGCACTTTGATGTCAGCTGGGTCTTTATTCCATTTCAAAGGAAAGTGTCACTGTGCCCACTGTTTATTTTTTTGATTATATGCACTGAAGTTGTGACTGTCTCAGATGGGACCAAATATGGACAGGGACAAACTGTGTTTTTTGTTATTTCAAAAAAAGAAAAATACCTCAAGTTCTGAAAAGTTGCTGCTAAGCAAGTTACTACTTTATGCACTTTCAGATGAGACCAAAACAAAAGATGGTGTTCCTAATCTGCACTTTGTTTTTTTTTGTTCATATGCACCTAAACATGTACTTGTATTTACCTGTTAAAATGTGTTGAAGTTATGTGTTTGAAATGTAAAATTTAAAGAAGCAGTATTTCAGCATAGGTTTAGTTTAAGTGCTGCTCTTAATTGTGTTTATGCCTTTTTGGATGTGAGTAAAAGTCAGAATTCTGACTTTATTCTCAGAATTCTGACTTCAATCTCAGAATTCCGACTTTTTTTTCATAATAATAATTTAAAAAAAAATTGACCTCAATTTCTTTTTTTTTTCAGTGGCCCTAATCCTCTTCCGTATATATATTTGTTTTTCTGGTTAACTTTGCTCACTGTCTACTAAAAATGTCCGGCCCATGTCCGGCCCTGCTTTACAGTCTACGGGTGGCAGCTTTCGTATTCACTTCACTAAAAAACAGTTTTCCGCTGCTGGGTCAGCACGTGAACGCACCGCACCGCTCCGCCCAGACCCCAGTTTTCCTTCCTGACGCTACACGCAGACACCAAAGCGTTTTTTCACGAGCAGCGGGAGAGCGACTAGCTGTGAATCTCCCCACACCGGCAGTATGCTTGGTGACTTTACACCAAGCAGGTAGTCTGTTTGCATGCCTCGACAGTCCTCCAGGATACTTTTGTCAGCATCAGGCTACTAACCTGTTCGGGACAACCCCACAAAAACACTCCAACTCATACGTAATATTACAAAGTTGCAACAAACGTGCAGGAGACACAGGGACTGTGATGTTTTAAAGCATGAAATCTGCAGATTGTATCCTGAAGTTCCCTGCAGAGAAGCTACCTGACACGTGCAGGTAGAGTGCGACCAATCATTCTCCGGGCTCGTGCAGGCAGGTATAAATGTGAGGCTGTTGTTGCCGTAGAAACGATCTGCTGCTGGAGAGTGAACCAGAGAGCCTGTGAGAGCTCAAGGTAATGATAGCACGGTCATCTACTGCTCACTAATGCCAACACATGTTTTAAAAGCTTCGAATAATGTAGCTGATGTGATCCTGCACAGGAAGGCTGAACAAAGCTGACTGAGTTGAGACTTTTTAACACACGGTAACAGCTAACTTAGCAAGCTAAACGCTAACTAACTTGAATGTGTCTTCGTGTCATGCTTACATTGAAGGATTACTAAGTGACAAAGTAAATGTGAAGTAGTGTCGTGACTAGTTTAGTGGTTTAAATAAAGTTTTTACATTATTCTAAATTAGATATAGCAGCGCTAACAGCTAGTTAGCCAACGTTAGCAAAGATGCAACGTGTATTTAAAGCATTTTTCAAACTACACATTGTAACTATAAAAGCTGTATTTGCGTTAAATAACCAGCTAGAAGATGCTTCACATGTTTAGATGCCAAGCTCTGTCGAGTATTCCTCCATTTAGCCGTCTCATGGCACATGTTCTCTCAGCAATGTGAAGCTAGCTAACGACAGTTCAAACCAGCCTGTGGGCGTGGTGAGGCTTCACGTGTTGGCCCGGGACCTGTCAACAGTGCAGCATGGCTGCATGCAGCATGCCCTTACATTATGAGGAGAGGTGGACAAAGTACACAGCTTCATTACTTAAGTCAAAGTATAGATCCTCCTGGTCAAATATTACTCCAATACAAGTGAAAGTTGCTCTGTTAGATTATCACTTAAGTTAAAATACTTGCTTATAAAAGAACTGAAGTATTCAAAGTCATTTTTAAAAGATCTCAACTTTGTGTTTTCACAAAGCATGACTGCAGTCAAGAGTACATAGGAGGACGTTCTGTAACATTCTGTTTATTTAGAAACCATTACTTGAAATCTCTAAAAAATGTTGATCTGGAATTAAACAAATGTTACGTAGCTTGACACTCTCAGGTTGGACTGTGAATGTTTGTTTGTTTGGGCAGAGTGGGAAACAGGGAGAAGATTTCAAACAATACGTATCATTCTTCATTTCAAAAACCTCTAACATGGGCTGAAGATATGGACATGGGTGCTCAGGTGGAGAATTAGAGCCATCATTACCACGACTAAATGAACTGCCTGATCAGAGTGAAATCTGCTCTGTGTTTTCTCCACGTTCAACCGTGGAGACGCACGATATACAGGTACGACTAAACCACTGAGACAAACAGAACTACACAAACACAGTTTACTGTCTTAGGATCAGATTTCAGAAAAGAGAAGAAAAATCATGAGCTGACTTCAAAGAAAAAGTAGTGAGTAACTAGAGCACTGATAGAAATGTGGTGGAGTCAAAAGTAATACGTTCCCCAAAATAATAATACTTAAGTAAAGTACAGATACTCAAAAAATGTACTTAAGCACAGTACTCAAGTAAGTTTACGTTGTTACTGTCCACCACTAGCAATGCGTTATCTATAGCAGATTTATAGGTCCTTACCAACATGAAATGTTATAGTTACAATACAGTAAATACACAGAAACATTGGGATGAAATCACAATAAATGCACAGAAACATTCAGTTAGTTAACAAGTGTTATGATCACAACGCAGAGTCCATTTTTCAATCTTGACTGTCATTTTTTTTAAAGACAAACAGGCCCAATCTCAGTGTCCTCCCTGAGCCCTGAGCCCTGAGTCCTGAGCCCTTCTTGACTTTACTGACGTCAGCTGTAAAGTGATTGAGGGCAGGAGGCTGTAAGGGCTTAAACTGGAGAACTGGGAATGGGACAGCTCTTTGTGACTTCTCATGTGACCTGCATGACGTCATCAGCTCACCTTAGAGATGTTAGGATTTTTTATTGCACAATTTTTACTTTCCTCAAATTCAAGGCGCTTAAGGAACAACTCACCAGGCTCTTACTGTACAGACTGCCTAACCACACAATTTGGAATATATAAATAGGCTATATAACTACACATTTATTAATAGGCTATCTAACTATAAATATATAAATACACATATGTGTGAAGATAAATAGATTAAGGCTGTTTTCTATATTTATACTTACAGGCAGACTTTTTTACCTGCAACTTTCCTGCTTCTTTTTACTGTCACACTTTTTTTTTTAAATTTCATGTTACGGCGTTCATTTACCTTTCCGTGCTTGCAGGCTTCCCCCTGGGAATCCCGAAAGGGGGCATAAAGGGCTCAAAAAGTCAGTGAGAGAGATCCCTCACACACTTGATGATTTTGACAGTGGGACGGCCCTAAGCCCACAGCGTGCCTCAAAGTCAGTGAGTGCTTGAGGGTGGACATTGAGATTGGGCCACAGATTGCATGCACTTGTCCACAGTGGTATTGACTACACCATCACCATCATTCATTACCACCTACATCATTCCCAATTATGTAATTGCTGTAAGCCTGTTCTGTAAGGAATAAGGAGAAATAAGTCAGTGGCATACATTGCATAGTCAACAAGATTATCCCCAACATACATCTAGTCAGGTCAGTTCAGATTGTTTATTGGCATGATTAGTTCAGTTATTGCCTTTACACACGGACATTTCATTTTTCAACAATTCAATACAATTTATCTCTATGTAATTAATCAATATAATACAGTGGCTCTATATATAAATAATCAGTATGATACAGTAACTCTATGTATAATTAATTAACATATAAGAAATAAGTGAGTTATTTTAATATAAATTAGCTAGTTATTTTTTCCATGGAGCTGAATTCTGGATGAAACCATATCTGAGTGATGCTCTAGGTGGCAGTGTTGTCTGTGTAAAGCAGGAAAGATGACTTAAGAGCATCCACTCAATGTTTAAAATTTAGTCTATTCTAGTATGAAACATGGATTATTTTGGGATTATAGCTGAACTTTTAAAATCAACTCTGAAGCTATCACTATGAACTACTTAGAATCTATAAACATCTATATTAAGGAATACATGCTTTGAGATATCCTGGTGATTAAATTTTTTTATGAACTTGTTTATTAGAACTTTTTTATGCTGAACACTTTTTATTAACGGTGTCATTCAACAAAAACAATAAGACAATAAAATCCTCAAATAATAAGACATTTAAAATAATTTAATAAATACATTTAAATAAAAAATGATTATAATAATAAAAAATAATAACAATTATCATTATAATAACAACAATAATTATAACTAAATCAACCACAATAACAACTATGATAAAAAAGTAAACAAATGAATTATTACACATATATGAACACACATCTATGTAAAAGGAAAAACAATTGTGATCATTTGTATACATGAGGAGATGTATTGTAGATGAGATGTTTTTGTTTTTTTCACAATTTTTTAAGAGCTTTTTCAACAATTATTAAAAAGGTAAATGTTCCTTTGGTTGTTGGAGCGGAATAAAGGGATCTCTTTACCATGATGATTTTATTACACACTTTTGTTTTGTGCAGATGAAATTTCAGGGCAGGAATATGAATGATCTGGAACAATAATTATAATCTAGTATTTATAGCATAAGTAAAAAATGTATTTTTGTTACATATTACAATATGTAAATGTTATATATTGATGACCGGACAGGTCTTGGGGAGCACTGCATATGTTATTGGAAAAACTTTATCTGTCATTCAAGGTGAGGTGTGAGAAATCTACTTCTACTTAAAGTTGTGTTTTGGGGCTAAGACTTGAAGTTTGAAACTCAAATTGTGAGTATGGTGTGAAAAATAAGACCGCTTATCAGATGAGGATCTCAAGCTGCATCAGTATCTTCTTTAAAATCACAGCTGAAAACATTTATTTATTTTATTTAAGGCCTTCTTGTAATATTGCTTCATCAATGATTGCTACATTTATTTTTCATTTACTTTTATTCATTTGTTTTTCTTTTATTCACTCATTGTTTTAATTGTTTTAGTAGTTTCTCTATCACACTTTTATTCAGCTGTTCCTCTTAAATTGTTCATATACCCACACACACACACCCACACACACACACACACACACACACACACACACACACACACACACACACACACACTGTTTATTATTGTGGGTTTATATCCTGTAAATCACTTTGTAACATCTGTTTTGATAAGTGCTATATAAATAAGCTTTTTATTTTTATTATTATTATTATTATCTCTGTAGCCTTCTATTTATCTGTGCTTGAGGCTAGCAACTCAAGGCTACATCAGCAACTGTACTAGCCCATTCAAATTATGGGATAACCTCGTTGTAATGCAGGCACTAGTTCAAATATTACAGATGCAAGGCTTCAAGGTGGAAAGTTTGAGCATTACTGTGATTCATATAAGAAGTGACTTTAATGGAATTTGTTTTGTTTTTTGTTGTTGTTTTTTTCAAAATATTGTTCAAGACATTTTTACCCAAGCACTGACCTACTCTCCACTCCATGTTTAGGAACACGTGAGACGACTTGAGACAAGTAGAAGCAAAGACCATCGCTCTCTCCCTTCATGGCCTTTGGACCACACAATGTCTGATGTGAAAGTCTGTCCCACTGTCAGTGGAAATCCCCCTCCACCGGAGGTCATAAATTCAAAGAAGCCTAGACGAGTAACCAATCAGCTCCAGTATCTGGAGAAGGTGGTCGTCAAAGCTTTATGGCGGCATCAATTTTCATGGCCCTTTCGCCAGCCAGTTGATGCAGTGGCACTGCGTCTTCCGGTAAGTAATAAAAATGTAATTTCTCAGCACAACTAAAGGTGTTTTTTAGAACCATCATGTTTCTTTTTCTAGCTCTAGCTCTAGCTCTTCTGAAGTACAAGTGTTCCACACATGAACTGTTTCCATTGCACAGATATCTGTGAAGAATGCTCTTTGGTGTATTTAATGTCTGTGACGTCTTTCAGGATTATTATTCAATTATTAAAACTCCGATGGATCTGGGCACGATCAAGAAACGTCTTCAGAACGGATATTACTGGCACGGACTCGACTGCATAAAAGACTTCAATACCATGTTCACCAACTGCTATGTTTACAATCGAGTAAGAGAGGATTATTGTGCTGCTTTATAATCAATGTACAAACAACTTCAAAGTGCACGTCAGACTGAAGAAAAGAATCAAAACTTGTAATGCCTCTGTAGTTCTGAACAGCATCATTGTGATTATCACCCCTGTTCAACACAGTGTAATGCAGTTTAGGCTGCTGGTGTGAGCCCACTTTTAAAGCCACTTTTTTTCTTATTGCAGTCCAATTACTATTGTAATAGGATTACCTGCTGGATTAAGTGCTATCATGCTGTTATAATGGTTTCTTTTTCTTTCTGCAGCCTGGGGATGACATCATTGTTATGGCACAGAGCCTAGAGAAGTTTTTTTTGCAGAAAGTTGACAAAATGCCAAAGGACGAGTATGAGGTCACAGAAATCACTACAAAGGAACCAATGAGGGGGAGGAAAACAAATGCAGGTCCTAAAAGATGTGATGTCTTCTGTTCTGTTGTATTTTAAGATTTTTAAACTTGTTTGAGGTATGTCATGTTGTTGTTTTGCTTCCAATTTATTTTTACCTGCTTTCTGTGCATACAGTTACAATCAAGCAAAGATCCCCTGTGTCTGAAGTTGTTCTCCAGCAGACAGTGACAGTCATGCCCCCTGATGTGCCTCAACTCTTACAACCTATCAAGCTCTCTGCACACAGTGATACAACAGTAAGTATTTCAGTGGTTTGTTGGCAACGACCACAGTATTAAGATTTACCTTTGTCCCGTCTTCAAATTCTCAAGAAACAGCTATCAGGGTGCTGTTTGGGTTTGCTGGTTTTCTTGGACAGTTAGGGAAGGAAGTGTAAATATTGATCAGCATTTATAGAAGAATGTGACAGTGAACCCAGCTCATAGGTCGTATGAGTAATGGGGAAAGGACATCTTAAGTAGCTAATGTTTAATGGGCGATAAAATGTGAAATATGTAAAGGACGAGTCCGAAAAATATTACCTGGTTTATTTATTTATGTTTATTTTGTATTGTGCCATGGGATCTTGAAGAGTGCAACACCTGAGACCAAGATGTCATTTAGGATTGATTTTTGTCTATGATCCAGGTTACACCTAGTTACTGATGTTTGTCTGTTTTCACGTAAATTTAAGAAGAGCAATCAAAAAAAAATTATAAATTTAGGCCAAAATATTATTTTTTTCCTTTTAGCAAAACATTTCAACAATATTAAGTAAGAAAGATGAAAAAATATTGTTGAAACTGTTCCAGAAACTGGAATCAGTCATGACACAGTCCAAAAATACTTGCAGCTGTTTGTGCTTGAACTGAACATAAAATGTCTGAATGGAAGTTTAATATTCCTCTAACAAATGCTTTGTCTTACTTCAGGTTATGTTGTGATACAGTTTTGCTTCTCTCTTCTAAATATTCAGATCAAAAAAAGTCTTACATTTTCTCAGTCTTACCTTTGTCTTACTTCAGGTTGTGTTGTGATACAGTTTTGCTTCTCTCTTCTAAATATTCAGATCAAAAAAGGGAGTAAAAGGAAGGCAGAGCTCTCAACCACCACCACCTCAGGGATCACCAGTGGCGAGCTTTCCCCTGCTGAGGATCATCCAGCTCCTTGCACATTAATCTCCAGGCGCGGCAGTGGAAGGCCCATTAAACCTCCCAAGAAAGACTTGCCATCCTTTGAGGGAAAGAAGGTCAGACTGTCCGAGCAGCTCAGGTGCTGCAATGATATTCTGAAGGAGCTGCTCTCAAAGAGACACTATATGTATGCGTGGCCATTTTATACCCCAGTCGATGCAGTCGCTTTGGGCTTGCACGACTACCATGATATTATCAAACAGCCTATGGATCTTGCCACCGTAAAGGTAAGATGCTGATTACTTGGGATGCATCACATTATCCTCAGTTTAATTTGGGTGTATTTTCCTCACAGTATCATTTCCTCAGAAAAAGATGGAACAACGGGAGTATGCAAACGCAAAGGAATTTGCTGCTGATGTTCGGCTGATGTTCTCCAACTGTTATAAATATAATCCACCTGCACATGAGGTGGTCTACATGGCAAGAAAACTGCAGGTATAGATCTGTAAAATATGTTTTCTATCAAACAAATATACCATGCTGAACATACTTTTACTATGTTTCAGTTTTTTGTTAACATGTTAATTTCATATTCACTGTATTCTGCCTGAATTAATATTATTTCCTTAAAGCTTAAATTAGTTTGAAATCACCTCAGGACCTCAAGCAACTTGTAATGACAATAAAGGTCTCTGATCCTAATAAAGTATCTCATGTACATAAAATATTCCCCCCCAATTGCATATCACATGTTCCGAGTCCTGGTCTAACACTATGGAGGCCGCGTTGATCATTTTCAAAGTATTTATGGATCAGATTTAGAAGACTTACCTTACTACACAGCATGGTGACCTTCTATCAGAGTTTAAGCTCAAATCTATCAGTGAAACAGATCTTGAATGCTGATCTGATTCATGACATTCATTGCAGAGGTAATATTCTATATTTAAACAGGTTCAACAATTATTATGCTGGGGGTGTTTTGCAGAGACTTAGCAGCACCCCTGGAGGATTATGTCAGAAAGTTCAAGTTAATACATACTTTTTAAAAAACAGTATTTTAAATTCATTTCATATTATACTATATAAACTTCACCAAGCAAAACAAAAGAAAACCAACAAACAAAAAAACCCTGATTAACCAACATGGCAACTTTCATATAATTTCATCTTGAATGAAGCATTCCATACAGAAAATAAGATTTAGGGACTACAAAGAGCCAAAAGCAGCTGAGAGGCTGAGGCTGGGTAAGGTGGGTAAAGTGTCTGATGCGCTTAGCAAAAATCCCTGATGTACAAAAAAGTAAGTGATGATAAAGTGCGCAAACAGATGATTAAAGTGATCAAAAGAAAATAGCGAAAATAGCGGTCGACAAAAAGTACTGAGACCCAGCTCACCCCCTCTCTTCCACCTCCAAACAAAAGAAAACAGGTGGCCTAAGTTAACTGAATATCCCCGCCCCCAACACATGACCCGTAAATAACCTAATTTAACTGACCCCATAATAAACCATATCGTAAACAAACAACAAAAATAACACCACAAAAAATATACGAACAATATCCTACCCTAAAACTCAAAATAAGATATTATAAACACTCAAATCCTTCATAGCTCCTTCATGAGAACATACAAATAACTTGTCAACAACTCAGATATTTCTACACTCTATCCAGAACATTCCTATTTTCATACCTCAAGAAATCACAAACTCCCTTCACTTGTGCTTGTGCATGTGCTGCAGGAAAAACAGACACCATAAATCCTTCCCCTGGTAATACTTGCCCTCAGTTTAAATCCAGCAGAAATGAAAATACGTGGATTCCATCTAATTTAGACTTATTTGAAAGTTTGATATTAAATGACTTTAATGTTTTCAGTTATTTCAGTGTTTTACATTATTTAGTTCAAGAGCCAAATCCTAGATAATGTTTGCAGCAGGAATGTAGAAACAGTTTAAAGCCTGCAACAGAAGCATCTCATAGAGGAGGTGCTGCAGTGAAATAATGACTATCTGATTGTCTCTGTTATTTTCTGCTGGCTTAAAGATGCTCCTTACTGTGTATCTGAAAATAATTCATACCCCTTCACTTTTTCTACATGTTATGATCCAGCCTTATCCCTCAAAATTCTACACACAATACCCCATAATGACAAAGTGAAAAATGTTTTGTAGACATTTTTACAAATGAATTAAAAATAAAACACATTGTATATAGATATCAAAATATGATAACACTAATATAATACTTGATTAATACTCACTGTGCCATATAGACTGTTTCACGATGCAGACCATTTTCCAGCCAGCACACCTTCACAAGAACAGTCTGTTTGTGTCAACAGGAGGTTTTTGAGGCCCGTTATCTGAGGGTTCCCCCAGCGGAGGCTTGTCCCTTACCTCATCATCGAGTGGAAACGGAAAAAGCTAACACACTTGGAGATATGTCGATGTCAGAGAGTTCTGAAAGTAAAAGCTCCTCAGACACTGAGAGGTCATCAGAAGAGGTGGCCGTGCAGCTAGCCAGCCTAGAGGAGCGGGTTGGTATATACATGCCAGTAAAAGTGCACATGGCTTTTCAGAAGTTATTCACTGCAGTGCATTTTACCTAACTGTATCATTAATGGCTGGCTCCTCAGTTGAAAGCTGTGAGTGACCAGCTGAAGAGACTCACACACGAGCCTCTGAAAACAAAGAAGAAAGCCAAGTTGAAAAAGGAAAAAAGATCCAAAGAAAAGCATATTGCTAGACTAAAGCACAAATCCTGCAAGAACAAATCTGTCATTGAAAAAGTGGCCAACTGCAGGAGCTCAGTTGTGTAAGTGAGCACATTTTGATGCTACAACATAGTTTATAACAAACCCTGTGGCTTATATTGGATGATTTTATCTATGTGTAGGCATGGCAGCAAACACCATGTCCATGGAGTACATTCAAAATGTGAGGATGAGGTTTCATCAAAGCTCATGACTTACCAGGAGAAGAAGCAGTTGAAACAAGATATCAATGATTTGCCCGGTGACAAGCTGGGCAAGTTGGTGAAAATCATCCACACCAGGGAGTCATGTCTGCAAGATACTACTCTCGAGGAACTTGAAGTTGACTTTGAACTTCTCAAGCCCTCCACGCTGAGAGCCCTGCAGAAGTTTGTCAGAGCTTGTCTAAGGAAATGTAACAAGAATGTTGGCAGTAAGTACATCTCAAATCTTTAGCTTTGGTCTGCCAGCATATAGTACTTATTAATGGAATAAGCATGTGAAGTTCAAGGTATTTTTAAGCTGTTTTCAGCTAGTATTGCCTCTATCTTCTCTGCCCTGTAGAAAAAAAGCAGGAGAAGTCTACAGGAGGAAAGCAGGCCAAACCAAAGGAGGTTGAAAAACCAGAGGTTGGCGGTACAGATCAGTGCTTAATAAAGAAAAATAAGCCAGTAGGTAAGAACTGTGAACAAGGTTAACAGTGTCATCACAACCACGCTTGTACATGTGAGACATTGATTATATATTTTGTTGTTTTTAACAGCCAACATCATTCTATCCTCTGACCCGAACCTCCCTTCACACCTCAGTGAAAGCAGCAGCAGCAGCAGCAGCAGCAGCTCCTCCTCCTCATCATCCAGCAGCAGTGGCAGCTGTAGTGACTGTAGTAGTCCTGATAGCAGTGACTCTGAATCAGGTTAGCTGCTCTCTCTGTAACACTCTCCTCTCCCCTCCCTTTGTTTTACCCGTTCTATCTATCCTGAAGTAAAAGAGTGTTGATGTACCGCCACAAACAGCCGGATGGTTTACTACTGTGTTTGAAACCAGATCCATCTTGGTAACACACAAACATTGAATATTTTTGCACTCTCATCAGGTGTTTGTACTGTTATTTTTCTGCATGTCTACCCCAGGCGCATCTCATGAAACTTATAAAACACAGTGGAGCAGTTAAACCCAAAGTGTTATCATTAACAGAGACTTTGTGCACCTCACTCTGCATGACCCATGTGGGTAAAGGTTTGCACTGTTGCACCCGTAACTACGTCTACGAGAGAGGATCGGGCCACCAGAGAAATAAGAAAAATAGAATTTTCCGAGAAAGAAAACTGGAAATTTTCGAGAAAAACGTAGAAATGTTGAGTTTTTAAAGACCTAAATCTGAGAGGAATCAAACTCCAAATTTTTGAGTTTGTAAAGTCATACATTTTACAAGAAAACTTTGAATTTGTAGATTGTTCACTTGCTGCCATTTACCCATTTCACTGCATAATGGAGCCACTTGACAATCTTATCAAATTGTACTTCCTACTTGGACTTGGCAATAAGGAGATACTACTTTGACATCCAGACTTTGAAAAGACATTGCTGTGTATTGGGGCTGTTCAGAAGAAAGCAGCACACTGATCTGGAGGAGGTGATTGCGCTTATCCAACAAAAAATTCACCTCACAGGCACATGCAGGGATATAGATTCTATATCCTTGTTTACATGTTTATGTTGTTCACGTGATGTTTACATGTTTATGTTGTTCACGTGATGTTACATCACCTCAGCGTGCAGATATAGAATGTATATCCTTGCGTTTGCCTGCTGAGGTGAGGATATAGAATCTATATCTATTATTATTTCTATTGAATTTTTTTCTCTAAAATTTACAACTTTATAAACTTGAAAATTTCTTGTTAGATTTCTCATAGATTATCAACTTTATAAGCTCACAAATTTTGTTTTTTTTTCTCGAAAATTTTGAGTTTTCTTTCTCAAAAATATATTTTTAATTTTTCTGGTGGCCCTAATCCTCTTCCGTATACGTCCAATATCACAAGTGTAATACTTTTTTCACATTTGAGTCTTTTGCATAAACATCAGCATACTTCCTGGTGGCATTATTTTGTTGTTGAACAAAGTGTTCTCTTACATGTTTTTTACTAACTGGTGTGAAACCCTTAACATTTCCAATTCATTTGGAGGTTTGTCTTATACACATTTAATTTCCATGCTGTGTTTCACATTATATTTTAAAAAGAAACGTGGTGAAGTGGTTTATAATTGATTTAAACAGTTTGGGAGGGGGGGAGAAAGGTCTGATGCCTGACTCTGTAGACTTTGAATTATTAATGCGCTTTTCTTTTAGTGCCAAAGACAAAGAAGCAAAAAAGAAAGAAGTCTTCCCAGAAGACAAAGTTGAAGGAGACTCACCCTGCCTGGAGTAAGCAGATACCAGGGACAAAAGATTTGACAAACACTGCAGTGAAGGCACCTCAGCTCCCTTGTGCTGTGCAGTCATCAGAAACCACCCAAGGCCATCAAACAGGACTGAATCCAGAGCAGACCTGTAATGAGCCGACTCTATCACCTCCAGGTACTGCTTACATCCCTCTTTTTATCTCACAGAGGGATTTCAGATTCTGACACATTTGCTTTATATCACTTATACAGTTTTACAGAAACCTCGTTTAATGAACATTTTAAATCAAAGACCTGAGTCACCCTATGCTTTCACTACATTTAATTTCAAAAGAATATTCTTCCTTCCTCTTCATCCTAAAGTGACGACGACTGTGAAAATGGGTTGAATGGATGTTTTAGTTTTATTCCCCACTCTTTCCTCTTCCCTTCCCAACCTTTCCCCACCTTTTTGTCCTGGTGCCATTTCAGCATCAATACTGCTCCCAGACCTGACAGATCAGCTTCATCAGCATTCTCACTGCCAGTGGCCTCACACCATAAATCCTACAATAACATAAATAATGAACCCTTCTTCTTCAGTGTGTATTCCCCTCAGGCTGTGTGATCCCTTTTCTTTTTCCTATGTGCTTGTTGTCTTCGAGAAAGATAAGTTCAAGATGGGCTTTAAGGAAGGTGTTCTAATTTTCATGTGTTTTACTCAAACTCCATCTCACTCAGGTTTCTCACTCTGGTTCTCTGGAGTCGACTTGCACTACACAGTAGCTCTTACTGTGTGCTTGTCTGACTTCAAATGAGCTCCTTTGTATCTTGTTTAGTTGTGTCACAACATAGTAATGGTTATGTTACATCATAGTTACCTAACATAGTTCTGTCTTATACTGAGCGTTCAGTGCTTTGTTTTCTGTTGACAGATCTGTCTGCCCTTTTATCCCCCATGGCATCTCCAGTGGTCGTGATGGACTGGGCTGCTGCCAGATTTGAGGTACTCCTGATGACACTAATGCATCACAGATTTGATTGATTGTTAAAAACAACAACAAAGAGTCCCTGACTTTTTAAATATAGTGACAATCTTTTTTATTACTACTATTGATGATTCTGACTATGAACAGTGTGCTTTTCAAACTAACTTTGAAATAAATCTGGAGGTGTTAACAGCGTGGGGCAGCTATGGCTCAATGGATAGAGTTGGTCGTCTACTAACGGGAAGGTTGGCGGTTTGATCCCAGCTCCTGCAGTCACATGCCAAAGTGTCCTTGAGCAAGACCCTGAACCCCAAATTGCTCCCGCTGTTTTTCAGCGGTGTGTGGATGTGTATGAATGAGATTAGCTAATACTAATGGTCCCTCACTACACAGCATGGCAGCCTCTGCCATCAGTGAGTGAATGGGTGAATGTGACAAGTAGTGTAGAAGCGCTTTGAGTGGTCAGAAAGACTAGAAAAGTGCTATATAAGTACAAGTCAATTTACCCTTTAACAAAGGTTAGCTAACAGGTCTAATTTCTACCTTACTTTTGAGCTATTATATCATTTTGCACTGAGTAAAGCACATGCTATATTACAAGGAAAGCCAACCTACTTTTACAGAGGACTGAGGGTATCGCCTTGTTGTAAACTGCAAAAAGAGTAGAACAGCATCAGGCAATATTTTAAAATGTTTTTACTGTACATCAGGGAAAATGTTCAGATCTGGTGCATCAATAAGGTTAAAGAGAATTAAGAAGAGGCGAGCAAAGAAGTTCTCAATCACATTGTTACTCTTAATTTAACAAGTAAGAAGTTTTGATATTCAATTTGATTTCATTTTCAAATAACAAGAGAAGTATTGAAGGTCTAAGAAATAGCAATGTGACCTGTGTAAGCAGTTCCTCATATGGTGTTAAAGTATTTTCATCTTAATGTCAGAGATATTTAAATGTGTATTGCATGAGGATGAGAGTCCATTTAAATGTTGTCTGCATTGTTCTTTAACATTAAGGACGTAACTATTTCAAATGTTTGTTCCCAACTTCCAGCAGGGCCCGGTGCTGTCCCCCCTTATAGACAGTCCACTGCTGTCTAAAGATGAGACCAGATCCAGTAAGTCCACCCCCCACACAGATTTCAGATTCCCAGAGGATGCTCCTGACGATCAGTTGACGAGTGTGCCTGACATCAACACAGCAAGTAAAACAACTGAAGAGGAAAAACCCCAAATAACCAAAAAGGTTGGTCATTTGGATCAGGATGAGGTTTGTAGAATGTGTGACTTTAAATATAAATATAAACATAAACAGTTTGTGATTTTTTTTGCACTTGAATAATTTCATTAAAAAAAATTCAAATTATTTATGCTGAAGAAATTCCAATTTATAGTCCTGATTCCAATCATGTAGTCAATCTTTAATCCAGCAGATGGCATCCAGTCATCATCTGTGACAATTCAAATACCCATCTTTTATTATTTTAAAACTATTTATTCATTTATTTATATTTGCTTTTAAGAGGCCAAACATAAATCTGTGCATATATTATGATGATCAAACTTGGCACCACTTCCCTCCATCGCTGTTTAAATGGACTACAGAAAACACTTAAATTTGTCTTCTTTAGGAGATAGTTTTGAAAAATGCAGCGTCTTGGGCGAGACTGGTGAAGCAGTCACTCACTCCAACTGCAATCAAGTCTTCAAAAGAGAGTTTCCAGCAGTTCAAGAAGGCTGTCATAGAAAAGGAAGAACGTGAGAAAGCACTGAAGAAGAAACTGGAGGATGGAAACAAGGAGCGAGAAGTTCCTGATAAGAGCAGGTATTGGGTTAATGCATTGACTGTATGCTAGAAGTGGATGTTGCCTCTTGGTTTCAAAAGCGTAACTCATGCAGAAGGTCTTGATCTTGCGTTCTCTCTAATGGCCAGCAGGGAGCAAATTCACTGGTTGCAGTAAAATGGTCAGGTTGTGAGAAACCAGATGAGAACATGAGCCTATTTTCTCTTCATTTATTGCAGTTTGTTGCATTTTCCAAATAAGTTTAATGTCTTAATAGCTCATGTAAAATCTTTTGGATACAGTGTGATGCTTATTTCATATATATAATGGCTCAATTTACTTGAAAATTAAGGATTACACCAGATGTAGGAGTATCAATGCATGCTGCTGTCCTTCAAATATGGTCACACTGGCTGCTAAAAGAGATGTGAATTGGTGCAATGTGCCAAACACAAGGCTTTAAAATAACAGTTCACAAACAGTCAAGTAGCATCATGGTGGATACGTTCAGATCTTTGAAACACTCCATGAGCAGATAAATCCCCCCGACCCAACCCATTCAAGAATGCAATCCCAACAAAGTCCCATTCAAAATGTTAAATAAAAAGAGCCCCTCTCCCTCCAAAAAAACTTCCATTCAACATGCAAATAAAGCATCTTCCCTCAAGCTTCTCAAGCCTAGCCTCTGCAGGATTCTAGAAATCATGTGTGCTTCATGTGATGGAGGAATGCACAGTGCATGTAGGGGGCGTGGTCTCAATAGCCCTGCAGTAAGCAGTGTGCTATGTGCATGTGATTGAGGAATAGCATAGGTATTCAACTGTACTTGCATGAAAGCTGGTTGTTTTAGTCAGGATTATGCAAAAATATATTTTCCCCAACTATATTTAAATTCCTTGTTAAGAGCCAACCTTCAATTTAGTAAATTCCTGGTTTATTCCTGTTAATTCCCATTTATTCCCATGGAAAGTTTCTAACTTTGAAAATTCACGGAATTTTGCAACCCTAATTGCCCTCATCCCGTTATCTGAAAGAATACAGTTTGAAGAAGTTTTTCTCTGCTTCATTTAATAAGGACATTCTCTCTCTAGCTTACCTGGCCTATGTAAAGCTGAAGTAAATGAACTACCCATAAAAGAGGAGCCTGATTCACCAGAGAGCATCTGCTCAGAGGCTACTGTCGACTCTCCAAAGGATGAGGAGCAGAAAACGTCTCCTGTCCAAACAGAACCTGTTCCCACAAAGTGCCCAGTGGACAGGGAAAGAGATATGGCCCGCAGGAAGGAGCAAGAACGTCGCAGACGAGAGTCTGTAAGTAACCTATGATATTCATTGTGGTTGTATCATAGGTGAAATAGTTCATTAACAACTTTCTTTTGGTGCTTTATTTCCTTTTTAGATGTCTAGTATTGACATGACTAGACAGCGGGAGATCATGACCATGTTTGAGCTAAACCTGGAGTGAAAGTGGGATTCTCCTGGAGAAACAAGCCCTTTGAAAGACTTCTCCGTCTCACAGCAGTGAAAATCTTTCGCTTTCTTGCACACTTAAGAACACTTCATATCTCCTCTGTTTGTTCTGGAGGCCAAGTAAATCAAATGTTAATTAAGAATTAATACCTGAAATAAATTATAAATGGGTCCTACCTTTACACTAGTACTTGAAATCTTTGGTGAATGTGAACTGATCCCTTGAATTAGATGTGATCAGGATGAAGCACTGTGAAAATTGAAACCTGTATGAATGTATATTTTGTTTGTTTGTTTGTTTGTACTTTTCAAATGTGGATGCTTGGATCTACAGCTCAAATCTGTGTATGACAAGCTTATGAATGCATCCATATTCTAGTTAAAAACAATGTTGTTTTGTTCACTGTAAAAAACAAAAAACTGTTCTTTCCTTCTTGTGTTAAGTTGTCCCATTCGATAAAGCCTTGCCACCATGTATGAGTTATCATTACCATTGAACAAACTAAACCGAAGGTAGACAAGTTATCAGTTGAGTGCATGTATGCTTGCCTTTCCCTTTAAAAAGCATCCTTGCACTGAGGTAAAATAATATGTGGAACAAACATGGAAGGACCCATGCCAAAGATTTCAATGTGGAATTGGATGAGCTCAGCTCATTGTATACTTGACTACTTGAAAAATGTGTTCACTGTACACACACACTGCACTTTGTTGTTCATAGAGTTCTGACTGTTCTGTTGTGTTTGGAAATTATCATTGTATTCTACATGTTACAGTTTAAACAAACCAAAATATCTTTATTTTCTTTTATTTGTACTTCAAATAATAAAGCTATTTTCACTTAGTGATCTGCATTACTTTTCTCTTCATCAAGTTGTGATGGCATTAAAGTGTACATGGCTGCTATTGGTCTGATACAGAGCAGCCCCATGAAAGACCCGAGTACAGTCTTTATGAAACTGTTCATTTGATTATATTTGAGGATTTGATGTGGAGTCCATCATCAAGTATGTGCACTTCACATTTTTATAGAATTACCTTTCTGACATTTTATAATTTATTTTGTTTAATCCTCATTTGTTTTCTCCCAGGTCGTGTGAATTAAAACCTCGGATAAGCAAAGATGGACAGGAGAAGCAGGGGATGTGGGAAGGGAAGGAGGTAGGCCTAGTTTGGGAAAGTTTTTAGCATTACATTTTTTTTTCACTTAATTCTTCATTGATTGAAAGAGTAAAAGAATACTTCGGTATTGGAGCATATTAAAGCTCCTGTTGGGTATGTTGGGTTTGTGTGGACATTGGCGCCCCCTGTGGAAAAAGTGTGGTGTCTTGTCCCTTTGCTGCTTTTCATCCTGTGTATATATATGTGTGTACGTAGTGTTTTAACAGAACATCTCTGCTTCCTTTAATAGTCAAATATATTACAAATAGGGTTGCAAAGGGGTGGAACATTTTCCTTAAATTTCCAGAAAGTGTCCAGTAAATATCCATGGGAAGTTAACCTAATAATGGGAATTTATGGGAATTAACTGGGAATTGAGGGTACTTTAATGGAAAGGTATCATATCCAAGCATAATTTTTGTTCTTATAAGCAGACATCCATCCAAAATAGAAATCATCTGTGCATGTGATGGAGGAATGCACAGTGCATGTAGGGGGCATGATCTCAATAGCCCTGCAGTAAGCAGTGTGCTATGTGCATGTGATTGAAGAATAGCAGAGATATTCAACTGTACTTGGATGAAATCTGGTTGTTTTAGTCAGGATTATGCTCAAATATATTTTCCCCAACTATATTTAAGTTCCATATTACAAGTCAACCTTCAATTTAGTAAATTCCTGGTTTATACCCATGGAAAGTTTCCAACTTTGAAAATTCACAGAATTTTGCAACCCTAATTACAAATACTCCCATTGAGTATGTTGTGAATATTTGCAGTGGAAAATGTAAGAAATTAGTTTCTTTAGCGTTCCGTAAAACGCCTCACTAGACGCACACCCTGTGGCAGCTGTTAAATGAATGAAATTATTATATAAACTTGTCTGTCTTGATGTGGATGGATTCATCAGATTTTGTAGCTCATGAAGTAGCATCACTTTTAATTTCATTATGTTTCATTACCTGTCACAAAATCCCCACAAGAGCTTTAAAGAAGAAAGAGATTTCAAACTTCTGCAGGGAACTTTTTCCCACACAACCCAGGGGAAGACGTGGACATTGTGGAGGCACCTTCATAAAGTTGTGGTCAAAAGGTCGTGTATCTGTTGCGGTGCCAACCTGAGAACACCGTCGGCCTTTCGTGCAAGGTTGGCCCAGAGGTCTTGTAAAACAGCAGATGGATAACAGGAGGCCAAAAGGGGTGTTGTCAGCAAAAACCTGTGTGGCAGAGTTTCAGTTGGCCTCAGCAAAGTTCTGGCAAATCATCAGTGGATTCAGGAAGAGAAAGCCAGGCTTGGCACAGGCTACGATCAGCAGGGGAGAACTGCTGACTCTAACTGAGGGTAGTGCTGGGTGGTTGGGTGGTAGAGGAAACACTTTTTGTAAATCCTTAACCAGCGCACCTTCTGTGGAGGATGCAGAGTTTAGAGTTGAAGCCTAACCCGTGTACCTGGCGGAGTTCTGTGAGGTGGCTAGGTTTCTCAGCAGTAACACACCAGATGTGGATGCACAAATATAGAAGCAAATAAACTTCCAAGTTGCTCATGGACTGTGTTTGCAGAATGGCAGACCAGGGTGGTGGTTCACATTATTTTTAAAGGAGACCAAAGAGTGTGCTCTATGTATCCCAGAGATACACTCCTGAGCATCCCTGGAAATTCTGGGTGAAAAATAGGACTAATGTGGATTTTTGTGGACCAGGGATAGAAGAGTTAAAGGGCCACAGTGTGGATGGCACTGACCTTCAGATGCGGAGGTGCAATACACACTGTTGGGCTGTCTGCTATCCTGGTCTTTTAAAAGTTGCAGGTGGTGGTTGACATTTTGTAAAAATGGGCACCTCAGATTGTGCTCCAGTTGTCAGTGCTGCACTGTTCACTTGGGTATGCTCACACAGGGGTGCAGGAAATCAGGCAACAGGCCTTTATCCTCGCAGGCTTAATGGATGGGTTATGAGAGATTGTCCAGCCACTCTACATGTCTTTTGTGGATTTGGTGAAGGATTACAACCATTTTCCCCCGGGGAGTCTGGGGGGATGTATAGCAGGAGTATGAGTAAAAAGCTAGTGCTTAGAGCCATCAGGTGCTCTTTTTAATCCTAGTGAAAGCTGTGTCTGTATTCTGTTCTATTGTTGTGCTTCACTAGGGTAAACCCTTGTCACAGGACATATCCTGTCGGAGGTTTTTCCTCTGAGACTCTAAAAGTGCAGCCATGGGGTGCTTCTGCCTTTGTGTTCTATCAGGGTGTCTTTCCACAAACACAGAGATGGTTCACATTAAAATACAAGCATAGGTAGATTGGTTTAGTGGTTCATTCTAGTGAACTGGGAGTTAAGCTTTTGGCTTAAAGCTTTTAATTTAACAGTTGATATACGCTCCAGCTCTCACTGATGCAGAAATACTGCATCTAATTTAAAACCCAGCCTCATGTGCATGGCTGATTGTCTGCAGCCTGAGCTGTACAAATGAGATTCACCATTACTTTTTCAGAGGCCATATGAGGCTCACTTCTTCTCTCACCATTTTGGATTAGAAGGGAGGCGGTCCCAGATGGTTTTTAAGGCAGGAAAAACCCCATCACTTTTAAAACTGTTGGTTCAAATCATCTCTTCCCTCACTGAAAGAAGATTTAAAGCGTTTATTTTTTGACTGTGCTCTTTAATAATTAAAAGAACAGCATCAATTATTCACGAATCCAGTTATATTTTACTTAATCTTGTAAGCACTGGGGCTTGGTTTAAACACTAAAAGGCTGCTTCAAATGTCCAGGTTTTTTTACACACTAGGCACATTAATCTTAAACATTCATTGGTAATTAATTTTCTAAACTGTCAAGCTCTCTTAATCTTTTATATGCAGATATGTATAAGACTGGGCTCTGTAGATAACATCACGTCAGTTAGGCCTGAATGCACTTAGAATTTAAGGCTCAAAGATATGAAATGGTGCTGGAGGGCAACTTGTGAACTGTAGTAGTAGATGTTTAATCTGTAATATATCCAGTCACGTGAGGGATTAGACTAATCTGAAGTTGGTTAACTGGTTTAACAGCTTATGTGTGTTATCGTGTCAATAATTGCTTGTTTGAAAGAGCTGAGTAAAAGCACACCTGTGACCGCATTACATCTGATTGAAATATTAATGCGCAGTCTGAAATCAGTCACGTATGGAGTAGTGCAGTGGTGATCCATTGTTTAAAACTGGTGGCAAATCTATGAAGATTACAAGATACATCCATTGATTAATTTTGAACTCGTGTCTTTGTAAAAGCAGTGTGTTTCCATGAGATCTCCGGTGCGTTGCAGTGATTTGGGGTGTTTTTCTCTCCGCCTCTTATAGCTGTGCTGAAATCACTGTAAATCACTGACTGCATCGACAGGCTTATTGCTTGGTTTCGGACTTGCCTTGTATAGTCAACAACACCGTCTCCTGCTAAACAACCACTGCTGTCACACGCAGGCGTGAAATCTGACGTGATGCTCCAGCCACCGTCCCATTCAGACGCTCCTCGGGATCCTCCCTTCAGACAGTCGTGCGTATGCGCCGCGGACGACACCACGGCATTGTCAGAGCAGTATTTAAACACCAGCGACCGATTCACAGAAAGGAATCAATAGGGAACTTGATCCAGATTGATTTTCTGCGGCAATGTAAAGATGGCGAGAGTGCTCCACAACTTGCTGTTATTTCTCATCAGACTTGCGCTGAAAATCAGAGTTTGGGGGTTTTGGTCGTTGATATACGGTTATTGTGCTCTTTGCACCGTCGTAGCCCTCCTGAAACTTTGGTGGAACATCATTCTGAGGCCGACAACCACCTTCCAATGGGTGACTCGTGAAACTCCCCCGGCTTGTCTGAATGACACGTCCTTGGGAACCCACTGTTATGTTAGGATCAAGGTAAGACATACGCGCACTTGGACATGAAAGGTGTCTGGTCACTGTGAGGGGGAAAAGCTCATTGTGTGTTGGTGTGTGTTTGTGTGCGTGAGCCTCTCTGTATGCTAGGATGCTCAGATGTGAAACGCTACAACACCTTGCTTTGCAGTGTTGCGTCGTGAAAAGACAAACAGGCCTGATCTGTGCTCAGATTATGAAGCGTCTGTTGATTTTCTCAGACGTTTTCGGTGAATCGCTGTTTGCTGGTTTGCTGGTGCTACGCTCAGGTGGTGCTGAAGGAACAGCTCCTCCGCCTCTCCATGCGGCGGGCTGCCAGCCTCCAACTAACAACCTGTGCTCAACATGATGCAATTAAACACCCAGGCATGTCTGTCACCAAGACCTGCTGGAGGGACTGTTTTTACTATTATCAGTAAAAGGAAAAGTACATTTTTTTGCATCGTATGAACATTTGCAGAAGTCCTGCTTTTAAAATACACTAAAATTAATACATAAAGTATCTTACGTGCTAAGTAAATACAGCTGGGGGACACTTTTCATCTTCACATTATGAGTCTGTTACTAATGATGGGTGATCCAAAATGTGTGGTTAGTAGCATTTAAATGATTAGTCAGCTAATTCTCTGCATACTCTGATGGGCATATTCAACTACAGTGCGTTTAACAATCTGATCACATATTGTACATCAGTCTTAGTTTGTCGTATACCTACCCCCTGTGGCCATTGCATAAATGCAATGCAGTCAAAATAATACATTTTTCAAGTTTGTGATGTAGAGGAGCGAACAATACGAAAATGTAAATATCCATGTAATGTGCAAGCCAGTTCAGGCTGAACATTAGTATAACCAGGGGCGTCGTAGTGGGGGGAAAGTGGGACTGTCTACCTAATGCCCAAGTGGGGAGGGGGGCCCTTAATGGACCTGAAATAAAATGTGTTTTCTACTACGCTTTTCTTTTGTTTTTGTTTTGATAACTAAAATTGTCTTATTAAATAAATAAACATTCAGAATTCCTTTCTGGGAAAAAAAAATGGGAGTCTCTTCCTGTCGACTAGATTGATCGGCTCAGTGAGATGCACGTCTCATGCCTAAAGTGGGGAATTGTCATATTTTCATAACATCAACTGTGGCTGAATCTGATTGAAAGTAAACTGTAGGTTTTTAGAGTTTTATTTGACTTCATGAGGCCAGATTATACCAAATAATGCCCTCTTGTTGTTATTCAACAAGTCACTTGACTTCAAATAATCACGTGTAAAGAGGTGGACATTCTGAAGGTCAATATTGTGCAGTTACATTTGGAGAAATTGTTTTTAAGAAATTAATAATATTGATATGTAGCTTAGATTTAAGTCAGTTAACCAGGATAGTTTTAAGCATATATGTTTTTTAGTGCATATAAACCAGTATTATAGCAGCATGTTATATTTTGTAAGGTTGGCTGTGGTGATGGGGCCCTCTGAGATATCTTTTCAGGGGCCCCAGAATTTCTGGTGACGCCCCTGAGTATAACAAACATAGCTGATGCTTTCATGTAAGACACTTCAGAAATGCTTCCATTTGGTTATTTATTTGTCTGCAACCAAAGGTTGTAACAGCAATAAATCACTTCTGCTATGATTGATTTCATGTTTGAATGTTATGGAGCTAAGGCAGATGCTCATGTTTATTTAGAGTTAGTAAAAGTTAGCAGGTTTTCTTGGGGTGCTGAGATAATAGTGTGGCAACAACACATTCCCAAGACAGTGACTTGTCCAGTATGCATGATTCATGTTTGTCATCAGTGTTTTGATCCAGAGGTAAATAAGTCAAAGTAAGTAATCTCATTCTTGTACACTTATTCCACACAGCTACACTGAGTCATTGTACAGACCTGTTCTATTGTGTTCTCAAAGTGCCGTCTGTTTTAATTAATTTTATTTTTCAAATGCCATTGTCTGTTCTTCCTCCCAGGAGTCTGGCCTTAGGTTTCACTATGTTGCTGCTGGAGAGAGAGGAAAGCCACTCATGCTGTTCTTACACGGCTTCCCTGAGTTCTGGTAGGTCACAGGGAAATCAGGGTAGGGTGGGGTGGGGTGGGGGTGGGGGGGCAGTTGCGGTAACAGTATTAGCGAGCTCCACTGCACTCTGAAGCAGCACACATCCCAAATGTAAAACTCTGCTTGTTCAGCTGTGTGGTGTTTGTCACATTGGTCACTTCTCTTAAATTTCCCCTGACAAAGAGAATTCCTTACCTCAAGGGTTTCAAGTTTAGGTTTTAATCCCCATAGTCTGGCTCCTGGGCTGCAAAAACCTCACCCACCCTGGGGGGTATGATTACAATCAGTGGAAAAAATGGACCTCCGCATTCAAGATCTCTTTGTCCTGATACGAAATGAAAAATGACGTTGTGTGTTGCTCCTGGATTGAGGCCAGAGAGGTTGTCAAGAGCTGTAAGCCTGTCCATATCTCTAACATAAAATCTAAGCTGCAGACAGAACTAGGATTAATTAACAAGAGAGGCGAGCTCGCTCTGCTTCACTTGCTGTATGTTCTTCACAAGAATGATGAACTGTGCAGAGAGTGACATGGGTGGAAAGAACTCCTCACACTTGCTTTATATGTGTTAATTCCCTCTTTGGAAGGAGAAGTGTATCCGTGCATCAGAGGGAGGGTGCAGGGGTCCGAGGGGCTTACTTTGCTTTAAACCTCATCTATATTCTAAGATGGGAGCTGAGTGCACAGATCTTATACTGACTCATCAGAATCACAGTCAGGGCTCTGCATCTTTTTCCCCCTGCACAGCTGAGGATGAGGAGGTGGAGGGGGGGTTCAGTCCTGATGAGGAGCCTCTGTAGCAGACAAGATCTTCAGTTAGGAGGTCAGCCCAGCCCCCGTGATCAGGGGGCGGTTTGAATCTTAAACAGCCTCTATTATACTGAAGTGACCTTCACCTTTTCGAAGAAGTTGAGTCTTAGCTTCAGGAAAGTTTGTAATGTATGTAACTCTCTCAGGTTTATTTGGCATGAGTTTACTGACACACTTAAAGAGCCCTATACGAATGCTGGACACAACTGCACTGGGGAATGCTTCTTAGTCTGTGAGACACTTGCATAATTTGTCACTCCACAGAGATTACATAAATCCTACAAAGAAACCAAAGATTATGTCTTTAGTCTGGGCTTGGAGACTCCAAATGTTTACTTTTAGGAGCTCATTGTAGGATCAGCTAACAGACATTATTGGATTGTGTTATGGGTAATAAGGGAGCCAGTGTTTAGGGGGCTTGAGATACTTAGAGACAGAATATCCAGACTTTTGCTATATTGGTTTTATAATTATTTTCTATAGCATTTTATAAAGTTCAGACTTCTGGCCGTGCAAAACTATATGGCTGGAGTGCCCAGTTTAAATTATGTTTTGCTACCACAGATACACTTTGGTATGAGTGTAATTTCATACAGTTTATTTCCCTCAGGTTCTCCTGGCGCTACCAGCTGCGTGAGTTTAAGAGTGAATTCCGTGTGGTGGCCATCGACATGCGGGGCTACGGAGAGTCAGACCTGCCTCTCTCCTCTGAAAGCTACCACTTCGATTACCTAGTCACGGACATCAAGGACATCGTGGAGTACTTAGGTAAGAGAAATGCTCGTCTGTAATCTTGAATAAAATCTCTGGGGGTACGGACGCTGACTTGACAGTGTGTTGAGTCAGAAATAAACTTGTTTATCAGTCTTAAGCTGTGGACAGCCCTCAGGCCTGCAGCACGCCATGACAAACTTCCTGTGAGTCATTCTAACTGAACATGGGACATTGTGTAGATCCAGAGCCCACAGCCTGCTGACTGCATGCTAATACTAGCAGGGAGCTCGCCTGAGGCGGTCTGCTCACACCAGCAGCCACTAATGATCACTTGGCCAGAATGATATTTCTTGCTCTTTCGCTGGCAAACCAATGACAGGCTTAACTCAGCCTGCAGACTGAAGAAGATATCAAGTCTGAGCATTGAAATGTCACTGAAGATTGTCTAATGAGTTCATGTACAGTAGTTAGTGTCTGGTAGTTCTATCTTTGTCCTCTCCTTCACACTTGTCACCTCATATTCAAGTGTGTTACAGCTTCTGTTTCAGCACTAATTACTAGATTGCTGAAATAATTTAGATGGTCATGTCCTGACTTTGAAACACACACACACTGTCCTTACTCAGCCTACTTACTTACATCATGTGCTGAAGGGTGATTCTGCTCCATCATAACTTGGATCCTTATTTTAAAGTGATTAGTTTGTTCATTATGACTAATTCATCAACTATTCCATGATAGTTGCCAGATCTTAAAAAGTTTATTGTTAAGATCTGGCAACCAGCATGAAAAAGGACGATGGTGTTGCAGGAAACAGTTACAAGCCAGACAATCACACCTGTTTCAAACAAATTCCATGTTTATCTCAGTTGATTTGGGGAAAAATCACTGACAAACTGGGTAAATGTTAGCCACACTGTGACTGCTGCAAAGTTCTCAGTGCCTACAACAGTTGTGCATACATACAATACAAGTTAGTGGTTGGTTCATTACAAAAATAGCAACATGAGGATTAATTAATTAATTAATACACCCCCTGATGTAATTTATTATTGGATAAATGTTCCTCTTTATTTCCTAGCTTGCTGTTTTATTTGTCTGTCAGCTGCTGGGTGATGACTTTCTGGAAGCATCTGGAAATAGTATTGATAAGATCAGTTAGACTGAATTAATCTTTGATTTCGACTTTAAGTTCATAGTTTTGTTTCTTAACCACAACAACAGACAGAAAGATGCTTTAAAACTCTTTAATTCAAATGTATGCAGAGTCAGGTTAGGTTATAAGTCTGCATGAGCAACACATGTCACATTAAAGATAAAAGAAATACTAAGTAGTGCAGCTTTAGTTCTACAGTTTTAACCCAGTGGTGCCCAGAGGCAACATAATGGTCTGCCATTATTAAGCAGTTTTTGAATCATTCAATATAAAACATTTAGGTTCTCAGGAAAGTGCTCACAAGAGAGCTCCTTAGTTAATGCTTAGCTTTTCCCATTGTTCCAGCTGTCACTGTTAATGTCTTAACAGGCTTTCAGGAGCTTTGCTCTCAATAATGCATAAAAGTTATTTTAGTGGAAGTGGAGTCGAGCATTGATCATATGGTAACTAATTAGCTCAGATTGTTAACTGTTCTGCACAGAGCTCTGTGAAAGCGAACTGTTAGAGCCCACGTGATCCACATTACAGTCCTCTTTTACAATTTGCTTTCTCACCATGCACGTCAAGTATGGTTACAATTATATTCAAAATGAACTCAAATGAACTAAACTCAACTCAGCTTTATGTATACAGCACCTTTCATACAGACATGCAGCCCAAAGCCCTGCACACTGCAAAGAATGAAACAACACAAATGGATTTTAGAGAGAAAAGATGAAAACATGATGGAGTCTTAGAAGACTCCATCATAAGAAAAAATGATATCAACCAACATAAAACCAGTCAAAAGAAAAACTCAAAATAATCAAATACCTGGGATGAACTAAGTTATGAAACAGTGATACAAAGAAACCCTCAGACTGAGTCTGTAGCGCTAGTCCAAATTAAAAGTCAGACTACTGAGATAGCCCTTTAATTACCAATTAAAAATACAGATAGAGCCTGCAACTCTAATACCCAGAGAGGATGAGTTGCACAGTTTCAGACCATAAAAACTGAAGGCATTTGTCGTGAAATACAGGGAACAATAAAAAGAAGAGCTGTGGAGGACATTAGAGATCTGACTGGAAGATAAAATAAATTAGAGATCTTAATGTAGGAAGGAGAAAGGTCATCTTAAGCTTTAGAAACAAGTAGAGAATGTTAAATTCAGTTTTAGAGCAGTGTTTTAAGATGTAAGGTAATGGGATTTATTTTATTTGCTAATGTAAGGTTCTAGCTGCAGCATTGTCAGCTGGTTGATGTTTTCTCACAGGTTTTAGAGGTAAAGTAAGAAAAGGAAATCACTATACTCCAAATGTCTGGTAGTTAAACTGAGAAAGTGTGTTTCAGCATCTTTTAGAGTAAAAACAATTAGATCATTCTAGCAGAATTTGTAAGATTTTAAAAGGATGTTTTCAATAAATTTAAAGATATGAAATGAAGCTTCAGTCAGAGTTTCTAGTCAGTCCCAATGTGATCAATGCTCCCATCAGTGAAGCAACAGTGGCCACTGACAACAAGAAGCTTCTGTGATGCATGATAAGTATGATCCCTCATTTGTCAAGTTTTAACCATCAAAAATCGTCTATCAATAAAAATTATTTTGTGCACAACAAAAACACTCTTTCTTCGTCTTCCAACTGGTGCATTTCGTGAGGTCACACACTCAATATAAAAAAAAATGTGTTACTAGTTTGTTCATTCTGTGCTACAGTAGGAACAGGAAGATTATATTCCATCCTCACCAAGTCTGTTTTGATAAATGCTGTGAAATACACACTGCACCTTTAAACTCTGGCAACCCTGAAATGAACCATTATTTATTGTCATTTTCCAAACATGGCTTCCAGACTGAGCTGTTAGACTGGCCCTCTTTGAATCATTTGTAACATCAGTATTGCAATGAGGCTTGCTTGTATGATTCATACCAGTGGCTGTAAAAGGTGTCTGCACAGGCAAAGGGATTATTTCTGTGCCTCTTGCAATTACATGATCAGAATTCTTCATCCATACGCTCTGACCTTGGTCTGCATTTGGCTGTATGTCATGAAGTACATCCATTTGATGGGTGTAAATGTCCTCTGAGGGAGGAAGCCAGCAATAAAGACGTGAGAATAGTATTGATTTATTTTAGGGCACTGACATGCTTTCATAAACAACACAGCATCAGCCTGCACATCCTGTTTCTTGAATTCTGTCTTCTGTTACAAAAACAAGCAGTCTGATGTGAATTTGCTTTCTTCAAAGGATACAACAGATGTTGCCTTGTTGGCCATGATTGGGGAGGAACCATAGCATGGCTGTTTGCCATTCATTACCCGGAGATGGTGACAAAACTCATTGTTCTCAACTGTGCCCATCCATCTGTTTTCGCAGGTATGATTTCTCTTTGTGAACACAAATGTATTCCTAGATAATATCCTGTCATTTTGAAAGGAAACCATCTTTGTTCATGCTAATTAAAGAGTCTCTGGTTTGGCTCCTGGAGTATTACCATAATTATTGTAATTAATTAGGAAGTATTATTACTTCAATTCAATGTATGCATCCATCTTGCAATTCCTCTTCTGCCTTGAGGGAAAGAAGATAAGACGCTAATTACAGGAGGCTAATGTGGAGCTGGAACAGCTGGTTTAGCTGCTGCAAACAGAGAGGCAAAGTCATTGAGAGTTATCACGTACACGACCTCCCAGCGTGTGCGGAGCTGGCGTTAGAATTAATATTGAACTTCTCTCTCCCCTCTCCTTCAGATTACGCTCTGCGTCACCCGAGCCAGCTGCTGAAATCCAGTCATTTCTTTTTCTTCCAGCTGCCCCGCTTCCCGGAGCTCATGCTCTCCATCAATGATTTCAAGGTGGTCTGTTGTGTGTGGGCTTAAGCGGTTTCAAGGTCAAGGTTGTGTGTGTTTGCGTCTTAGTGTGTGTTGTGTGTTTAGCATGTGTGTTTATATGCATGTGCAGTGTTGACTGTTGCATGTTATGACAGTGTCAGGCTGTTTTAGTGTTTGCATCAGTGATTCTGAAAACGACCTGCTGTTATAGAGGTTAGATCGAGTAAACAAAATAATCAATTTAGACTGTAGGAGTGGTAGATGTTTATACTTTACCAGATTATGTGTGAAGGTGGATGGATGGATAGGCATAATGTGTAATTCCTGATCTCAACTCTATTAATGTTCACATTAAAATGGGCCATTAGGTAATAAATGTATTAGAATTACCAGAGGATCAGTTGCAGAGCGTAGGCTTTCAAGTGATCAGTGTTGGTTTAAAAAAAATATGCAAAGATTAGTTTTAGTAATTTTAGGTTCTGTTCTAACCAAAGTAAACATATATGAATATAAAATACATAAACATGCATATAAAGGATTATGTCAAGGGCGTATTGTATGAAGGAAACACAGGCTGACATTAAAATATAAATTCATTCTTCAGATTAAAGGCATACCTGTAAGGATTGGGTAAGATTATAATCCCACTGTTTTACATGCCAGTATGAATTTTGAGTAGTCCACAGATCGTGACCAACAGAAGTCTTCCCCAAGGTCAATATCAGCTGTAGCCTACACACACGTATATTAGGTTGCAGTAATGAGTAGAGTGGGAGGATGGTTCCCTAGCTATCTATGAGCCTATTGGTCAAAAACTAGGAAGTGATTATCATTGATGAGAGAGAGAGAAGAAAAGAGGACTGTATGTGATGCAAGGAAAGGGAGGTAGTGGGAAGGGGGTGGATACAAAGAATGTGTTGAATTTAAAAGAGAGATAGATTAAGCGTGGCTGTCAAATCAAGGTTTACCTAATTCTTCATCCTTATAACTACATACAATGAACATATCTTCTATTTTCAAATGTATAGCACCATGTAATTAAGGGTATTTCAGTCCACTCTCATGTCTTCATACACAAAATACTTCATTGAAGTAACAGGGTCACATGACTGTGCATATTCTTTTTTTGCTAACTTGCAAATGGAGAGATGACGAGATTTTTCCACTCTACCATTTGTTAAAGCCAGCAGACTATTAGCTTAGCATAGCGTATAGAAATGCAGCAGGGTTTAAGAGTTAACTATCATGCAAAAGATTATTTGTTAATCAATGCAACAAGTCTCATTTGACAGTTAGCTTAGCGGGGTGTCAATTACAAAACAAATGTGATAAACTATTTAATTTTCTAAACTTTAGAGTATTTACTTTTTTAAGCTACATTTTCAAAGTTATACCCAAGCTAAGTTATATTTCTCTGCCTATTATGCGTTCATTTAGAGAGGACAGGATAGAGTAGGAAGCTGTGAGAGAAAGTGGGGAGAGACATGCAGGGAATCAATCACGGCCAAAGTGGCGCCCCAAATTTGGAGGACGTCTTTTAGTGATTGAGCTTCGCGAGGCATTTTTCAATCACTCACCTTACTTTTACATTTTCACACACTTTACTTTTAAATGTTCAACTCTTCCTGTGTTGGCGTTTTTTAAAAGCCGGCAGTAAGTCAGGGTGCCAGAGCTGTGAGCCAAGGTCATCAGAGCTGACTCATATTTCATTGACACTGCCGTCCTTTGTAAATGTGTTTCACTGTAGATACAATTCCAGCAGTAACATTAACTCACCCCAGTGTGTCTGCTGTGTCTGCTGTCTCCGCTGCAGGCTCTGAAGGCCTTGTTCACCAGCCGTAACACAGGGATCGGGAGGAAAGGACGATGGCTCACTGCAGAGGACTTAGAGGCCTATCTGTATGCCCTCTCACAGCCGGGAGCTCTGACTGGAGCCCTCAACTATTACAGGAATGTCTTCAGGTGAGGCAAAGTACACTCACTGAACAAAAGGATTGGTCTTTAGATTTTAGGTAAAGTAGCAGAGAGAGGAAAATTTAAATCCATCCCTGTGATAAAAAGTATTAACATGACATTATAAAAAGTGTTGGTTATTAATAGCAAACTTTTGTTAAAAACTTTAGCGAAAGTTAAAGCCCTCTTGTTGTTATACTACTATATATTATATTACTCAGCTCTTATTAATGAGACACTCATCTTCCAGTTACACTTTATTTTGCAGCCAGAAGAAACATTTACTATCTTACTAACCACAGACTAGCATACTATATATTATTAGACATTAGCATCATAGCTTCTGTTGCAGGCATGCTGTTGTCATAGGAGATCATTTCAGCGTCATTACCAAGCAGCAATCACTGGTCTCAAAATATGAAGCCCATGCGCAAGTGTTATAAACTGCAATTCATTGAGAATCTGCTTGAGGCTGGCTGCAGAAACACAGGAAACCACATACACACCCATTCAAAGAAGACGATCTTTACAGCATTAATAAACATGTTTACAGCCTGGTTCAAAAAACGGCTTGGGTCTACGTAGCTAATTTCTCTATCGGCACACACTGTACGGGGGGCAATTTTTTTTCTAACGTGACTGTTCAGAAGATATTAAGATTACGAGTTTTTGCCCAAATAAGGACATGACTGATGTGACTTCTGGTCGGGAATGCATAGCTGTTGACTAGGAGGCTCAAACTCCGCCTCTTTACGTCACACTATGCCTGGTTGAGTTACGCATTTCCAATATGGCTGCTTCTGTCGATTGGCTTCAAAACAGCGCTCAGGAACAGATTGGTGACATCACAGATACTGTGTCCATTATTTATACAGTCTATGGTCCTTACATTACTCTGAGACGCCAATGACCTAGTCAATTAATCAATTAATCAATTAATCAATTAATCAATTAATCAATTAATCAATTAATCATTCAACCATTATTTGTATAGCGCCAAATCACAACAAACGTTATCTCAAGATGCTTTTACAAACAGAGCAGGTCTAGACCACTCTATGTCAAATTATGAACAGAGACCCAACACCAAGACATGATAAGACTCAGTCTTACCCCACCTTATCCACTATGAGCATTGCACATTGCAGTATTTAGCTAGTTACAGTGGCAAGGAAAAACTTTCTTTAACAGGCAGAAACCTCGAGCAGAACCAGACTCATGTTAGACAGCCATCTGCCTCGACTGAGTTGGGTCTGGAAAGAGGGATAGAGGAGAATAAGACACAGAGGGAGCGGTGATAGTGATGAGACGAGTAGTGGTGGCTGTTGCCGGCGGAGTCCAGCAAGTCCGTATCAGCTGGAGTCTGGAACATCCACAGCAGGCGGACGTCTACGGCAGCTCAGAGGAACCTACGAGACAAGGGAGCTCAGGGACTCCAGAGACCTAGTCTTATCTGTGTTTGGTTTTTGTACAGTGTGAGGAAATAGACACTTTGAGAACAGTTGATGTGTACTTTTCAAAAACTTCATGTCAAGTGTGTATAAAGAACTAACAGTGTTGTTAAAGAAACTTTAGTAGCACCATCTAGTGTCAGAACTCCGATATAAGGAATAAACATGACCATGTCCACCGGCCAAAGTGAGGTGAAATATTTATACTCATACTCACCGTCATTTTACCATATGATACGTGACTAGCTGGCCTAGAGTGATCTTCACAAATCAGATCAAAGAAAGTATCAGTGCATGCATTTTAAAACATGTGAACTGAACATGCATGGCTGGGCGCGCCATCTGCTCTATTTTCAAGCAGTGAGTTCTCTCAGAATAGCTTTTATATGCTTACGTAAAACAAATATCACTGACCCATGCTCAATTAGCCTCTCCACAAGCGCATACTGTACCTAGGCCCGAGGGACACAAATTCATAAATACTCAGAAACATCCTTCCATTTTACTCATGCCGGCCCGAGTCGAAGAGGCTGAAGCGTATTAGATGACCTTTTTAGTGAAACACAAAGCTTCGTGAAACTCACAGGATGCAGATATAAGCAGGAGTCCTGAAAATACATTTTTACACACTGTATTAGATTAGTGGTGTGCTAATTACAATACATATCCGTTTATTAAATTAGAGCCAGCGAAAAAGACGAAAAAAGGAAGATGAAAAAGAAGATATTACATTTTTGCTGATGCTCGCATTAATCTGTAAATTCAATCTGATCTGTTATAGTCAGCAAATATTGTTAGAATTCAAGTTACACTTAAAGCTTAAAACAGGCATCATGTAATCTCAACATTATCACATAGTAATGCATACAACCCTCATATTGCATCTGCACAAATGGTCACTACCTGGAAAACCAGCACCCTGAATCAAAGGCAGCAAAATGAAACTCAGCCATTACAAGTAGCTCTTTTTTTTCTACATTGTTTTGCAAATGAAATATTCTTCTAATAACTTCTATATCAACATTGCTTTATTTGACATTCTTTTCTTTTAAAGACTTCTGACACCAGAAACTGACTTGTGTTGTTTTTTCCTTTCTTTCCTCAGCTCTCTCCCCCTGGGCCAGAACCACGTCAGGTCTCCAGTGCTGCTGCTGTGGGGGGAGCGAGATGCCTTCTTAGAGCAGGAAATGGCGGAGGCATGCCGCCTCTATATCCGGAACCATTTCCGTCTCAACATCATCTCTGGAGCCAGTCACTGGCTGCAGCAAGACCAGCCTGATATCGTGAACACCCTCATATGGACCTTCCTCAAGGAGGGAGAGGGACGCAAAAGCTACAGGAACTAAATCCACAGAGAGGCCTCCTCCAGCCCCTCCCCCCGTCTCCCCTCTCACTTGCCACACCTGGAAGCCTGGAATATGCCTGTGATACCAAGCAACATAGTGATAATGCAATCATTCTTTAAATCTTTCACATTTCAGATATTTTTTAAAGACATCAGCGGTTCCCGAAAGAATAAAGCACACGTCACTGGAGAGGACACTGGGCAGTATGTGTGGCACATATTCAAGATGTTTTTTGCACATGACTTCCGCCTTAAAGTTTGTCAGTTACAGCATTACAAATGTGTGGCAGAATCTCCTTGTGACTTGTATTGTGTGGTGCCTTTTAACTATCAAGTTGTCGCAGTGTAAAGATGTCCTGAGAGACTGGGATATGGTGTCGTCTGCTGTACTGTACTCTGCTGTCTCATCGGGTCGCTCCACTCTTCTTTGGGCACAGTCCTTTGGGAGCCATAATGCTCCAGATCCCTTTATCAGGTAGTGTTGTGGAAAGGAGGTTTCTTTTTTGTAATTTTTCCTCAGAGATACTTGCTCAATTGTAGAGAATGTTGTTATCTTGACCTTCATGTATAGAAATGTCAGTGATGGTTGACTATCGTACTATTTTGTATCTATTCCTACACTCTGCATTTTGAAATCCACTGAGCCAGATCTACACCATTTGATTTTATAAATAAACTAAGTGTCAAACTGTCGGACTACACTGCTCTTTTAAAAACTCTGGCCTGTTTGAGGATAATAATAACAGTGGTGTGTTTGAAACGCTGCTTCATGCACACATGTGTTTGCCTGTGAACAGTCACTCTAAGCTTTTACACAAAGGAGATAAGAAAACACCAGAAAGAGTCATGGTTGTGCTGTTAAATTTAGCACAGAGCCGGGTAACACAGTGGCTGCTGTTGGTTTTATTTTAGACGACAAACATTTGGATAAAATGTGTTTCTATTTATACCATCCCCCTGTGGTTATATTCAACAGAAATGTTCATGTTGAATTGAACTGAGGTAAGTCTTACATAAACAGCATAAAGCCTCACACACATGCACTGCTGAGCTATTTAAAGAAGAGCACATTTGGGCAATACATGATTATGTCTGCTTCAAACCAGTGTAGGAACCTTTCAGAGGATGTATTATTTTTAGTCCCATGACTGAATCAGACTGAGCCAAAGAATAAAGCACATGTTAGAGCAGATTTAGGATGTGATTCACGAACAAAGCTTTGGTCGAGGTCTGCTCTCTTACTTATTTTTAAACAACTTTAAACAACGAAATCGAAATCAGAATTAGAGTCACTAATGGGTCATTTACTCACCTTACCTTTTTTTATTTACATCCTGGATGTAAATACCTATACCTATAAATCATAAATAAAAAAAACAACAGTGATGAGTTCACAATATAATATCTCCCTAGGAAAGTTGGACCCACTCACTCAGCCAGTAGGTCTAGCAATTCACCAGATTTGGCACCTTTTGTATTGCTGAATCAAACATTTACAGTTTGTACTGACATCATGGAATAGGACAACAAATGCAGGAGAGGACAATGACATCACTGACTGTCAGAGACAAGCTGTTTAGCAGCACTCCTGGGAACTAGAAAAGAAGCTGTATTAGCAGTTTAGGGTATTCACATTAACTATAATGAACTTGGTAGGAACTGTCAAATATTCTGAATTCAGTATTTTAAAAAAATTTTAATAACAAAGAATCAAGATGAACCTATAACACAGGGGTGTCAAACTTGCGGCCTACGGGCCAAAACCGGCCAGCCAGAGGTTCCAATCCAGCCCGCAGAACGACTTTGCAAAGGGAAAAAATTACAGAGAAGACATTAACTGCAAATTTTCAATAAAACTAAATACTATTTCAAATTTCTCCTCTGGGTGTCGCATAAAAGTCCATGAGCGGTGCTCCGGGACTTTTTTTTTCTCAAAGTGAGGAAATAGATTACTTGCTGAGATTCATAAAGACTTTTTAGTGCACTATAAGATGATCCACTAACTACTAACACTAGCACTACACCACTGCATACAACACTGTCCAGCAAGCAAACTGTTCCTGCTGGAGCTGAAGGGTCCACTATAATCAACTTTACCTTCTTCATTATTATAATCTATCTGTTCTTTTGCAGTAAACATTACACTCTGTGTCAGGTGAATTGGTAACCTGTGTGGTTGGTGTGTTGGCAGCAGGTTTCAGGGCTTAAAGAGTAAAATATTTGGCCCTACTATGAGACTCATCATGGCAAAAAATACAACAGCTGTTTTTGTAGAAAGATAGTTCATTAAATGTGAACATTTTCAGAATGTACTTGTACTTTTTTGCACTAAAACAAAGAGGAACATTTAAAGTTGTCATTTTTTATAGGTTATCATGTTATGATTTTACTGGTCCGGCCCACTTCAGATCAACCCGGGCTGTATGTGGCCCCTGAACTGAAATGAGTTTGACGCCCCAGCTCTAAAAGGTTGAGGTTTCTGGATATTTCCTTTCCGAAATATTTGCTTGTTTGGTTTCAGTCATTCAAATAGAAATCAAACATGAAACCAAACTGAATGTGCCAATAAGCACTGTAAGATGCATGAGAGTTTTTTGTCTTTGAGAACAAACTCCACCACCAGAGGTCGCCTGTTCATCACAACAACCTCATTAACACCAAAATGAAAAGTGTTTGTTTTCCATGTTTATTCAGGATGTCTAGATTTGCAGCTATGATTGCAGCAGAGCTCCCAAATGTCTCATTTGTGGACACTCCGCCTCCAAGGTTCATTCCTATCTCGTACTGCGCAGCTGCCGACACTTCCGGGTTGTGACGTCATGTCCACACCTTCTCTGTTTTTCAAACCGTGTCCTGGAGGGTGGACACAGCGTGGAGCAGTGATGTCAACAACGGTCAGTGGGTCAGCCTTTCATGAGAATAATCCTAATTCACAGCTGTAACCGAACACTGTGCTAGCAGAAGATTACCGGGCTCGTTTCGTGTCAGCAGGTTTATTATTACACCTTGTGCTGAAGGTTTGAGGATTAAAGAGACGAGAAACAACTAACGGTAGCGCATGTCAGCTAGTGCTAGCAAGCTAGCGGCGAGAGGATGATGAGGGTAGTGTTGTTAAGCTGAAACAGAGCAAATACATGTCAGAACGATTCTGTGTGAGAGGATGGATGAGTGTTTCACATTATAAACGAGGGCTGTTACTGCATGCATGAAACTCATCTAAAAAAAAAAGAGAGGAACTGGTTCTACTGGATGATGCTATCTGTGGCACCCTGCATGCTGACGTTGAGGTAAGCAGGTCATGTCAGGCTGAAGCTGTTAAAGCCTCCATTGTCTCTTTAGTATAAGGATAATTAATTATATGTGTCATTTAACTGTTACCAAGGTCAGATCAGGATGTCTAAAGCATCTCTTCGCATGTGCACTGATGGACTGTCTGGTTAACATGTGAGGGCATGAAGGGGGAATGAGGTCAAGCTTTTTATTATCATCAATTTGAATCAAACATTATTCAATTTGAGATCAAAACAAATTAAAAGGGTAGACCTGGCTAAGAACAGCAAGAGCACATACTTTCAACATGTCTATGGTGCATTTCCAGTATCTTTTAGAATAGATTTGAAGATTATTTTATAGGTCTTTAAATCTCTTAATGGTCTTGCTCCTTCTTATTTATTAGATTTGGTTTTATCATATGAGCCAGTGAGAGCTCTCAGGTCTTCAGGTAGTGGACTTTTAATTGTACCAAAAGTAAGAACAAAGACTCACGGTGAGGCAGCTTTTTATTATCATGGCCCACGTCTGTGGAACACCTCCCTGAAGATCTGAGGGCTGCACACAGCATCAACATTTTTAAAAGCAAACTCAAGACCTACCTTTATTGTCTCACTTTCACTGAATTTCATTCTTATAACAGATTTATTATTGTACATACATATTATATGTATGTATTTATTTATTTATTTATTTATTTATTTATTTATTTATTTATTTATCTAGTTCAAATTGTGTCACTTTTATTCTATTTTATTTTTTAAGTATAGTATCTTCTTTTCCTTTAATGGTTTAATATTTTAGTGTTTTATTGTCTTTGAAATGTATTTTATTTTGGTGATTTTAATTTCTTGTGTTGAGTTTTAACATCTTATTTTACCTCCAGTGTTTCCTCATTAAGATATCACAAGATATTTTGTGTTACAATGTCATTGTATGAAAATCACTTTATAATTAAAGTCTGATTGATTGATTGATTGATTGATTGATTGACTGATAGAATTGTTAGCAGGAGGTGATGTCTGAAAGTACTTTAGCATTAAACTGAATCTTATGTAGCTCTGTTTTTTATTAAAGCACTGCTGTAATCAAATATCTGAGAACGTACCTGTTAAATAAATGGTTTTAGCTAAGTCTCATTTTGTGCATCTTGTCATGTTTTAGATGTCCTCTCTCACCTCCCCTCCTTAAAAAAGGGAAGCAGATTGTATCTTGTCTTGTTTGCGATCTCCTGGTTTGAAACACAGCCTAATGTCTCTGCCTCTGTCTCCGTCTTAGAGAACGTAACAAACCATGATCACCACGGAGGCAGCAAGAGACTTCCAGGCCAAAGAGCGCAAGTACAAAGAGCAGCTGAGGAGATGCTTATCTTCAGCTCTGTCAGCAGACCTTAACAGGCAAGTAATGCATGTAATATGTGAATCATCAGGACATGTCGATAACAAGGACTCTATCTTTAACAGTTAAGGGCTGTCAAGTGAAGACATATATAGATTTATGATCTCCTGAAAGTCAGGTGATCCTTGTTACTGCGTCTGCACTTCCTTTTTTACAGGCATATGAAAAGTGAAGGGTAGTTCAACATACTGTATCTCTCACAGGAGCGGCACAATAAGAAGAACATCCATACAGCAACAATATATCTACATATATTTTAAAATCAAATTTTGTTAAGCATACATTGGTCTTAATTCTGTCAGTGTATAGATAACTCAAGCATTTGCTTTCTGCACAAGCTAACAAGCTCACTGATTTCAGGTGTTGTTAAACTTCCAAACCTTACATGAAGCTCTTTTTATATGTAATTTTTCAACGCACCATACATTTGTCTCTTAAAGTCTCACATTAGCTTTAAGTACAGTTGCATAACACTTTTATTTTCCAGGATAACGTAGAATATGAAAATGTATTTGATTTGATGATATGACTTTTGATTTATTATGGATGTTATGTCAAATGAAGAAATACATTTAATTGAAATTCTTACGTTTTAAATATGATTATTCATTTCAGATCAGCAATTCAACTCCTTAGTGACCTATTTCTGGATAAGTTGACCTTGACTAACTGATTTGTATCCCCCCCAAAATAGCTTTCCTCCATATTCTCAACCCAATCAGACCGTAACCTTTCTCTCTTTAAAGGGGTCAAGGGTCAACTCAATAACAGAGGCAAGTAGAACAGTGCACTCAGTAGAACAGGTCTGTCCCTGGTGTGCTGGGAGCATGTGGCTCCTACCTGCGATATGTTTGTGTGTGAGTTTCTTCTTGCCTCAACCTAACCCTAACTGCAGAGGCGCTACTTCATGAAACTGCACTACTGTGGGAACTGTTCAACACAACACAGGTTTCTTTGCAGTCGAGATGGTGATAAGGATAATAAAAATATGGTTTAGTTCATCTTGTTTGTGCCTAACTCCAGTGGATCATCTTATCGTAAGTGGAACCTGGTTTAAATCTGCGGTCGCTTGTATTTTTGAGCAGTGATAGTCGCACAAAGAGCACTTGTGGCTGTGACTGGAAGTGCAGAGTCAGGAGTCACTGACAAGACAATCCATACAAGTACTTGAAGAACTCAAGGCCACCAAAGAGCTTCTTCAGCATACAGATGCAGATGGGTTAATAGGTCCACTCCAGTCATTTAGATGCAGTCAGGCACACAATAAACATATGACTAGCAACACTATTTCACTGAGTTACAAACAATCTGTTCGGTCTCTTAGTAAAACTGGACCCAATGAAGCTTATTTATAGAGCACCTTTCATACAAATCAAATGCAACCCAAAGTGCTTTACAGCGATTGAAAACAAGAAAGAAGCAGAAATAAAATAACGGCAAAAAATATGAAAAAACAAAAAATGATTTTAAAATAGAGACTAATGCACGCCTACAACAATAAAATATATGTAATTAAAATAAGTTAAAGCATCAAATTAATATTAAGAATATAAATATTTAAAATAAATACATTTAAAAAGGGTAAAGTATAGAATTGAAAATCAAATAAAGGCTAAAAATGTCAATAAAACTGATACATAAATGAAAATAAATGAATAAATAAAAATAAAATAAGTAGTTAAAAATGAATGAAATAATAAAACAACAACATTAAAATCAATATAGTAGTAAAAAGTTAGTTACACAAATTGGTAAACCATATAATGATGATAATAATAACTTTATTTATATAGCACCTTTAAAAACAAATTTTTAAAAAGTGCTTTGACAAACAAAGCATGGTTCAAATAAGAAAGTAAACCTTTAGACAGACAGAGAGGAGGAATTTTAACAATGCAAAACAGAATACAACGTGAGGTTAAAAAGAACACACGTAAATTAAACAGAATGAAGTGGTGGGACAATAGACCAATACATTATTGTTTAAGAGGTCTTTCAAGGATAAATAGATAATATAAATAAATAAAAATAATTAAATAAAAAATAATAAGTAAATTAAAGCATTAAAAGGACATAAAAGAGGTTTCCAGAATAAGAGGACAGCACCACACCGGGAAAATTAGAAAAACTAAAAAGAATCAATTAGGAACATTTAAATATAATAATAATAATAATAATAATAATAATAATAATGATAATAATAATAATACATTAAAAAATAAATAATCAAATCAAATAATAAATACAATTTAAGACGGTTAGTTGGACAAAAACTAAACCTAATAATGAAACCGAAGTAAAAGTGGTTAGAAAGATAAAGTCACATAAAAGCAAGTCTGTAAAAAAAAAGCCAGACTGAATAAATATGTTTTTTAGTTTATGTTTAAAAGTCTCAATATCTCTAGAAGCTCCTCTCAGATCCTCCGACAGGCTGTTCCATTGTCTCAGAGCGTAGTGGCTGAAAGCAGCGTCACCACATGTTTTTGTTCTGCTATTATAAACAGCTAAAATAGATTGAAGTGCCACAATAACACCTGAGTGGAGGCTTTGAGCGAGCATGGAAGCTCTTTGTTAAAGCTGGTTGATTTGTTGACTGATGGTGAGGTAAGCCAGTCGATTGGTGTGAAAGCCTTCCCCTAACATCTGCAGCACACCACCAAAAGGTTCAATGGACACTCCATTCCTTTTACTCATTAAGTTGAGTTTTCTGCAGGAACTGCATTATGGGAATTGTATGCTTTTGTTTTTTATAAGCATGATCTATAGCTGGAGTAATGAAGTACAACACCTCAGCCTCAGCCGCCTCACTTCTTGTTAAACTTGTCCCTTATTAGTCCCCAACATTTTTGGAAGAACATCTCTAAACTACATTTTCAGCAGCTCTGTAACTCTGTCAGAAGATAGACAGATTCATCCCTCGCTGCAGATTCTTTTATGTTACTCTGTGCCTGAAAAAGAATGACTGCAAGGTATAGTTAAAAGTTTCAGGAATAAGACCTTGAGTTATGATTTCAAAAGCTTTCAAGACTGAGTAGGCTGTAGAAAGTGTACCTCATCCATTCACTAAATCATCTTGTACAACCGATTTGATAAATGTTCTTCACTTTAAAGCAACCCACGCACAAACTTAAAACCACTCAGCGGCGAGGGGAGAAGTTCTTTGCAGTACATTTTTTAGGATTTACGTTTCTCTCAACATTAAGAGCCTTTCTCCAGACTCATTAAAGTAGGAAAAAAAGACATACACTCACAACCAATGAAAAGCAAATTCATGCCTTTTTTTTTATAAAGCATATAAATGTGATTACTGGTGAAAAGGGAGCAGAGGAAATGCTGCACAATAAACTGATAGAGTACAGCATTAAGTCACGGAATAAACCTTGGGATTTACAGAATTTCACATTTTTATTATAATAGCATTAAAAAATCCAAGGCTGGAGTATTTCCTTGGATAATAGGATCAGGGATCATACATTTAGAACTTGGCACTGAGCAAAGTTATAGTAAGGTCCACCCATGAAGACCGGAGGCTCACGTGGATTGCAGCAGTTCGTTGGGTTTTGATCTGACAGGGATGTGAGTCTCCTTCTCGCACGAGTGGCTCATCAATTTGACCACTTGTCATCAGAGGGATACAGTAATGGACTCAGAACCAGGATTTTGAATGCCTCACGCCCCACTGGCCTCAAGCTGACTGATTTCTGGGTCAGCCACATCAGATATGAAGGGAAGATGAGAAGTAATGGTGGTGAAAAGAAATGGACTGCCTCAGGACTGTGCCTTTGTCACTCTGAAGTAGAAAACTGGGACGTCAGACTCATGTTTGAATCTGATAGATCCTGGGTGTTGACTCAGAGAGCCTCTGTTTTTGCTCCTTTTTCTTTGTAGGCTTTGTAATTTTTAATATGCACATTGTGCCAAATTGGCTCCAACAATTTAGTGACATGTTTTTACCTCTGATCAGTTATTAAAATGGAATTAGGAGTGAGTTTCCCTCCATCACATGTTGTGTATCTCTCCTCAGGTTGCTGCAGGAGGAGCTGGAGGCTGATGTTTCTCTGTTTGCTGCCTCGGGCTCCCTTCGAGCACACAGAGCTGTGCTGTTGGCCAGAGCTCCTCATGTTCTCCGTGGACACCCCCACAAAGATGCCACCATCATTCATCTGCCTGACTGCGAGCAGTCCAGGCTGAAAGATTTCCTCAGGTAGGCAGCTGGTTTCAGGGGGTGCTACCTGGTTACAGAAACAGATGTTTTTATGTATTCATTCATTACATTTTGAAGTAAATTTCAAGATTTTTATGGGTTTAATTCACTGCATTACAATACCACTTAGATTGGATTCAGCTGTTTTAAAATGTGCCCTGTTTCTTTGGTTTGAATGACTTACTGGTACACACTGGTACTGGTAAGTTTTTGAATGAGTGCAATATCTCAGATCTAAAACTCCCCATCAAAATACAGTAGGTGTCCAGAAAGAGCAAATTTTTTCCACATATGGAACCAAATTGTTATTAGAATGAACTTACAACAGACTCACAGTATACTCAGCTGCAATGTGTGTGGGGGGGGGTAATGGAGGGTGACACAGGAGTGGATTTTCACTCCTGTCAGAGTAAAAAAATAAATCCTGTCCCATCCCACTCCCTGTGAAATGACTCCCACTCCCATCCCGCACCCATTCAGAATGACTCCCACTCCCATCCCGCACCCACTCAGAATGACTCCCGCTCCTGAACCGCTCCCATTTTTTTTCTTCTTTTATTCTTTAGGCAATACATACCTCAATTAACAACAAATTTGACTCCTATCCCTCGGGAATCCCGTAACCTGTGGGATTCCCGAAAAAATGTCAGCCTCTAGGGGGTAATCAGCTCTAGGAGTCCATTTAAGATTTTTTCTTTAAGTGACCTTATTGACCAAATCAGTAATTTCATGATAGCCCCTGCAGCTGTTTTGGATGGATTGTAATGGGAGCAATTTCCCTTTAAAGCCTTCAAATTATACAAACTAACCTGGTGAAGTAAACAATAGATAGGCTACACCTGTGTTCTGCTAGACTGGTGGCCTTGAAAACACTAATGCAAAGGCTGTTTCAGGTAAAAATAACACACATCTTACCTCAACAAAGAGGTCTACCTATCTGTATTGTTGCCTACACTTACAATGACAATATGTCTGAGGCTGTCAGTCACAAAACAACCAGTTAAAGTAGATGTGTAGTTGAAAAAAGAGATTGCTGCCATTAAAATTCACCCAAGGCTGCTGGCTAAAGGGAAACACTGGGGCAACACTTTTTGTACCTCTCAGTCATTTTGGCCCCAAGTTATGTTGAAAGTATAGACCAGCATAAAAACACCAGAACATCTCTTTAAAAGCTCATTTTACCACTCAGTGGTTTCAAATGAAGCATTAAAAGTCTGCAACTGCTTTCTAGGACAGAATGTCAAGATACATCATTTCTCCCTCCCTTGAAGTCGTACAGTTTCACAGACTCACTGACAGAGGGCGCTGTGTGCACCTTTTTTCATCTGCAGGATTTTCTTGTGTTGGTGTTTTTTTTTTAAAGCATCTTTGCAGATTATGCAGTGATAAATGTATAAATCAGATAGTGTTAAGACACAGATCTCAAACTGTTTAACATTCTCGTCATGTGCTGTAAGTTTCTCATGCAGCAGCCGTGTGGTTTTCTTCAAGGCTTTCTAGTATGGACTCTTGCTGTGAAGAAGTCTTTGATCCACTGATATGCCTCTGTGTCTGATTAGCACTTTATAATTAGGAGGAGTAGAAAGATTCATCCTTTGGTTACACTACCATGGACTTTGTTTATAGCTTATTTTACATGAGGAAAATACTGAATTACTGAGTTCAGGCATCCAGGTTAGTATATTTTTGAGGCATTTTTGCCTTTCATGGACAGGACATCTGAAGAGAGACAGGAAATGTGGGGAGCAGAGAGTGGGGGAGGACATGCAGCAAATGGCCGAGGCTGGAATGGAACCTGCAACCTCTGCAACAAGGGCTATAGCCTCTTTATGTGGGGTGTGCGCTTACCCCCAATTTCCACTGGAAATTGGTACTGCGCAGCCGATACGTTCCCATTCTAGTCAATGCTAATGTTTACTCAGGGTGCGCCACGGTGCGTCTCAGCTCAGTCTAGGGAGCGTGCCCCCGCGCCGCTCTGCCAGAGATATTCGTCGAGTCATTTTCAACGGAGCAACCGGGAAAAGAACGACCGGGACAGGAAGTCAGGCAAGAGGATCGCATGCAACATCCACAAATTTCAAAATAACACCATATACTTACTCCCGACCGTTTAAAGATCGTTAAGATCAGAAATACTCATCGATTATGGATGTAAGCTACAAACAGCCACATATATGTGATCCAGGGCGACTACAGGGGTGCAGCTCGCTCGGCTGAAAGTGAAGCTTCCACAAAAACTCTTCCCCCTGGTGGCTGGCTGCAGTATAGGTCAAAAACTCTGTCTCCCCCATTTATTTGAATGGGGCTGCAGTCAAACTTTAAAAAATAAATACACGTCATACGAATGTCCCTCACATTCGTATGCTGTGGTGATATGTAGTTATTATTATACGATTAAAGCACAAAAGTAACAGAATACTATCCAAATGAGCAGAAATTCATCCACAGAAAGGCTCTGTAACCTGTTGTTTGTATGTAGTTCTCTCTATGCTTGACCCGGCTGATCCTGGCTGCTCTGAGTGGGCGCTATGCTCCAAACACGTGTCCTGTGTAGCAGGGCGCAAGCCCTCGGACGGAGCAAGCTTTCGGTGCTGCCGTAACGCAACGCTGCCGTAACGCAACGCTGCCGTAACGCAACGCTGCCATAACGCAACGCTGCCGTAACGCAACGCTGCCGTAACGCCACACGGCGCATCCTGTAGAAATTGCGGGTTACACTGCAAGGCCAACTGTCCCGCCGAACAGCAACAATTTTGCTGCTTAAATTCAAAACCTCTTAATGTCAACCATAACTTCCTTTTCCCAGTGTCAATACATTTTACGATCCTGGCAGATCCATTTAAGTTCTATTTCTTGTGTTGCTGTCATCCCTCAAGTTATGTCAACACTATTGATGACCAAAGCTTGTTTTTTTTCAGTTGATGTAATCGTCATATCTTTGTCTACTAACAGTCTCATGCATTTCAATCCTCAAGAGACACTATAACATCACCAATATGATCAGTGTTGCTACCATTTCTAGGGTGAGAGTGCAGACACCATTCATTTACATTTCATATGTTTGTCAACGGCAGAGAATAATGCCTGAAGTGATGCGTTCAAGCGCAGAATGTAATTTGATTTCTTGCAAGAAAGTGTAATGAAGTAAGGGTTTCTTATTTTCTGAGATAATCAGGGCGCTTGACGTTGTAGTTTATTTTTAGATTATTTTAACCCACTTTAAATTAAAATTTTAATGTAATTTTTAATATATTTCTAATTTTCCTTTTCTTTTCTGTTTTATCATATTTGTCATTTTAATTATGTTCTTTTATGCTTGTCTGAATGTCTCCAATGCTTTTAATGTGTTAATGTAAAGCACATTGAGTTGCCCTCGTGTATGAAATGCGCTATACAAATAAAGCTGCCTTGCCTTGCCTTGCCTTGCCTTGCCTAGTGAGGATTGTGAGGTCCCAATACAGCATAGGAAGGTATTTCAGTGAATATTCTAAGGTTGAAAGATTATCTTCCCTCATGATTTGAATCTATCAAAATACAAAGGTTCTATTTTTGATGTATTGACATTCAGGAGTATTGCAAATTGCATATTACAATAGATATTGGATGTTAGATTGCTTTTTTTCCCCCACATAACCGCACACCTCAGAATGCTGTTGGTATAATAACTGACAACTGTAGCCGAAAAATAAAGAACAATTCAAAATGATTTCAAAGTATTTATTTGATGTTTATTCACAGTGAACCTGAGGGAGGGCTTTTGTCTTGTAGCAGTCATTCACATGGACACTTTTAGCATTCACCACATTCTGAAAATTTAAGATGCACTTTTTCAAATTTCCCACAGGAATAATAAACACATGACAGTCTGTTAGTTTTTCATCTAAAGCTTTTTTTGTTGTTGCTGTTTTTTCTTTTAAAGTACACAATGATTAATATACATTATTTTGATACATCATTGTCTCACATTTCAAAAGTAGACATTTTAACAAGCTGACGTGCTGCGACTTCAGCAGTGACTTTATAAAAGTCTTTCCTGCACAGAAGTGTGTGCAGTTCAGGCTGTATTCACTCTGACACTTAAGTCGCAGTGCATCAAGTTAGAGCGTAATTTAAAGTGGTGTGAAAGGCCTAGTTTTAATTAACCTCAAATGCTTTCTCCCTGCAGGCGAGTGTACACAGCAGACCAGAGCACGCGCTCCAATGAAATCAGCCCAGACGTGGAGGGCTTAGTGCCAGGAATGACTCTGTCTGTTCCCGACACAACAGACCTCCAGATTTCCACTGACTCAGGTAAACAAATGAACACGTTCCCCCGTGGAGGGTTACTCTAGGTGATGTGACAGCTCAGCTGTCCCCCCTCCCTCCCCTTTCATCACATCATGTTATCTGAGCCATAATCCACTTAGAGCTAATCACATTTGGATCCCTGTTGTTGTTGATGTTGTTGTTGTTGTTGTAGTTGTAAACTGCTAATTGCAGCATGGCCGTGCTATTGGATGAAGCAGCATTAAGTTGTGCTTTAACAAACTTTGCTTCCCACTTGTTTTTTTTACTGTATTTGGGGTCAAGTGGTTCAGGATGAAAGCTTCTTTCACACAAACACTCACATCAATGTTATCTGTCTCTGCATTCGTCTTCATTCATTTCCCTTCTTTTCTCCAAATGATCCACCTCCCTCCAGACACTGGTCTTGAGCCAGCCTCAGGCCTCGGAGCTGACCTGCTGCATCTGTACCAGAGAGGAGAGCAGTGTGACATCACCATCCAAGTAGCAGAGCAGGTCTTCTCCTGCCACAGGTAGAGCTATCTTCCGCTCCCAGCCTCCTTATTCATACCTGGAGTCAGAAAACACAGTCTGTTTGTATTTTTCATTATAGGTTGATGCATATTGAGGGCATTTGAGTACATCACAGCCAAATTAAGAACAGATTCAACCCTACAGAGGTTTTACATCTGCTGTTGTGGGTGGTCATTCAATGATGCAGAGGTAGTAGTAGCAGCTTGTAACCATGGAGACAGGTCTCTCCCAACTCATGCTCAGGGGAGCAGCCAGTGATCGCTCGTCAAAGAGCAGGAGCTGGGCTGTTTGTGTTAGCCGCTGCTGCAGCTCTCACCCACAGGCTAAACCTGGACTTCTTCAGTCTGACGCCTCTACGTCTGCTGTATTATGAATCAAGTCTAGTCTATCTGTTAAAGACTAGCTAACAGCAACACATGGTATAAATGGCACAATGAAATACATTACAATATAAGGCACTATTTCATAAAGCATTATATTAAACTGCTTAAGACAATTTTTATATATGAAAATCATGTTTCACCTTTACTGTGGTAATTACTGATGTGTGTTTCTGAGCTCCTGCACTTCATGTAAATGCAAGACTTATCCTCAGACAGGCAAAATAACAAATATCACTATCATGCTAGCACTCCTGTAAGTGAAGTTTGTTCTCAATAAGGGCTTCTTGAGTCTCTTTCAAGTGTGAAATCCAGCCTCTAAAACAGAGGAGAGCAGGGAAGCAGAATGGGCAAACAGTGCAGCACTGTTAGCTGCAAAAGACGACAGCAGCAGCCTGAAATAACCTGCCCAAATGCAACTGACCTTTGCAACATTAAACGGATGAAAGTGTAGACTAGACATGGTATGATAAATCTGGTATTTTCATTTTAATCATCTTTGCTGAACCTCCACAGCTCTTCATGACAGGTCAAAATGTGGCATAGTGGAGAGCCTGTCAGTGATAACGCTGTGATATAGCGCTGCGGAAATGAAGAGAGTAATGAGATGAAATCAGGGCTGAGCTTCTTTCTTGTAAAATATATTCCACATCTCTACTGTCGGTGCTCAAAACTATGATTCAGTCATTTTTTGTGATAAAGGCAGATTCTGGGTTTGCTCAGAGGGAACATACTTAACAGGGAGTTCGATATAGGTAGAATTAGGGCTGGGCGATAATTCGATAACCATAATTTTTCTCAATATAAATAACAAATATGCGATAAAATTCAATATATTTAAATCTGTAATTAGACTTCCCAACCACTGGAAACGTAGGGGGGCGCTAATGTGCCTTAAATGCTAGGTGCCACCCAACATTAAACAGAAGAAGAAGACTGCATGGAACAGCCAATCATGACACACTGTTAGAGGTAGGCGGGTGTTAAAGACGTTAGGAGCCGCATGTTAACACAGCTGAAACGAGCAACAGTGGCACGGAAGAAAATTCAAAACCTACCAGCTCTGCACAAAAGACCTGCTTCCTGTTAGCACAGTCAGAAATGAGGGATTCAAGAAGATTATCAGAAAAAAAAATCCAGACAAAAACTAACAAACTGTCTCTTTTCTTTAACTTTCACTCAGGACCAAAAATCTGTAAATGAAATAATGATTTGATATTTATCATGATAATTATCTATATCGATTGATAGGAAATATTTTATCATGACATCATCATTTACAATATCGCCCAGCTCTAGGTGGAATCATTTGGAGTTAATATCATTTTATTGATTCATCATATTGTTGAACTGTGAAATGTAGTTTCCCAACTTTTCAGAGCTTTTGTTAAGAGTTTTCAAGCTCAGACAAAACATGAAAAAAATGTGTGTTTGTTGATACATTACAGAGGGTTATTTCCTTTAGTGTTGACTGATACTCAACTTAATAAATCAATCAATCAATCTTTATTTGTATAGCGCCAAATCACAACAAAGTTATCTCAAGACGCTTTTACAAACATAGGAGGTCTAGACCACTCTATGTCAATATATATCTAATCTATCAGAATATCTAAAAAAAAACAAATGTTCATCAAAGGCGACAGATTGGCCGTAATCCTCCTGTCAGCCACCACCTCCACAGGGTCCAGGACTGAGAAGGCCTTCTTTACCAGTGTGTTCAGTCTTGCTCTCCTGTATCCTGTCCGCCCACAGCAGGTTTAATCCTTCCAATGTGGCGTTCGTGTCCGGCGTTAACTCTGTTAGCATGATGCTACTCTGCCAGTATTCCCTCTGGTGCTGGGTTAGCTCATCCATCAGATAGATCTCACATTCCCAATAACGGTGGGTGGAAGGACAGGTCGATGTCGTCTTTTCTTAGCTTGCACCTCAATACCAGCACATCATCCTTGCCTCCTTCTCCTCAGCTCACAGGGAACATCGGGCCTAGTATCGTTTAGCATCAACATGATGAACAACTTAACTGTCTTGGTGGAAGCCAAGCAGCAACCTTCAGCTGCGAGAATTGAAGCCAATGCAGAAGTGATAAAAACTGCAGTTCATCGAGTGTCCACTAGAGGCTGGCTCTGGAAGTATCGGAAACCACATACACACCAATTCTAAAAAGACGATCTTTACAGCAGAAATAAACATGTTTACAGCCTGGTACAAAAGACGAGTGTAGTCTGGATAGCTCATTTCTTGATCAGCACACATTGTAGGGGGGTGAATTTCTTTGTAATGCGGAAATTTTGAAGTTATTAAGATTACATGTTTTCCATCATTACTGACAGGCGGGAACACTGTAGCTGTTGGCTAGGAGGCTCAAAGCCCGCCTCTTTTCAGGTTGAGTTCAGCATTTTCAATATGGCTCGCGCTGACGATTGGCTTCGTCCATTATTTATACAGTCTATGGTGGAAGCTAACACAGAACTATAGGTAGAAACATGTACTATAAATCTAAAAAAGGTTCTTCACTTCAGTTTGCACATTTCTAAAATACATTACATGATACCACAGTTCATTGGTGAAACAGGATGAGCAGATATTTTCAGTACTTCCTGTTCACAGTTATATTGGGAGAAGTCGAGGTAAAAAAAAAGGATGGAGGTACAACCTTCAGTTCAATACAGGGAACAGGGAGATGCCTTTGCAAAGCTGCTGCAACTGATTTGTTCCTACTACTACAGTAAGGCTGACATTCATTTAAACATAACGCTTGCATTATTTCTTTACCGCACACAAGATCCCAATGACAAACAAAGCAAAACCAACACCAGCATCCCACAATACCTTCTGATTTCGCTTCCCCATCTGTGGCTCTGAGCCTCAGGCCGGCTGCTTCCTAATGCAGCCTTCATTTAAGAAAAACCTCCTCAAATATTAGTTATCTCCTTACACAGCTGGGCTTTTACAGAAGGCTTTTTGATATGCCTCAAACAGGAGGAAATTGTAATATTGAAATGCAGTTGAAGGGCACTATTTTTAGCTGTAGATTAATACATAATCCTTGCAGCATGGCACTGGATGTGGGATTGAACCAAATAAACGTATTCATGTATTCCAGTTCAAAAGAGTTCCTTATGTCTGTGTTTTGTAACAGTTTGGGGTATCATTAGACATCTATGATACCAATGTATGAGCTATATATTACTCATCAAATTCACACAGTGATTGTAAATGGGATAAATTAATTGTTGGTTTTGATCTTTTCCTGAGATTTGGACTCAAAGGGAGCTAATTAAGTACTACCAGCACCTCAGTGGCAGTGTATTTCCACATCAGTGACTATCCTGAGAAGCCAGGGAGAATAAAAACCCTACCTCCAGAGAATACAGAACACACACTGTAATTTTCTGCGTCTTGCTTGAAAGCCACTCAGATAAACGCAGGCACACGAGATGACATTTGAATTATTAAAGTAGTGGGCGAATCTGACATGCAACTGTCTGCTTTATTGGGTTTCTAGGGCAATCCTGTGTGCACGGTCGCAGTACTTCCGAGCCATGCTGAGCGGGAGTTGGATGGAGAGCTCCAGACAGTGCATCACTCTGCAAGGGTAAGACTTGGTGCATCAGCGTCATCGAGGAGTGGGTCACACGGATCAATTATACACCTCCACTCCTGACCGAACAGTTCTGCATTTCATTTCATAACAATACAGCCAAGCGCCTGCATACCGTGCATTTATTATTCATGCCCTGTAACAGAGGTGGCTCTGTACAGTAAATGGGGTTTCACAATGCAGTGTTTTAACTCCACACACACACACACACACACACACACACACACACACACACACACACACACACACACACACACACACACACACACACACTGTCAGAGGAATCTCAAATGGCCCGCTTAGATTTCTACCAAGCAGGATTGTTGTCACCTCAGAAGGCACAGAAATGTCTTCTCATCCACTGCATGCTGAGTAGTCCACACCACCACCACCACCCACATCCCCCCACTACCACCCGCAGTCTCCTTTCTGAGGCAGGAGCAAATGAAGCCCACTTTTTCCTCCAGGGAGAGACAGCGTGTCAGTCTCCTCAGCATTGCTGATCTGAGGGTAACGGGGGAAGACACTGCTGTCAGGATAGGAAGCGACTGCATTGATGTTCAAGGGAAACCTGTGAAGTGGCCCTCAGGCTGCAGTCACATGGGCTCACTGCTGCATTTTGTTTACAGCATTCATAGCTGTGTTTACATTCATTACTGCAAATATATGCAAACAGCAACAGATGCATTTGCAGTGTGTGCTGGGGCTTGTGCTGAGAGTGTTAATGATGATTGGGGACAGTTCAGCATAAAATGTCTTGTTAACAGATCATTTGGTTAACTCTTTCAGTTTGGGGCCAGATGAGATGGAGATCCTGCTCCAGTTCATGTATGGGGCCATTGTGGATCTACCGCCTGGAGCCAGTGCCAGGTACTGTATATGAAGAGAATGATACAATTATAAAAATGAAGTCTTTATTTTAAGATGTTTGGAACACTTTTTTTTTTCTCATTAAAACAAACAGAGACATTAAGAAATTGTGCAAAACAGGAAGAAAAAGACACAGATAGAACTTAATAGCAGATGAATTCAAGGTGTTGCTATCATCTGTAGAGATTCCCAAAGTCTCTTCTTTTTAGGGGGAAAATGTAAAACTACGCCAACCCGAGAGATAAATGCCTAAAAAGCTGCTGTTTGCATTTATTGGTTGTACACAAGCAGCAACCTCCGGTCTCAAAATATGAAGCCTATGCGGAAGTGTTATAAACTACAATTCATGGAGAATCCGCTTGAGGCTGGCTGCAGAAACACAGGAAACCACATACACACCCATTCAAAAAAGACGATCTTTGCAGCAGAAATAAACATGTTTACAGCCTGGTTCAAGAAACGACTTGGCTCTATGTAGCTAATTTCTCTATCAGCACACACTTTACTGGGGTGAATTTTTGTCTTACGCGACGGTTCAGAAGATATTAAGATGATGAGTTTTTGCCCAAATAAGGACATGACTGACTTGACTGACAGGCGGGAACGCATAGCTGTTGTCCATTATTTAAACAGTCTATGGTTGGGTTATATAATTATTAAAATAGTAAAAGAGTTGATGCATACCTGATAGATATGTGAGGTAGCACTACCTGGTGGAACACTTTCCATAAATCATGTATTGAGATTTAAGGAAGTTGGGATGCTCAAGGATACAATATTGTATGTCTTTCATATAGAATAAGAATATTGGCATAGGAACCTTTGGTCTCTTGATGCTTGTTTTCCTAAATCAGTTCCTTGTCCTACCTAATTTTCTTACCAAGCAGTAAAAATTGATCTGAATGTTCAGATATTTCTCTCAAACAGCTACAGGCCAAGATAACAATCTGACATGTCTGTGTTCTCTACAGTCAGGTGGTGTTGGCAGCAGACATGCTGGGTTTGGAAGGGCTGAAAGACGTTGTGGAGATGGTTCTGACCAGAGACTACTGCCGTTTCTTCCCCAAGGTCAGCTTTGAAGGACTAGTGATTAGTGAATACCTTCAATAATGGATTTCTAAAGCGTTTTACTCTCTATCCATAAGGACTGTGCATGTGTTCCTTTTTCTGTATTCATTTATAGATACATACTAGTATTATTAAAGGCCTGCACCTTAGGTTCTAAAATCCTTATCAGGAGCGAAAAAGCCGGATCAATATGAATTCCTGCTGATTCATCACCTTCAAATAGAGAATGCAAGATTTTGATCCTCGTATAATCCGTTCTAATGCAACGTGTTGTTAATCCTCCTTATCAAATGTTACAGATCATAAGAGATTATAATTCTTCTACAAATGTATTTGTTGTGAAGGTTAATCAGATCACTACCGTCTGTTGGTCCCTTGTTTTCCTGAAGATCAGCATTTCAGCAGAAAATGAAATATAACAGCTGAAAGGAGCGGGAACAAATCCATTCTGATTCCCTCGGCTCACACTTGATGATTGTGTTTGGGGCCAGCATGCTTAGTGTCAATAATAATAACGCTGTTTCACTTGTCTGAGAATCTCTCCCTTTCAATTTGACAAAATCAAAGTTTTCTTTGTATATTTTCATTCCAATTTTGGAAGATCCCAGAGTCGACCAAGCATGCTTTTTAAAATGAGAGTGACTATGAATACCTGTGTTTCCTTCCCTGGTTTGTAGCCGAGTGACGGGGTTCAGAGAACAGTTCTCGAGTGCCTGTCCCTCACTCACGCCTTAAACCTCCAGAAGCTCCACATACTGTGTAAGAGGTGAGTTTAAATGAGACAAACACGTTCAATGGGTTTATGGCTCTAAAATTCGATGTCGTTAAACTTGACCTTTTCAAAATTGCATTTGTAATTTTAAAAGTGCAACACGTCCCTAACTGTTGCCTCTGCAGCTTACATCTGCATCTTGTTGCTAGGTAACCAGCAAGTGGGTTCATACTTCAGTGTCAAGTTAAGGAGCCCACAGGTAGCTCCACTTCTCTGAGGTAGTTAGCTTGAATGTGATTGAAAACACAGTTTAAACTGACAGAACCATTACCATGTTCTCCTCAGAGCTTTGAAAATACTTGATAAGGTAAGTCTCCAGTACATCTATAGAAACAAATGAAGTGGTAGTGTGAGTCCGATTAAAACTTTAACGGTTACAAACACAAAAGTCCTGTGTAAGCCCAAACTAGGAACATACTGTCTGCTAAAAAAAAAAAAAGGGGCACCCTGAGCTTCATGTCACTTTTAACCTACCCAGAGCTTAGAGGTCTCTCTGTGCTCAGCTGAGATGTGGTATCCTTCCTCTGGCATTAGAAACAGGCTGCTTCCACTCTGTTCCAGAGGAGGACAGAAAGTGTTCCTTGTGTGATTTGGAGGAAGTTGAAAATGAAGTGCACCTTTTGTTCTACTGTCCATCATATCATGATCTCAGGTGCCTTCTTTTCAACAAAATGTCAGAAAATTGTCCTTATTTGTTTTCCATGTCTGATGAAGATAGACTTCAGTTCCTGTTTACACACAAAGTGTTTCAGTTTGCTCAGTTTGTGTTAAATGCTATTCAGCAGCGTAGGAGCCAAGCGGCAACCTCTGGTCTAAAAATATGAGTCAAATGCGGAAGTGCTAAAAATTGCAGTTCATCGAGGATCTGCTTGAGGCTGGCTCCTGAAGTACCAGAAACCACATACACACCAATTCAAAAAGCCGATCTTTACAGCAGAAATAATCATGTTTACAGCCTGGTACGAGTGCAGTCTGGATAGATCATTTCTCGGTCGGCACACACTGTACGGGGGGTGAATTTATGTGTAATGCCGCAATTTCAAAGATATTAATAATACGAGTTTTCAATTACGTGAGGCACAGCTGACTTGATTGACAGAAGGGAACACTGTAGCTGTTGGCTAGGAGGCTCAAAGCCCGCCTCTTTACGTCACAATCGCTTGACAGCAGCAATATGGCTCCCACTGACGATTGGCCTCAAAACAGCACTTCAGAAACAGATGGGTGATGTCACGGATACTACGTCCATATTTTATACAGTCTATGGTAGGAGCAAACTTTATGTCTGATTTAGTTGTTGTCACTGTCAAATGTCTAAATTGTGTACCACTATGCTTTTTAATTACTTTAGGTCATTGCTGGACATGCACAGTATTGTAACTGTTCTCTCCTTTTTCTTTTCCTTCTTATGTTGTTGCTCCTATTTTGTTGTTTGTTGTTTTTGTAGTGTCTTTTAAGTCCATACGGGCTGGACACCTTTCCGGTGCATGACACGAAGAATAATAAACTAAGCTAAACATATTTGTTCATTAGGTGAGGCACTTCTTGTTTTACTCTTTAAGATGTTGAATTAATTCCTCCTGACATAAAGAAGTAAGAGTGTTCAAGGGCTTATCTTGCCAACAAACCGAGAAGCTGCCAAACTGCAATATCCCCAAACACTGAGTCGCAGTAGGCTAGAATAAAATAACAGTTTTGGCTGAAGTCAGAAGAAGTTTCAAACACAGTTTGAAGGTAGAGGCTGACAGGCACAAACATTTGATGTTAAACAATATCTGGTTTACAAGACGGTTCTATTTCCATAGTTTTTACATACACTACCAGTCAAAAGTTTGGACACACCTTCTCATTCAATGTTTTTTATTTATTTTAATTATTTTCAACATTGTAGATTAATACTGAAGACATCAAAACTATGAAATCATCTGGTTTTACCATAATCTGGATTACAACAGTAGTCAAATAGGGCTATCCATTGTGTACTAACCCTACCTCTGAACTACACAACTGATGGTCTCAAACACATTAAGAAGGCAAGTCATTCTACAAATGAACTATTGACAAGGCTTATGTTAATTAGAAACCATTCCAGGAGACCACTTCATGAAGCAGACTGAGAGAATACCAAGAGTGTGCAAAGCTGTCATGAAGGAAAAAGGGGGCTACTTTACAGAATCTAAAATATAAAACATATTCTGCTTTGTTTAACACTTTTTTGTTCATTCAATAATTCCATATATGTTCTTTCATAGTTTGGATGTCTTCAGTATTAATCTACAGTGTTTACAATCATTAAAATAAATACAAACCCTTGAATGAGAAGGTGTTTCCAAACTTTTGACTGGTAGTGTATGTAGTGTACACACTTGTAGAGATTGCTGTTAAGAAAAGAAACTCTAAAGACACTCCTATTTTTCCTGCATTGAGTGACGACCATATATAGGTTGCTGTGTTTTTATATCTCATTACGCTGCACAGATTTTATCACTGTCTTCTTATCCCTGTACACAAAAACGCACTCTCATATTTCACTTCAAGTCGTGCGGCTGATACCTTCTGCAAGCTAACTGTGCTCTCCACACACTGCAGTGAGCGGACAAGATGTGTGTGAATGTAGGTCAGGGGGAAAGGATGTGTTGAGCAAGGCTGTGAGCTGGTTCTGATTTAAAGCAGTGTATGCGCCTGTGTGGGTGTATGTGTGTGTGTGTGTGTGTGTGTAGGTGGGTGTGTGTGTAGGTGGGTGGGGGGCAGGCAGTGGCTTTGTCAGGTTTTCTCTGCTGATTCTGATGAGTCACGCAAGTATGACGGTGAACCAGGAGTTTCTGCTTTATGCAGCAGTGCGTTATAGACATTCTCATCCTCAGTGATCACGTTGTTCCCTTGAGCAGAACTCTGCCAATTACTTCTTGGACCTTCAGAGCATGATTACACTGCTAGAGTCCCAGGAAGGTCTCCATGACTTTGTCTGGCTGATTTAGGAGAACGGTTCAGATTATGGACAGTCTTAAAATGAGCCAAAAGCAGGTGATACAAGTTAATACTTGATGTGTCTTTTCAGGTGGGTTTCTGAACATTTCATGAAGACCTGGTGTGAGAGAAACTTTTCCCTCTTGTCTCCTGAGCTCCAAAGAGCCTGTCTAAGCGCTGTAATGGAAACCATGGTGAGTTCCTCCCTCCCACACTGTCATCAGCTGTACAGCTACATGTAATTGCACAAATATCATCAGCTTATTCTGCAGCGTTTTTCCACAGGAAGGAAAGCCAAACATGATCTAATTAACAATGACTCTTATTAAATTCTCAGTTATTAAAGAGGGACTCATTTAGGAGCATAATGTGCATGTGGAAGGACGGGGAGTGATCCAGCCGTGTTATTGATAATTAGATCTTGAGTCTGTCTTTCATCAGTGCAAAGGAGCTGGAGTGCATTCTGTGAGTAGAGCAGGACAAGTGTACTATTGTTCACTCTTGGCAAGTATTGAGAATCGGATTTTGGCCAAGAACTGTTACACAATCCAGGGACTCCCTCCACTGATCAGTAGCTCCTGGACGGCGAATAAAAGAGCAGCGAGCAGCATGGGAGGCTTTACACACACAGAAATAAAAATAAATCAGACAACAGTAAAAATAGATAGTTCTTTATTTATTTTTCTTTAACAAGGAAAAGCACATTGAGATTAAGAATCTCTTTTACAAGTGTCCTGGCCGAGATCAGCAGCAGCATGTTCCAACAAAGTTGCAGACAAACAACACAGAATTTTAAAAGATGACAACATATCATTTCAGAACAAAAGTCATCAGTCAAAGCTTCTACAAGCTGATGCATCTTCCTCAAATGCCTTCAGTCTGCTTTTAAAAACATTTAAAGAGAGAAGCTCACCCAGGCTCTCCTGCAGCAGGTTCCAGGTTGCACGAGCAGCGTATCTAAAACTTGTTTTACCCAGTTCTGTTCGAGGATATGCTCGAAATGTTTTTTATTTTCTGTCATGATAATATCCACACTTTGTAAGCACTCGGTTAGCTATGGTTATTGTGACAAGCTAATTTACATGTATTTAGTTAATCTTCACAGCTCTTAACAACAGTTACTAGCTGCCTATCATATTCAACGAATTAAGGGGTCAGTGAATAAAAGTAAGACATCACTGCAGTAATAATGTCTCTGAGGCATTCTTACAGGTATTAATGTTGGAAAATTAGTATTTATTTGATACATTTCAGGGATTTCCTGATTGCCAAAAATAAGACATATAGGAGCTAATCTGCAGTTTTACATTCAAATAAAATCAGCTTAATTTATATAACACTTTACAAACAACAAGGTTGATCCAAAGTGCTTTAAAAAAGAGAATGAGGAAAACAAAAAGCAAATGAAATAAAAACAAAGGAAGAGCGAGGGAAAGCAGAGTGGTGAGAGAGCAATATAATTGAAAATTAAATTCACAGTAATAATGACAAAAGCAATGACAAGAATGACAACTGACAGTGCAGTGAAGCATCTGAGCCAGTGTGGTTAGGGGTAGTTAAAAGCTAATGAATAAAAGTGTGTTTTAAGACAACTTTTAAAAGTCTCAACAGAGGCGGAGAACCGGATGATGGGGGGAGATAATTCCACAGTTTTGGGGCACAGATAGAGAAGATAGCTTTGGTGAGAAGATCTAAGTGATCCGACAGAGTGATATGGAGACAGGAGTTCTGTGATGTAAGAGGTGGCCAAACCATGTAGTGCTTTATAAATGAACATGATAGAAGCAAAAGAAAACACCTATGGCCACCATAGCCTGGCTGCGCAGGCTATGTCAGTTGAAGCACATCAGAAAAATGTAATCATTTTCAATTACAAAAATCACCAAAACAAGTAAAGAAAACAAAGTCACATTGTTCTCAAGTGTTTGGTGGGATGAATTTCTTTGTCCTAATGTGTTCTAAAGAAGAAGAGGTGGAAGGTAGATTAAATATCTCTCTTCATATGTCATCAAATATGAAATGTCTTTTTCCAAATATTATCTAAGTCCCTCCCAAGTGATCAAAGGTAGTGTAATATACTCATTATTTCCTCTTCCTTCCTTAAAGATGTCTCTTGTTTGACTTTATTTTGTGTTCTCACCAGTAGAGAGTTTCTTTAGCTGATAGATGTTTCCATTCAGACTGTGCAGAACGCAGTAACAATGCTCTGTGGTACTGAGCAATTGCTTGGCAGTCTCCCAGAAGTCAAGTGGGCCCAACAGGTTCGGAGTCTCGCCACTGAGCTGCAGGAGGAGAGCCTCGCTGTCATTGTTCAGCATCTCCCCAGAGTGATTCACACTCAGGCCTTCTGGGACCTTCACAGGGTAAGGCAGTCGTGTAGCAGTGATCATACACTCTCCTGTTTCTGTTAAACCTCTTCTAAAGGTCTGTTATCTGTGGTTACAGAGGGAAGAGTTTACTCGAGAACCCACGTTATTGAAGAAGCTATGTTCTGCCATTAGAGAAGGTGTGACTGTGGATAACTGCTGTGACCTTTACTCTGCTGTGTACCTTCTGTGTGGAGAGGACATGGAGGACGACTCTCACCTGGAGCTGAGAGGCGACAAACAAGAGGAGGTGAGATTCTTTCTTCACGCTGACACCTTGTTGTTGTTGTTGTTTGGTTTCAATTTGGTGCTGTTTATTAGGTTCAATGAGAAGACTAACCATTAAACCTAGGGATGCACCGAAAATTCGGCCTCTGAAAATATTTGTCCGAAAATGACCCAAAAGTGCATTTTCGGTTTTCACCGAAACAACACGGCCAAACAGAATGTTTTGATGACGCAAGCAAAAACTGCGTCTGGATTGCTTTGTGCAAAAACGAGTCCTGCAGCGCAGATCACAAGTTCCCCACAACATTTACTTCACACCAGTGGGTCTTAAAGCTGGGGTTGGTAGTCTCTGAAAACTAGCATGAATTTCAATGTAGCATTTCCTCATGACTCCATCTAACCCCTCCCCTCCTCCCTCGGAGCTCCTTCAAAACGACGCCCAAAAAACGGTGATTGGTTGGTGTTTTCCCAGGTTTCCTCCGGCTGTAGATCGCAGCTTTTCTTCGCTCTTTTTTAAGAACACATTATGTATTGATTGCCATCAGGACATAAAGATCATTTTAACCAGTATAACAAAAAGTGTATCTAAATCTGATTACCAACCCCAGCTTTAATAGAGAACATTCCCTCTCTTCTTGCCCCCTTTGAGCAGCTAACTAAAGAGCTCCGCTCCTCTGATGCATCTGTAGCAGACGTTATGCCTTTAATTGCAGCACTAAAGCGTCTTCTAAGCAAAGAGGTTGAGATGATCACGGAGTGAAAACAATGAAATGTACACTCTTAGAGTCTGTCAGCACACGTTTCACTGAGATCTATTCGGATCCTCTGCACTTCATCACGACTGTACTTGATCCACGTTATAAAGATCATTACTTGGATGTGGAAATAAAGCAGTGCGCACGAGAAATGATCCAGGCCGCGATGGCTGCGGAGAGCCTGCTTGGAGACGGAGAAGCGAACAGTGCAGGAGAAGGAGAACAGAGCGGCCTACGGGCAGGGGCGTGTCCAGAGCTTTTTGACCGGGGTGGCCCAACTGAGGCTCTCACATAGGCAGGGGTGGCCAGTGCATTTAAATAACAAATAAACAAATAAATAACATTTACCCTTTCTGTCTTCACAACCTACTTTCATTAAAGTACTAAACAGTTGTTATATTCCTTTTGACTTAAAAAAAAACCAAAGTGGCATACATCTTCTAAGCTTATTTCTTTAAGGACTTACAAAATGTGTTTTTTCAAAGTCACATTTGAGGATAAAGAGCCTAGAAAATGCCTGTGCAACACAAACAGAAAATGCATGGCTTAATCTCAAATCCAAGGAATGATATGTTACAACTGTCCCCGGTCTCCCTACTAATAATTGGCATAATAATTTGTTTCGGTGTTTCAGTTTTTGGCCTTGGTTTCCTCATTTTCGGTTTTCAGTTTCGGCCAAGAATTTTCATTTCGGTGCATCCCTAATTAAACCTGAATATGGATTAAACGACTGCACTCTTAAGTCTGCCTGAGAGGGTTCAGGGGGCTGCAGTTTGACAAAATCTGTAACTTAAAAAGGACAAATGAAAGTAATTTCCTGATTTGTGTCCATATCAGCGTCTTCATTTGGGAGTATTTTGAGTACTTAACAACCAATGGAGAAGAGAGATAAGGCTTCCACAGTAGAGCTGTGAGGATACCAAAACTTTGAGATCACTCTTTCATTTGCTTGCATCACATTGAGCTAAAAATCTGATCATAGATCAGTTATTTTACAATTGTTGATATTATCAAATTGAAAATTGTCACAGATTTTATTCTTAAAGACGTAGGGAAGCAGGAAAAGTATCACACTATAGATATTGTCAACACCACTGTAAGACTAATGAAGTGTTAAAGTTACCATCCTCTTGAATCATGTATCCATGAAAATATCCAAAAATATCCAAATGAATAAGTGACATCAGTCGGAGTCACTAACTATTCGATGAGTCAGTTTGAATGCAAAACTGACCGCTCAATATATTCAATGATCAGGATTATATTAATGAAGGAACCAAGCTGCACCTTCCTGGTTGTGAGGATTACTCTCTGTCAGTGTTTCTCCCTGAACTGAAGTCAATTATAAATCTCTTCTCACACTATTTTATGCTTTCATGTTCCAAATTATCACAGGCTTTAGATTATTGTGGATGGAGGGTAGCATACAGCGTTGAAGGAGCACACCACTCATTAACCCTGCCTGTCAGACTCTGGAATAGATCTGTGATTGAGGTGGTCTGAATAGGTCAGTGTGAGTTGTCCAACTTGGCTTTGCAAGCTTGCCTCTGGCCTGGATGTGGTCTCTGACGTGGCTCAGCTTTGGTGTGAATGCTTGGTTTCTGGTTTCTGGATAATGGTAACCCTTTAATAACTTGCAGTGGTGTCTTCTTGGGCTTTCAGGCAGTAACTTTATAACACTACTGTATACTGTGAGTTTTTCTTTTTAACTTTCATAGATGTCCAAAATTAATTCAGACAGTTACATGATTCCGGCCACACAGTCTGCCACGGTTATCTCACTACATATCGTCAAACTAGATGGACCTTGATGAGTTTACATCTAAGCAAAGAAAAATAATGTTTGCATTCAAGACTACAGGATTACAGACCACATTGTGTGTTTCCATGAGGTCTAACAAATGTAATATCAATCAATCAATCAAGCTTTATTTATATAGCACCTTTCATACAAGTCAGATGCAATCCAGAGTGCTTTACAGTGATTGAAAACAAGACAGAAGCAGAAATACAATAATGGCTAGAAATATTTAAAAGACAAAAATTGATTTTAAAATAGAGACTAGACTGAATAAATACCTTTTTAGATATAGTCCTTCTTCACAAAACATATATTTTTTAAAGATTACCACCTTGCATGGCTTACTTGATTCCAATCTTCTGCATGCCTTTTCTAGTGCAGCACATACCTCGGTGTGATACTGCCACTTGTATATTGAGGAATTACAGGACAGAGTTTTTGAGCGTGACAGTTAGAGTTCTGCATGTTTTTCCTCTGCATCTCCTGTGTCACGTTTAGGGCTGTCAACGAATATTCTAAATTCGAATATATATTCAAATATTAAAAAAAAACAGAGATTCGATGGTGAAAATTAATATTCGACTGTGGAAAAAAAACACATCGGCGGCTGCTTTGAGAGTGGGCGCACTGCATGACAGGTCAGGGACAGGTCACAGGAGTCCCACATGCACAGCGTGAAGCAGACGGCAGAGAGAAATCCTTCCGTCCCCGGATCCTCAGTGCGCTCTGAACGCGTCTTTTCCTCCGCTGGGAATACAGTGAATAAAAAGAGATCTGGCCTCTTCACATGTGGACTGTCTTGTGTTTTTGGCAAATAACCTGTCAGGCCTAAGACCCTACATTGACAGTGGACTAAAAGAGCCCAACAATCAGTGACCCTGGGATAAAATGCAGTTTTTTCTCTTTTTTTTTTATACAAGCGCCAAGAATGTAAGTGGACTACTTTTTCATTTTTAACTTCAATTAATGTTAATAATATTTGCTTCAATCACTGAATGAAGCCTGCCTATATTAGGGACAAGAGTCAGGACCTTTAATTGCTCGCACAAGTCTTGTTCAGCACTCACTCAGTGCATTACACACAGAGAGGGGAGGGGGGCGAGTGAGCGAGTGAGAGGTCTACGGTCTTAAAAGTGTTAAGGTATAGACCATTTGGTCATTTACTTGTTTTGTAATGTGTAGGTATGTTTTAGGCATGTTAAATCTTAAATAAAAATACATATACAAGTAGTTATGTCTCCTTGTATTAGTTTGTCCACCTGTTATTGACATAATGCGCAAATATAGATATTCGAATGGTTCGAACCTATGGGGTTTTTTTTAGAGCGAATATTCAAACGTCATTTTGGAGCAATTTTGACAGCCCTAGTCACGTTTCAGTGTTTTGCAGTAATGGCTACCACAACCAGGAACATTGATCTTTGATGAAAGGAATTCTGTTTATTGAAATGCAACAATAGAATATTTCGTGAATTCAACGCTAATCTTTCCATTATATGTCTCTGAATATCATGTGAAGTGACTGTTTTGGGGCCTCTCAGTTCAGGCATTGGACTATAATAAAAATGCTGACACATGGTAGTGAAGTATTAACAGGATATTTTGCAGTTGAAGCCCCAAACAAACTGAGCACTGAATATTGTCAAAGATCATTGTAAATCCAATCAGTCAATGGTCCGATAAACGTTTAAGAGATTTACAGACTAACAAAATCAATGGTGTGGGCAGGCAGGTTAAGCCTGTGAGATGACTTCCAGGGGAAAGTGACCTGGCTGCACGAGTTAAAGCACATAACCCCTGTAAATACCATACAGTATGGCAGAATGGATTAGCTGAGAGAGACTGTGACGCGTGCCAGCGGCCTTCACTAATCTGGCTGTGTTTCTGCCGGTCAGGGGAGTGTGTGGTTAGTGCAGCAGAGGAGGCAGAGTTAGCTCCTCCTCTCTGTCCAGCCCTGTTTTTATAATCAGGCGTGGAGGCAGGAGTATGGGCATCAGCCACTGACATCACTGATTCGCTCAAGGGAGCTCAAGTGGATTCTGCAACAGAGACAGAGGGGGGAGGGAGGGACAGAGGGAGGGAAGGAGGGAGGGAGGAGTATTTGTTGCCATGGCAAAAGGTTCTTCAAGCAGCTGCTGATTCGCTTGTGCTGTAGCGCACCCCTTTCCATTCTTCTCCTCTGCCTCTCTCTCCGGTGTGTCTGCCAGCCGTTCAGGCGAGAGATTTGTACGCTACGTGGTCGGCTGTGGACCTTCCTGCTCCAGACCTTTTATGCGGTCCGCCACACGCAGGGATGGGAGACTCTTTCTTCCAAACACAGAGAAAAGATACTTGCAGGTAAGGAAGGATATTCTTGTTTGTACTCTCACAGATGATATTTGTGCTGCAGTGTGTCTGGATGTTTTTCCTCCCAGCTTTAACCCAGCTTTGCACTGAGGCAGGGGCTCTGCATCATTAGATGAACCAAAGCCCTTGTAGTGGATGCTGTTGGCTGATTGAACATTAAAAGGCTTCTTTTTTTGCACAGCTGTCTGGCACTGCTGACCCTTTGATACCCTGGCCCGTGCTGTTGTTAGAAATTGTTGCTTTATGAGAGCTTTCTTTTGAAATGTCTTGAGTGGATCCTAACATGGTAAATGCACCAAACCTGCCATGCTTGTGTCAATGGGTGGGAGTGAGAGGCTGGATTCCAGCTTTGTGGGTCTGCACATGATAAGAAGCTTCCACAAACACAAATAAGATGCAGCTTCCTCACTGTTGAGCCATTAATGTGTTGAAATCCACTGCATGAATAATTAATTTGGCTGGAATCAGTGTGTCTATTACTAGTACATTTCATGCTGGTGTAATTGGAGTGCAGGTCTCATGTGCATGAATTACAGAGATATCCAGTTAGTTCAGTACATTTAACTGAATTTGTTTTGCACTTGGTGAATAAATCACAACATTCTGAAATATGTGCATATGAAAAACAGAAATGGATCTGTTTTGTTTGGTGTAGTCTTTGCCAGACATTGCTGTCCGATCAATGCATTGATTTGATGTTTGTTTTCTCATGGACAGAGGGTCAACAAAGGGTGTGGAGAGGAGAGTTTGTGAATGAAAATAATGGCCTCTCTTTCTTGCAAAGATGGACCTTGGCTGCTGCTGGAACCTTTGTCTTGTGTCTGTAATAATCTGTGAAATCCTAAATGGCTGATTAACAGTTCTGTCTTTTTGTCTTATTTGAATAGATGCTATCGATAAAGGGGACAACCGAAGACTCGGTAAAAAGCCTGTTTTCACTAGCTCACAGGTAAAAGCATTCATTTCACTTGTTTACACAAACTCTGGGTTTAAAGTATTCTGATGATGTGAATTAGTATTTTTTAAGCTCTGAGAAATCCATGTAAGTTTGTATAATCCCTGACAATGTTTAGAGTGTGTAACCATCAGATGCCATGTGTCATAAATGACCCACACGCATAGCAAGAGGATACTGTATAAAATGAGTACCAGGACCTCTTTTAACAGATTTAAAGCAAAGATAAGCCCGGCTGAGGTGATCCAGAGAGGGATTATTAGGATGGAAGGCATGAGTGCTTCAGAGCTCTGAAGCTGGTTCTGCACAGATCTCTAAAGAAGTGGTTTGATCCTGTAAAACTGGAACTTTTTCTGTTTTTAGGCTTTTTGTGAAGATGCTTTGAATTGAGGATGGGACAAAATATTGGAAGCATTATACAATTATTGTGTCCCTGACGCCACATTTTAGCATCATAATTGAAAAATAATGCAGAGCTGTAAACTGATTTCCCCATAATTTGACTCGGCCTGTCACTTCTTTGTGGCGCCATTGACATTCATCCTGCATTTTACCAATTAAAGCTATCTGTATTCTTCATTTGATCAGATATCATAATGATGTATTATCACATGACTGTTTTACAATACATTAAGTATTACAGCATCACTGTATCCTTATGTTATTGTGGGCAGTGTTTCAGTATCTTATCGTATAGTGTATCTCATTGTATCTTATATATCCTATCGAATCCTATCATTGTTTTTGTACCATGAATTAGTCCCACCCATACTCTGAATTATTTTGTATTTTGTTTTTTTAAATCAATGTGCAAAGCAGCAAAATGTAGAGGATATTCTTTCCCATTAACATCTACATATTAACAGAGAAGTAAAGATACTCTATAGTTGGGATGTAAGGATACACTCAATCCACGATTCAATTCGAATCCCGATTTTCGGTTCACGGCACGATTCTCTAACGATTTTCAAGTAAACTGGATTGAACTGGAAATTTAAATAACTGTTATTTTATTTCAATTCTCAGATATGAACAGTTGCAATATATATTTGTTCTCTTATATTTCTTTGTAAACAAAGTAATCCTCTTTCATTTTTAAGGTGTGTTGTAACTCAAATAAAACCACTGCACACTTTTTTTCAGCAACTTGCAAAAATACTAAAATCACCGTACAAAAATACCTCGTTGGAAAATTTCAGAGCAATTATAGAGAAATGGAAAGTGAACAATTCCCAAATGAAAGTACTAAATATTAAAACAAATAAGGTAAATCTCTTTAAATTAGGGATGTACATTTCAAGTATTTTCCATGATCTATCGTTGGTAATGTTAACGATCAATTATAGTTTAATTTAAAAAAACGTGAACATGTTCCATGTCGAAAATAATGTCTAAAGCATTTTTCCCCCTAAATCAAATTTTCCTTCACGACACAGTGTATATTACTGACGGTGTTAAACAGCTACGGATCATATTGAGGTGTTCAAAATGTTAACATGCTGAATATCAACGTGAGGAGCAGTCAGGTAAGGTGTCAGCCTGGAGCGCAACTGGGTCAGAATCAGTCCGGCGGCGGAGAAAAAAAGCGCTCGTGGAGACCTGACACTCAGCTGCAGCCCACCGCTGAGCGTCTCCGCTGTGAGCAACACCTTCAGTCAGCTGATTCTGAAACATGCTTTAAACTTAAAACACCTCCACTCAGCGAGTGACGAGAGAGCAGCACAAGAGACTTAATGATGTTGAACAAGATGAGTATAATACAGATGGAGCCTTCCACTGTTTAAAAATAATATCCAAATACAAATGTTGTTGAATGGATTTTAATCCACCCTTATTTGTATTGATTTTTTACCGTCTTGCGATATATCCTTACATCCCTACTCTATAGATGTGGTGTTTTAGTTTTTGGTTGGCTTTCAAGCCCAGACTTAGAGATCTCAATAGACTGAGTAGTGCTGAAGCTGAAGTAAGACCACATCTTTTCTAGTGGTTTGTTCCAGCTGCTCAAGCTAATCCACAATAAAAGCTTTCAGTTGCAGATGACTGTGTTGTGCCTATTTCCTGATTAATCCAGTCTCTTAGGTACACATCTAATATGTTTCTCTCTGTTTTATTTCGACAGTCAAGGCCTGTAAAATGCCCTTCATCTGCACCTGAGAGCCCCCCTGTGCACAGGACGCAGAGGGTGTCTGAACACACAGGTTTTGCCTCCCGTAGTGCTGCATCAGCCATGAAGTCTGATGGGCTTGGGACAGCAAACAAACCAGGAGAGGGTCACACTTCCAAAGCAAAGAATGTAAAGAAACCAGGAGACAGGAGTGCAGCAGCAAAAGCAAAGACAACAACAGCTGGAGCACCAGTTGTCAATGGCACAGGAGCTGCAGGGGCCAGACGGGATGTTGCAGGTGCCAATGGCTCCAGAAGCTCTCATGGCGTTAAGGAGCAGGAAAAGAAACCAAACCCAGGTGCACGGCCTAAAACGTCTCCCCCAAGCTGCACATCTACAAGTCTTACTGTATCAATGAAGGCACAGAAGAGCTCAGCAGGAAAGTCTGACGCTGCTGGCACCACCCAAGCTCAGCCCAGCGCTTCACCCTCATCAGGCAGCGTCTCGCCAGAGAATGGTGCCAGCAGCCCTCGCAATGACACCCACTCCATCCCAGGTTTACACTCTTTATTGACTTCCTTCCATTTAATCATTGTAACTGACACCAATTACAGTGCAGGACATCGCTGCAGCCAAGCTGAAGTGTATCTGCAAGTCAGCTCCAGCTTCTCTATAATACTGTAGCCGGAGTATAAAAGGATCTGCAGGCTAATTAGTATGATGAATCTCATGCAGGGGCCATGAGGGAATTTTTTGAAGACGAGGGCAGTGTCATGTATGAATGTTGATTTATCAGCATACAAAGCACATGAGGCTGTCCTTGGCAGACTGCTGGTGTCGGTGCACAAACTCATAGCAGAGGTCATAGCCCTGTACAGCTGTCACACACTGATCACTTTGAGCTTTATAGTGAAGATGGTTTTGGGGAGGAGGGGTAATCCCCACTGATATCAGAATCCACTGCTAATGTGTGCATCAGCTGTCTGGAACAAGTGTCTGTGTACCCCACCCTCTAAGGGACCGACTGAATAACAGTGACCTCACACACCAGCAGCACACGACCCCGCCCTGATTTGTGTAAATCAAGAGTCTAACATGAATACATGTGGTTTTGGTTGATTTTCTCTGTCAGTAATCTGTCTGATAAACCTACATTTATAACACATCTGTTTTTGGTTCATTACCTGCATTTCAGGAGCAAAGCCCAAACACCAGGCCAAGGCAGTAAACAAATCCCCACTGACAAAACCTCACCAGAAATCAGATACAGCTAAGACCAGCAGGTAAGTCTCACTCCAAGCATTATGCTGCAGGTGTGTGTGCATATTGTTTTCATTGCTCATGGTGAAGTCAAATCAGGTAACGTGTGTAGATAAATAAAGCACTGAATCATAACAGAATTGATCTAAGGCCTGGCACTCTAAATTGAATGAAATGATATTTGCAACATTCAAAGTCCCGTCTCGTCATCCTCCTCTTGGATTAGTGCCGCACAATTTGGTAAAGTTGTGGGATTGGGATTATAGCGGACAATACTGCGATTTGCGATTGTGACATAATAAATGGTATTATGAGTCTACTTGCTTGGTTGTCAAGGCACATGCAGAGATCCCTGATAGTTGTGAAATATGTATTCCTCAATTTAAAGCATACAGTTATTAAGTAAATACATTTTGAAAATGCAAAAAACAGAAATGATGTTCAGGTCATTTTCTGAATATGAACCAAGTGCTCACAGGAGAGTCATTGCAGATGAATGTTGACATAAAGCAGTGGTTCCTAAAGTGGGGGTCGGGACCCATTGGGGGGTCGCAAGATGCATTCCAAAAATCAATAATAATTGCATCTTTTATCCTTTTGTTGTAAAAACATATACAAAATGTTGATCTAGATTTTAGATACAACAATGTAAATATAAAACGTCATCAATTTTCTTTTTTACTTTGTTGCCACATGACTCCTAAGGAAATGATTCTGCTATACCCTTCTTTAAATTACAAAGATATCTGTAGGTTTTTGGATTGGCCTACTAGTTCTGTGAGCAACATTTAACCACATCAGGACAGTTGGGGTCTCTAGTCTCTGGCACTGTTATTTTAGGGGTCACAGAATAACAAGTTTGAGAACCCCTGATATAAAGTGTGAGCACTTGTCCTCTGAGCTACCCACGTATGATCTGATCACCCAGGAGGCACGTTGATCCAGGAGTAAATGACCCCTGAGACTCTGTGATTGTGCCCTCTGTGGGTTTATTTGGCTTTGACGACCTTTAGCTGTCTCTTTGTCTTGCCTGGGACTTGACTCACATCCATTCATCATACTTTCCTTTGTGTTGATACAAAGTGGTTGTGTTGCCACATGACGTAGTGACTTCAACTCTGCAAGTTTTGCACAGCTCTTCTTTCTGTTCAAGCTCACCTTATCTCAATCATAAACACTCCATGTAGCAGACATTGCTTGTTAATCAATCAATCAATCTTTATTTGTATAGCGCCAAATCTCAACAAACGTTATCTCAAGACTCTTTTACAAACAGAGCAGGTCTAGACCACTCTGTCAAATTATGAACAGAGACCCAACACCAAGACAGGATAAGACTCAGTCTTACCCCACCTTATCCACTATGAGCATTGCACATTGCAGTATTTAGCTAGTTACAGTGGTGAGGAAAAACTTCCTTTTAACAGGCAGAAACCTCGAGCAGAACCAGACGCATGTTAGACAGCCATCTGCCTCGACCGAGTTGGGTCTTGAAAGAGGGATAGAGGAGAATAAGAGAGAGAGGGAGCGGTGATAGTGATGAGACAAGTAGTAGTAGCTGTTGCCGCTGGAGTCCAGCACGTCCATATCAGCTGGAGTCTGGAACGTCCACAGCAGGAGGACGTCTACGGCAGCTCAGAGGAACCTACGAGACAAGGGAGCTCAGGGACTCCAGAAAGGTCTATGGTTAGTAACTTTAATGGGACAAGGAGAGTTAAAGTAAGTGATGGGGGTTGGGGGGAAGGGGGTGAGATAGGATCCCAGTGTGTCAGTGCGCCAGTTCCCCCGGCAGTCTAAGCCTATAGCAGTATAACGAGCTGGTCCAAGCCTGATCCAGCTCTAACTATAAGCTTTATTAAAAAGGAAAGTTTGAATCTGACTCTTTTGGGGTGTATTTCTGGCTACCAGATCAGCGCCTGCTCCCTCATTGCAGACACACAAATGCACATATTTATTTAAATCGTGGCCTTTTGCAGATTTATGTAATTGCACATTCTCACGTCGTGATTGCCATCGCAATTAGATCAATCGTGCAGCACTACCTTGTATATGTTATGTTATTTACCCGGTAGGGGACAGAATTGTCAACATGATGCACTCCATTTCAATCTTCAATCTAGCTCAGCCTCCACTTGAACTGATTTCCATGGGGAGGGGATTCCATTTTCCTCTGCTAAAGACAAATGCATGTACTTGAATTAAATGTCAGTATAAGTCAAAATTGATGTATGGTCTTTGTTTCTCGTTTTCCGGCTTTATATGAGTAGAGCAGAGTGCAGTGAAAACAATCTACAAAGTGTTTTGAGACTGAGAGAACAAACTATTTTTGTAAACAGTTATTGTTTATTTTCCCCTTTGTTTTGGGTAGGAAGCTTAATGTAAGCTTGACAGCAACGCGGCTCAATGACATGAATGAAATGTAGCTGTTGTGAGGTTTTGAGGCTTTTAGTTGAAGTAAGAAAGAAATGTAGCCCGCAGTAATTTTTAGCTTCTAACCCAACATTAGAGACAGAACATTTTACAACAGCTCAGATCATTTATATTTCTGTGATGGATGAACTGAGGTTTGTTACCATTCTAACTCAGAAACTTTCTTCCAAATAATAATAATAATAATAACTTATAACTAATAACTATATAGCACCTTTAAAAACAAATGGTTGCCAAGTGCTTTGACACACAAAGCATGGTTCAAATAAGAAAGTAAACCTTTAGACAGAGGAGGAATTTTAACAATGCAAAACAGAATACAACGTGAGGTTAAAAAGAATATATGCAAATTAAACAGAATAAAGTAGTGTGACAATAAATAATAAAATCATTGTTTAAGAGGTTTTTCAAGGATAAACAAATAAAGTAAATCAATAAAAATTGATAAGTAAATAAAAGCATTAAAAGGACAATGGAAGAGTTTTTCAGAATAAGAAGACACCATCAAATGTAAGGGAAAAGGTCTGTTTTCAATTGACAGTAATCAATTGCAGCCAACAAAATATTGAGGGTATTTTGAAATGACAACCCAAAGAGTGACCCTGAGAACCAACACACAATCAGGAGGGTTTGTAAAGGATTAAACACAATCACCTACACTGATATAAATAAAACAGTGACAACATGAATACACTGTCTACTGTTAATATTACACTGCAGCCTTTACAGCTTTGCTTCAAACTTAGATTAAGTCTGAAAAAGTCTACTTGTCACTGTTTTACATCCTCACTGCAGATTGAACATGGCCTCACCAGGTTGTTTTATGAGCTAAGTGTCAGTATATTCAACCCCATTAGCTGAATGTATTCAGGGCACAGGAAGCAAATCAAGCATATGTTAGACTGCAGTCTGCACTTCCTTGCTGAATGCAAATATAGTAGGTGTGGCATTTCAGTGTCACCTAGTTTCCTTCTTACACCTGATGTAGCGTTCAGTAAGATGAAGAGGCCGTGCTGTGTTTACTGACAAGCTTGTTATCTGTCCTTCTGCCATCTTAAAAATACCTGTTTTACCCTCCAACTCATCCAAACTCATTCTATCCTGGAAGCACATTAATATTTCAGCTCTTTGGAAAAAGCAGCCTTGTATGTAAACCAAGAAAGAGATGAGGGCACACTAAAACATACTGTGGTTTCATCTTTACATAAACTTCCTTTGCATATTTAAAAAAATATATAATTTCTAGATTTCTGTGCCAAAGTTTAGACTGTTGTTCTCAAAAATATCAGAGGGTGTACAGGAATCAAAAGTAGGCAAAACTCTCCTTTCAGTTGTTTAAATGTTTACTCTGTTTTCTGATAACTATAGTTTTGATATTTTCATCTATAATGAGAGATCTTATAAAACTGCAATGGTTAAGTTACTCTAAAGTGCTACATGATGAAAATCCATTAACCTTGGTCTACAGTGTAACCACAAACACAAATGTTTCTTTTGAAGTCATGCAGGGACACTGCACAAGAACACAAGTAACAACTTGAAATTCTTCACATTGATAATCATCTCATGTCTCAGAGACTTGACCTTGACTGAACAACACCGTACTGCCCCCTGCTGGTGTTAAACATTATTTCATGATTGACTATCCCTTCTGTTTTTCTTATGAATATTTTATATTAATCATTCCAGCCACAAGTCTGTGGTAATTAAGATGTTGTGGTAAAAACTTCTGTGGTTACTGCATCGGTTTATGATTGTTTGTCTGTTCACAGTCCTACCAATAAGTCGAGTGTGAGAGAGAGTGGCAAAGTCAAGACTGGTGACAAAACATCAGCCGGTGTGACAGGAGCGAGAGCAGACACCAAAGGAAGAGGCACAACAGACCACCACAGTGAGACGCACTTTAAGTCTGAGCCATTCAGATGTCTCTCATTATACTCTACCACATATTAATGTTCTGCTGCATTCTGTCTTATGTTTAGTCCCCAAGCATGGATCCTCCCTGAAAAAGCCAGCTTCCCCCAGGAAAGAAGACGGAAAGGATGGCTTGAAACCCTCAGCATCAGATAAAACAGCGAGTGAAGCTCCCAAAAAGAAGATCACAAAACCCACTTCAGCGACTGGAGCCTCGGCTAAATCCAGCACTAAACCAACAAAGCTCTCTCCAGCCCCCTCCAAACAATCTGCTGCTGTAGCTGCCAAGTCTGGACCAAAGCCAAAAAGTAGTACAGACTTATCTACAGAGAAAGCTTCTCCAAAATATGGAGCTACTGCCAAAACCTCAGCTTCTGCTGCCTCCAAGAAATCAGGAACTAAAGGGAAGGAGGCCGTGAATGGCAAAAGTTTAGAATGTAAATCTGAGGCGGCTGAAAACACTGTTGAAGTCGGGGTTCATAAAGATAGTACAGAGGTAGCGCTTTCTAACCAGGCTGTGGGGGATTCGCTTAGCTCTCAGCAGACTCCTCAGAACACTGACAAACAGTCAGATGACATTAGTTGTGCAGATGTGGAGGCCAGTGCTGAACCAGCGGCTTGCAACATCCCTGATGTCCAATCTGTTAAACCAGGCACCTTCAAACAGCCTCCAAGTAGTGTCAACAAAGCTCGCATCAGCGGAGGACAAGGTCATGAGGTCCGCTCCCCAAACTCCCCAAAAGACTCTGAGCGACCCGTAGACACCCCCTGCAGTGTAGGAAGCACTGACACTCCCTTAGAGGATTCGTGGAGCGGCATCCACCATCAAGTCAGCCCAGAGTCTGAGACCTGCAGCACACACACCACCTCCTCTGACGACATCAAGCCCCGCTCAGAGGATTACGACGCCGGAGGCTCGCAGGATGACGACTGCTCCAACGACAGAGGGGTTTCCAAGTGTGGTACCAGTCGCTGTCACGACTTCCTGGGTCGCAGTAGTAGTGACACCAGCACTCCAGAGGAGTTAAAGATGTACGAAGGCGGAGCAGGACTGAGAGTGGAGGTGCGGATGCGAGGGCGGGAAGCAGAGACCACCAGCGAGGAGGAGGGAGTGAGACAGCGTCCTCGTTCCTGGTTGCACAGGGAGGAGGTGCCCGTGGAGGAGGAGCACTCGGAGGTAGAGGCTACTGTGACTGTGAAGAGTGTCCCCGAACCCCAGCTGTTCTCCTCTGAGGATGAAGAGGAAGAGGAAGATGAGGAGGCAACAGAGGATGAGAGGTCGGAGGTTGAGGTGATCCCAGGTCAGGCTCAGCCGCCGCCAACGGAACCCTCACCACACTATCAGGGGATTGTCAATCTAGCTTTTGATGACGATGGAGGGGAGCAGGAGAACGACCAGCCCGACTATCAGTCCACCTCTAACTTCCGGCGGTCAGTGCTGCTCTCTGTCGACGAGTGTGAGGAGTTGGGCTCAGAGGAGGGTGGAGTCCAAACTCCGCCTCAACAGCCTGATGACGCTCTGACTCCCTGTGATGTTTTCGAGTCTGACTCCGTGACTCCTCAGTCTAATTGTGTCCCTTCCGCTGACCAACAGAACCACCTTGAGAGTGAAGTTATGAAGCACAAACAACAGGATGAAGAACAGGAAGAAAAATCCTCCATATTTCTTACAGAGATTCAGGAACCAGTGAGGGAGGAGAATGTACACATCCAGGTTGATGGAGTAAAGTCAAGCGGTCCCGTCCCTGACTCTGACATCAGAGACCTCCCTCCCCAGGAGCGCCCATGCCACCTGGATCTGCAGCACACTGAACAATACAACGGAGGCCCGCGCAGAAATCACGTCTCAGAAGGCAAGAAAGCTGACTTACATCTAGACTTAAATGAGCCTCAGCTAACAGGGGACTCTCCTGTTCATGCTGCACAATCTCCAGCAGGTAATGTATGATCTAAGGACCCTTCTTAGACCCCGAATCCAAACCCATCTCTTATCCTTAACCTCCACAAGTGTAGATGTAGTTTATCCTTGCAAGTTCATTCACCTCTGCTCGAATTCCAGACCTTACCCACATCCAACATGTACCTATCCCTCTCCCAGAAAAAAGGATATCAATAAGCAAACTAGTTTAGCAACTAGTTCTGAGTCAAGGTTCAAATTCAAATGGAATCATTCCTTCTATCTAAAAGCTTTCTTTCATTTCAACCCATTTGACTGTGTAGCTGTTGTAGATTTGAATTTGAAACATCAATATCCTTTTGAAGATGGAGATTGGTACCATCAGAACAAAGAACCTAAACTGTACATTTGAAACAACTGAACTACCTGTAGTCAGAGGCATGTAGGCCTTGGTATCTCAGTTTACACAACAAAGGGGAAGCAGCGTACTCTTTACTCGGACTGATCATACAATTGTATTTGTCAAAAAGATCTGCCTCGAGAAAGGCCTGTGACATAGTTATACCAATGCACTTTTATGTACATAACAAATATTTTGATTATATGTGTCATTTCTTTTATGCAGTGGAATAGATGTTGGCCTTTTAAAGCCATAAATAATTTGACACTTTTAAAGGTGCTATATATCATATTTAAACATTAACAGATGAGGTACTTCTATCACAGTTGGTCCATTGTTGTGATTATTTTACATAATGCCTTTTGTATAATGACATAATGATAAAGCTCATGTGATGAGTTTTTAGCTGGTTTAAAACCCGGACTAAAATGAATGTCAATGCATTTATGTGACAAAATCTAACCAGGCTGTCAGTGCCAAGATTGATTATTCCTAAGTACCAGTATATTTGAATGCCTGTAACCACTGCAGCTGGGCTGGTTGGAAAGAAAAGGTCTTTATTAATATTTTCCACGGCAAAAAATCTCAACGAGTGATATGTTTGTCTTTTAAAGAAGGTTCCTCATTAGAGATTCAAAATAAGGCAACATTTTACATAAACCTCGTATCTAGAATGAAAAGATGTTGCTACAGGTTTCCTTTCCCGTCTCGCACAGTTAAAGGTGTGTTCCGTCCAAAAGTATTTAAATTTTTCGCCATGCTTTGTTTGTTTGAGTTTCACTGCAGGATAATCCGTTAGTTTGCATTTGTTGAACACAACCTGCAAATATTCACTCATAGTAATAGCAACGAAGGTTACACCTTTTAAAAGCATTTCTTATGCAATCTCAGGTCATCAAAAAAATCTCAATGCTGATAGAATCTAGTTATACAGGGTCAAGCACGTTATCATGCATCTGCCAATTATGCAAATTAGCCCCAACCCATTTAAAAAGCTTTATTGTAGAAGAGTAATTTTAATGCTTTGCATTTTTAAGAAACATATTCTTATCAGTCTCATGGCACCCAAACTAATCTGCATCTTGTGAGTTGCTGTGTAGCCTCACCTGCTGCAGCTCATCCTCTCAGTGATGGTCTTTCTGTTTACAGTAAATATAGACATCTCAAAATGTCCACAAAAACATGTGTTGATGCTTAGATGCTATATGTAGCACCTTTAAAATTCATGTTCAGGTAAATTACAAGTAAGTAATGATATTTTTCGAATTTCTTTAGTGAAATGAACTGACTCTATGGTCAAATAAAAGGTTTCAATACAATATTGATGACACTGAACTGCCACTGCTACTCAGAAAGGTGTGTTGTACCTGGGAACTTTTCCCTTGCATCTCTTTGCTGTTTCCTTCAATTGGAGAATGTATTTTTATCATTTATTGTTTGCTTTTTTTTTTGTTTGCACTGCACACATGCATGCTACTGTCAGAGTTTATTTATCATTCCATTGAATTATGTTCTGTATTATTTTGAACCATCCATCACCTTTTTTCATTCCCAGTAGACTTGTGTCTAGATTGAAGATGTCCACTTATTAAGAGAACTGTTTTGTTGTGTAGAAGCATTTGTTCAGTAGGTTTATGTAGAGTCTGTAGCCTCCTCTGTTAAGTGTGTGATTTGTCTCTAGAGCAGCCGTCATGGTTCTGCCATGTGTCTCTTTTTTCACTCATCACATTCAGAAAAAGAAATCCTGCTGCACCAGTAGTAAGGGTCCGTCCCAATGCAACCATGTAAAATATTTTCTTTCAAACATCCAACAGTGACTTTTTTTTTTTGTTGGAACTGTTAAATACAAAAAACACTAAGAATGTCAAAAGAAACTGGTGTGCCATATTTTTGTGCTGCTAGCTGAATCACTGCTGCTTGCATTTTTAGTTTTTCTTTTTGTGTGTGACAGAAAAAAAATCTGTTTCATGGGTCTGCCCGTTCAAAGACCTGCAAGTAAATCTGAAAACATATCACTTGTTACTTACTGAAAAATGCAAATTTCACTGGTGCTGGCAATGCATGGCTTATTTTGTTTATGTAGGTGAATAAAGAGATGCACATAAAAAGCAATCCTCTGTGCATTACCTTTAAAGCAACTGTGTAACTATGATATCCATATTTTAAGTAACTGGTGAATTTGTAATTAATGAAGTCAACCAAACATATTGACCATCAGTGTTTTTACCCCATTGGCCGTCCTCACCTGACTTTATTATGGAATATCGTATAGGACACAGTTGCATTAAGGGTAAACGTTAGCAATCAGTGTTTTGTTTTGGTAGACTAGACTAGTCTCTCTTAAAGAAACAGAAAAAGTCAATTTGGAGGAGTGTTTCAGTTTGTCATTTTGCAGTATTGTCAATTGCTTTTAGGGGACAATGGTTGTGACAGATTGGATCAAAGCTGCAAACATGACCGTCGACCATCCAAAGCCCTCTCTCCCATTTACGAGATGGATGTGGGAGAAGCCTTTGAGCACTGCTCGGACAAGGACAGGAATGTTAAACTGAAGGAAGAGGAAGAAAAGCTAAGAGGGGGCCATGACAAAGGCAGTGAGTTTGCAGAAAGCGACTGGAGCCTGCTCAGGCAACTCCTCTCAGATCACGAGTCCAATCTGGGTGTCATAAACCCCGTACCTGAGGAGCTCAACTTGGCCCAGTACCTTATCAAACAGACTCTGTCCCTCTCACGTGACTGCTTGGACTCGCAGGCCTTCCTGTCCCCAGAGAAGGAGACCTTCAAACGCTGGGCGGAGCTCATCTCACCCATGGATGACTCCTCCACCAGCATCACAGTGACCAGCTTCTCCCCAGAAGACGCTGCATCTCCACAGGGGGAGTGGACCATCGTGGAGCTGGAAACACATCATTAACTGCACAGAGGGGAGCCTGCCGGACAGTCGACGCCTTCTCAATGAACACTAAAAGTCTTTACATCAAGTTTGTCTTAATTTATTATAATTTATCTGTCTCTTTATTTGCACTCTGCAACACCCTGAGCTTTGCAGCAGCTTATTTGCTTTCCCATGACGCCCTATGGACCGTTTCTTGACACAGATGGGCTGTTCTGCATGCTGATTTTTTGTATGTGTTGAATTGACGTTGATTCAAATCTCTAGAAAAGATAAGGCGTGAGAAAAATTCATTTTCATGGCAGTGTTCAAATGATATGATTGAAGTTTCTTAAAGAAAAATAGTATCAGCCCAATGGCTTGCATTTAATGTCATACTGAAAATAAAGATATGTGTTTCTGGAAAAATTTGAAATTGTTCCTGACTGTCATATAACACTGAGTTAATTCCTTTTTAAAAACTGGTATGAACTAGGATAGTGGTAGGGTTGCCAACTGTCCCGTATTAGCTGGGACATCCCGTGTATTGGGCTAAATTGGTTTGTTTCATACAGCGCAAATGCTCCAAGTCCTGCAAAAAAGTGTGGAGAGGATTTTCTCTCTGGTGGCCATTAAATGGTCAGACTCAAGAAACAGCTGCAGCACAGAGCTGATCAAAAATGAACTTCAAATATCTGTAAACTGTGACTTGTCATGTGAGGACTTCTCTCTGGCTGAGAAAGTACATTTGGTGAGTCATACTCCTCTTTTGCATTTAATTTTTCTTTTGCCTGTTTTTTGATGTAAAGAGACAAATTGTGTTTTCTTTGAGGTTTATTCATATGAGGTTACATAATGATACAGTAAGGATTAAAGGGAATATACACACTTCCTGCATTTCTAGTTGAATCAGAATCAGAATATACGCTGAATTCACACATTATGCTCACACCACCGTGGCACCGTGCACCTGTCCCTTATTTAGTAGTAAGAAAGTTGGCAACCCTAGATATATTATAGAATTTGCTTAAAGGGACAGGGATTTAGTTGCTGCTGGCCACTCCTTTCTTGCATTTTTTAACTATAATTTGGAACTTATATACTCAAATTAGTAAAAAAATAAACACTATCTATTTATTTACCTACTTACAAAAATAGTAGTGCTATGCATGTAGTTAATGGTTGGAATTTTTCACTCATGCTGGAAAGAAAACATCTTGAACAATGAAATGAAAGTCTAACTTTGATGGGGCTTTCTTCCACACAATTTTGAGCAGTTTAGTGGTACCCAACTTAAGGAATATGGAATATAAACTTATAAAAATATAAAGTCCTGAATATTCTGATATCACAAACTGCTTTTCAAAAATAGTAGGCCCTTTCGTCAAAAAATACTTCTCTCCATCCCTTCAGACACTGCAGTCATGTTGGAGCGATGATTGGTTAAAGATAGACCCATTACAAAGAGGAACCATGTCTGTATTATATGAGATGATTCATAGAGCTGCAGCCCCCTCACTTGACCGCATTAAACAGCAGTGGGAAGCAGAACTTGGTGTGGACATATCTGGGGCAGTGTGGCAGAGAGCAGTGGGACTAGTACATACAGCGTCCATATGTATCAGACATGGGTTACTGCAGTATAAAGTAATGCATAGGCTCCATTTGTCCAACAGCAGACCGGCTAAATTCTATCCGGGAACAAATGAAAACTGTCCAAGGTGTAGGTGCACCCTCAGTTATATGTTTTGGGGCTGTCCAAGCTGGACTGAGGTATTTAATACTCTATCAGAAGTGTGTGACACACCCAGTGACAGCCATATTTGGGATCGTTCCACATGACTGCAGGATCTCAGCTAACCAGGCAGCAGTGGTGGCCTTCTCTTTACTCCTTGCAACTAATACACACGACCCAGGGTTCACTCAATACGTTTACAAGGATATGGCAGCCATTTCTGCACTGTATAGGAAGAACCCCTGCCAAATGACTTCCACTTACTTATTTCAAATTTGTGTATGATTTCAGTTTATCCCGAATATTACCCTCTCCATTATTATCATTTCTATTATTTCTCTTTTCCCCCCTCAGTATGTCAAGCTATTCAGGTGTATGCAAGTGTGTAAGGCCATTGTGTATTGTGTTGAGTATGTTTAATATTGTGTGTCTTATGTGTTGAAAAATGTAATAAAAATATTCAAATATAAAAATAGCAGGCCCTGTTAGTGTAAGAAACCCCACCAGGTATTGTGGTAACCTGAAATCTTGACTGCCAGAGCCAACATCTGCTCAGCCAATTGCAGGTGTTGATTTGTGTCTGTGATTAGTTAAATCAGTAACACCTGTTCAGATCCTGGAACTATCATTGGATGATCCCACAGCGACCTCTAGTGGTCCCTTCATGTCATAGCAACCCTGGAATGAACAAGGAATGAACGTTGAGTAAACCTGAAAAAGAAAGTAGTTTTGGCTTCTTATTTATAAACTTAACCATTCAGCAATATTTCAGCAAGCAATAATAAATGGCAACGAGCAGAGGAATGACTCAGCAGTGGAAAACAACGATTATATCCAGCTCATCCCTCCAGGTAAGAGAAAACTATCACCTCTCAATCCTTCATCATTACATTAGCTCACTAGCTAACACTGAAAACACTGTAGTTTGGACTATAAATAACAGTGTAGTTTATTATGCCTCATTGAGGTTAGTGTGGCTTTCATGTTACGAAGTTTCTAAATTAATTCCATAACCTTTGTGTTTATTTTGGTCCAGAACCACGACACCAGCAGGATGCTGAGTGCGCAGCAACACAAAATCAGGTTTTCAGACAGTGTGCAGTCTGGAGCCTTTATTTTCCCTCTATCAGGTAAAACCTGCTTTATTTTCTGCTAATAGAAACATAACTTCTTAAATATACACAATTACCTCTGAGAAAAACCCTAAAGGTCCTTAAGGTATGCTTTTAACCCTCCTATTATCCTTGGGGTCAATTGGACCCCATTCAAAGTGTAACGTCTCTAAATTAATGACTTACATCATTTTTTGACTTCATATTTCATGACTTTTCATGATTTAATGAGGACAACTGTAAAAACACACAATTAAAATGTTCATATGTTCTAATTTCCTGTAAAAAAAAAAAAAAGACCCATCAGTGTACAGTCATGGCCAAAAGTTTTGAGAATGACACAACTATTAATTTTCACAAAGTCTGCTGTTTCAGTTTTTATAATGGCAATTTGCATATACTCCAGAATGTTATGAGGAGTGATCAGCTCAACTGCAATTAATTGCAAAGTCCCTCTTTGCCTTGAAAATGAACTTTATCACCAAAAACACATTTCCACTGCATTTCAGCCCTGCCACAGAAGGACCAGCTAACATAATTTCAATGACACACAGGTGTCACACACATTAACACAGGTGTGGGTGTTGATGAGGACAAGGCTGGCGATCAATCTGTCATGATTGAGTGACTGGACACTTTAAAAGGAAGATGGTGCATGACACCATTGTTCCTCATCTGTTAGCCATGGTTACCTGCAAGGGAACACGTGCAGCCATCATTGCATTGCACAAAAAGGGCCCAACAGGGAAGTTTATAGCAGCGAGTAAGATTGCACCTCAGTCAACCGTCTATCGAATTATCAAGAACTTCAAGGAGAGAGGTTCAATTGTTGCCAAACAGGCTCCAGGGCGCCCAAGAAAGTCCAGCAAGCGCCAGGACCGTCTCCTGAAGGTGTTACAGCTGCGGGATCGGGCCACCACCAGTGCAGAGCTTGCTCAGGAATGGCAGCAGGCAGGTGTGAGTGCATCTGCACGCACAGTGAGGCGAAGACTTTTGGAGGAAGGCCTGGTGTCAAGGAGGGCAGCAAAGAAGCCACTTCTCTCCAGTAAAAACATCAGGGACAGACTGATATTCTGCAGAAGGTACAGGGACTGGACTGCTGAGGACTGGGGTAAAGTCATTTTCTCTGATGAATCCCCTTTCCGATTCTTTGGGGCATCTGGAGGAAGTCATAACAAAATGGCTCGGGGAACACAACATTAAGATTTTGGGCCCTTGGCAAGGAAACTCCCCAGATCTTAATCCTATTGAGAACTTGTGGTCAATCCTCAAGAGGCGGGTGGACAATCAAAAACCCACAAATTCTGACAAACTCCAAGCATTGATTATGCAAGAATGGACTGCCATCAGTCAGGATTTGGTCCAGAAGTTGATTGACAGCATGCCAGGGAGAATTGCAGAGGTCTTGAAAAAGAAGGTTCAACACTGCAAATATTGACGTATTGCATGAATTCTGTGTAATTCTCAATAAAAGCTTTTGATACTTATGAAATGCTTCTAATTGTATTTCATTATACCATAGAAACATCTGACAAAAACACCTAAAAACCCTGAAGCAGCAGACTTTGTGAAAATGTAATATTTGTGTCATTCTCAAAACTTTTGGCCATGACTGTACATTGAACTGTGTTTTAGCTGTATATAAGAAATATCAACATTTTACACACATTTGTTTTGGTTGTTTTGGATGATATTGAGGTCACTATAACCAAGGACACTTCCGCATGTGACTGCAGGAGCTGGGATCAACCCACCAACCTTTATATTGAGATATAATATTTCCAGCCGTCATGTCTCTAAAGACAGATATTAGGAAGCTATTAGGAAACAGACCACACATGTTCATTTTAAACCTACTCCTTATGTAACTTTACTGTGATTTAATTTAGAAAGTTTACAATAACGTTTTGTTGTATATGTCAGCAGTGGTCAGAGTTATCACAACTCTATACAAACAATGCAGTGTTGTGCTCACTTGAATAAATTGTTGACATCAATAACTTGTGACATGTATATCTTGTGCACTGAAGGCACTGCCTTTCTTCTGGTTGATCTTCAAGACCTCCCTGAGCGATTTGAGGAATCTGGACTCACTGAGAGGATAAATACGTTTGTGAAAGTGCACAGGAACGGCTTCTTGCTCCTATACACCCCCTTTAATGGGCAAAGGGAATTGGGCATATTGACAGCAATTCAACACAGGTAAATGAATGGTTGTATTAGTTCTTCTTGTAAGAAGGTGAACTACAGAAGCATGCAAGCTTGTTTTCCTTCTAAAACATTCCAGGTAAATAGACTTTGTAATTGTTATTACCATTAGCTGTCAGTATTTTTAAAACTGAATAAGTATATGTTTTTATTTCTCCTCCAGATTCTTCGGTAGCAACCTCAGGATCTTGCCTGTGCGAAACAATGCTGAGATTGTCAAAGGAATGTTAACAATTGCCAAGGTAAAGATGTAAAAGAGCTCTAATTTGGTATTTCTGGATAATAAATTAGACGTGCTGTTTTCCCTTTTTGATTCTTTCAAGTAAGCAAAGGCTCATTTGTCTACAGGCCACCAGTAAGCCCCATGTTGACAGTATCCGCAACCGGATGTCTCTGGCTCGGGCTGACATCATCCAAAGCAGTCCTGGCTGGGAGACGCTAAGAGGCATGCTTTAAGGCTCAGCAGGTGATCCAGCATGGTTTTGCAAAAAAGGTTTAAAAACCCTCTGCTGTCTTATATGACACTAAAGCAAAGGTCAAAATATGTTTTTCAATATATTCGCAGTTTGTTCTGTTCTGTTTTCTAGAAGAACTGCCATAAGAAATAACACAACCAGTTAATTAAATAAAGAGAAACTGAGAATGATAACCCAGAGGTCGGTAGTGATACTTAAACGCCAGCAGATTAAGGGGTTTTTTTTGTATCTCACATTAAACTGCATAAAATCTAGTGAATAACAATAAAGTTAAGTTCACATAATATATGAAAATACACAACAAAAAACATAAGAAAAATGAGCAGAGACATGAACCAATCAGAAGCCCCATTTCACAAGACAATGATTTAAAAAAATATGGAAAGTAATACAAATCAACACATATCTGAATGTTTTAAGGGATCATGAATTCAATTTAATGACAGTTGCCTCTTAAAGGTAACAAACCTTTGATTATGTGTGTTTGGAGTTCCATTAATATCTTGTTTTGTGAAACAATTAAGGTGGGGATGAATTTTGAAATTGGTTTTGTTTAAAGCTGCGTATTGATGACCGTACAGAGAAAGGTTGGGACCTATGTTTATATATCAAATACGATTCTGATACATTTAATTGCTGAACAGGTGAATGGACACTCGTTTGAGTTTCAGAGAGTTGTTTAGCAGCAAATCTTCAGTTTTTCCTCAGCGATCTCTTCAATCCGGAATATGAGACTCTCCATCAGGTCAAAGGTCACCAAAGCACTCTGCAACACCTGCAACACATGAGAGTAGTCAGCTTTCTGAACACAAACATCCAAATGATAAAGGATGAGATAAAGCGTTTTTGTACCTGGTGCTGGTCCTCTGGGGACATGTTGGAAACTTTCTCATGTTTCACATTGATGCTTTTTATTAATCTAGTTGTTCTGGCAGCATCTCTGGCTTCTACAGGAAAGAAAGTTTTAGTGTGAAAACAGGGTGATGTCCCTATTTGCCATTGCGGTGTTATTTTGCTGCACAGATGAACAGCTAATGCCTACCTTTTGCTTTTAGCTTCTGATCCTCCCTCAGTGCCTTCCGTTCAGCAGAATAATACCCTCTTGATATGCTGATGCACACACGCAGCATTTTGAGGAATTCATCTTTGATCCTGCACAGCTCTTCCCACATATCTGTCTGAAGGTAGGAGGAGATCATCAGCTTTCTGCATTAACCCTGAGGACTGACCAGTGAACATGTTGAGTTAGGGCGACTTACTTTGCCTCTGAGTTCTTTGTCTCTGATTAGGAGATAGCGTAGAAGATTCAAACTCTCCATTATCCTGGAGAAAACAGAGACAGGGCATTGATTAATGGCTCAGTCCAGATAAAGTGCCCCAGTTCTCATATTTACATTCATTTTTCATTTGAAACTTTCTATGGAAGAGAGAAGATTAAGATAAATCTGATCGGAACATAACCAAGCTAAATAGATTGTAACATTAATTGATGAACCAAAGAGTGAAATTCACCCTTTATTTTAGTTATAGATGCATTTTACTATCTAAGGCCAAAACTTGCTACGTACATGTCTAGAGTTGCTTTTCTTCTCCATATACTGCTTGTGAGTTGACTTAACTTGACTTGTGTGAATGTCAACACTGGGTTTCAAATAATCAGACTGACAGCTATCTCAGAATGCATTCCCTCTGGGCTGCTGAACATTCACACATCAAATTGGACATTTCCTTGTGGATGGCCAGAACAGAAGTAACAAAAAAGCAGGTGTGTGTGTGTGTGTGTGTGTGTGTGTGCGTGTGTGTGCGTGCGTGTGCGTGTGTGTGCGTGTGTGTGTGTGTGTGTGTGTGTGTGTGTGTGTGTGTGTGTGTGTGTGTGTGTGTCTTACTTACCTGTCCATATTACTCAGCAAATCAGTCTCAGCCCCTTGTGGCAAACACAACACCAGTCCCAACAACGAGAGAAGGTCCTCTCCCAGAAACCATTTATTGGCGTTACCCGGCTGAAGGGGGTTAATCGGAAATGTAGAAATGTGAAATAAAATCACTAGATCTTTACAATCCGAGTCAAATACAAAGCCTTGATCTCCTCACAGTGATCTGATATTTGAAAGCTGTAATCCGTTTTGTTTATCTCACCTGGGTAGAAAATTCGACTTGACTCCGGATGTTTTTTATGATGTAACTCACTACTCCTGCATGGGAGCTGGTTTTCAACATACACCTGCAACAAAAAGTTAGACTTTGGTAGAAGATGCATGGAGTATGCAGCAATTTACATTTTGAATTTAAAATTAGATATGGTCAGCGGTGGACAAAGTACACGTCTTCATTACTTAAGTCAAAGTATAGATCCTCCTGGTCAAACAAGTACAACTGAAAGTTGACCTTCACATGCTTTCTCAGGTTAGATGCTGATGTTTTGTAGGCTGTGATGAAGTTTGTGTGGTAAACAGATCAGAGATTTACAACAATACAAACAATCATTCTTTATTTCAAAACCTCAAGCGTGGGTTTAAAATACAGCCGTGGTGCTCAGGTAGAGAATCATCATTCCTCAAGGCCATAGCCATCATCACCACAACTAAATGAACGCACTGATCTGAAGAACGTTTGATCTGCATCTGTCTTACCGAGGTACGGCTACACCATTTAGACAAACTAAACACAAGTTCACGAACAGTTTAGGGTCTTTGGGATCTGATTTCAGAAAGGAAAATTCATCAGCTGACCTCAAAGCAAAAGTAGTGAGTAATTAGAGCACTGATAGAAATGTAGTGCAGTCAAAAGCATGATATTTGTCTTTAAATAGAGTAAAAGCCATACGTTCTCCAAAGAAACAATACTCAAACAAAGTACAGATACTCAAAAAATCTACTCAAGTACAGAACTAAAGTACATTTACTCTGTTACTGTCCACCACTGGATATAGTTAAGTCTTGGTCAATGAAGTTGACAAAATGGATGTCTCTGTGTCCCTATTGCACATTAATCATATACTGGTGAAAAGTGGAAACAAATGTATTGATAAGCAGATGATTAGAAAGGGACAGCTGCAGTTTGAACAGGACTAACACAGTGAATATGAAATAAAGAAATTAAAACAAATGATTCCTCTCACCTGAAGAACTTGTGCTTTGCTTCTGGATCTAATTTGTCAATGAAGAGCTGGAACACCTTCAGTCCTGTTTCTCTCTGGGGAAGTAGTGATAACATAATGATTATTTAACTGCTGGGTTTTTATGTGAGCTGAATGTTGAACAGCATCCTCTCTTAAAGCTCAATACTTACCAAATGTTTAACTGGACAATCTGTAAGAATGTGCTGCAGGTTCTGCAAATTTCAAGACACCACCAGTCAATAATTGATCACAAGTATACGGACATCTGCAGGTCACAACATTAGCTGGCAGCATGGGTTTTTCTAACTCTTAGATCAAAATGCATTTATATTAAATATATATATATATCTTCATAAAATTTTAACTAATGCAGATTTTCAACTATTATGATGTCTCAGACCTTCACACATTATTTACCTGTACTGTCACAACACTATGGATAAAGGGCTTATTTTGTGTTATGACCAGTTCTACACAGCCTTTGAGACTATTCATCTGAAACTGAAGGTGTCAATGACTGTTTTCGAAACCGTCTACTATACTAACAGTACGTACTGATTTGGCCAAAATTCAGTATGTAGTATGCAGTAAGTGAAAAATAGCTAAATCTGCAGTGTGCCAAAACTACCCGGGTGTCGTACTGATCTGGGAACAGTTCTCGGTATGCATCAGACCATAGACATATATATATATATATATACTATGCATCGGACCAATATCCCACAATGCACAGCACTCATTCCACTTTTTCTTTTTTTCTTATTTTTTGACGGGGACCTCTCAGTTTTTAGGTTCTTTGAAAATTATTCAATTCCATATAAACCACTTCTTAACTTTTTAACCCTCCTATTATCCTTGGGGTCAATTGGACCCCATTCAATGTGTGACATCTCTAAATTAATGACTAACATCATATTTTTGGCTTCATATTTCATGACTTTTCCTAATTAAATGGGGACAACTGTGAAAACATAAAGTTAAAATGTTCATATGTTCCAATTTCCTGTAAACAAAAAAAAAAAAGACCCATCAGTGTACATTGAAGTCAATTTGACCCCAGGCTGTTTTAGCTGTACATAAGAAATATCAACATTTTACACACATTTGTTTTGGTTGTTTTGGATGATATTGAGGTCACTATAGCCAAGGACACTTCCGCATGTGACTGCAGGAGCTGGGATCAACCCACCAACCTTTATATTGAGATATAATATTTCCAGCCACCATGTCTCTAAAGACGCAGGGTCGACGAGAGCATGATAAACTCACAGCAGTTTGATGTTCTGTTTTATAATAAAGTCCTTCTGAATGCTTTAAATTGTGTTTATGCTTGAAATATATTTTATTTAAGGACTATTTAGGTAGTCAACAAAGAAACATAAAGTACCTGACCCATACAGTTGTGCTCATAAGTTTACATACCCTGGCAGAATGTATGGTTTCTTGGGTAGTTTCTGTTGTCTTTATGATATAAAAAGAGTAAACACAGTTGTTAGATAATAATTTTGCTTCCCCCAACCACTAAGCATGAGTGAAACAAAGTTTTCTCTTATCATTCATATTCTCTGAAAAATGGCCAAAAAAATCACAAATTCTGCCAGGGTATGTAAACTTGAGCACAACTGTAAACCTGCGTAACAATCAGTTTCTGGAGGTTTAAATTTCTGGGGTCAAATTGACCCCAAGGATAAAAGATGTTAGTAAATTTAAGGGTAACAGGACGGTTAAATCATAAGTGATGCTAAAGAAGCAGTTTCTCTATCAGCTTGGCCGTTGTTTACTTCTGCTTTCTGAAACTGGAAATCCAGTGACGTCTGGCTCAGCATGCTGCATGACAGATCGAACAGAACAGTCATACTACATACTAAATTCAAACACAGTTTGTAGGCAGTACCTACTGCCTACTACGTTCGTAGGTAGTATGTAGCAGGCCGTTTGGAAAACAGCCCCAGTCTTACCTGTGGCACACTATTGAAGCTCCTCAGCTCCAGCAGACTCACAGGAAGACTGTTGTCCTGCACACTCTCCAAGCTTTTGGCATACAGTGCCTGAGAGAAAAACAATCAATCAATACTGCTGACAAATCCCCTCTGTTCTCTGCTTTGTACTTTAAATAGTTGAGACTTTGTCTGCATTGGTATTGAGGCGTCCTTACCAGTCCTTTCAGCAGGTGTGATTCACTTTTGCTGTAAGACAAAATAGATTACGACGACATGAAGAAATCAATATGTTTGAAACAAGGACTTTATGCAGTTCACGTTGTATTGAAGTCATACCTACTGAGCAGCTGATTGATGTACTCCATGTTGCGTTGAAGAACAAACACCGGACTGAAAAAGCAGGAACAGCACAGTTTAAATTGACATTGGACAGTAACAATGAGCATGTATAACCATGCATCATCAGTGAGCAGATGAATTGTTCCAGTGTACCTGAATACTGCTGGAAAGGTGTCGATGCTGATCAGCTGGACAAACAGAAGATAAGCCAGACAAGCTCTTGACTCCTTTGACTGACTGCTGTCTGTCAGGTTGCATTTCTTCCCTGAGTTAAAGAACAGGAACTCTGACAGAGACTGTTGAACAGCAGTGAGAATAACCTGCAGGATAAGTGATGCACAAAGACAAGGCTTAGACTGAAACATCATCAGTAATGTAACCTGTTTCCTCTGATAGAAAACATGCTCTTACCATGATCTCTGTTGCAAAGACCCAGAGGGATGTTCTTCTGTTTCGGTTCAGTTCTGCCGCAAGCAAAGGCTCTCTCAAGCTCCACATGCAGCTGTAGATAATCACAATTACAACTTTTATTCCTGTTTTGTAACGTAACACTCAAAGAAAAAACAGTGGTGAACAAAACTTAGAAGGTCTTTTTGAATATCTTATTCCTCCTTTTTAAGAGGGAAACCTACAACTTAAGAAGCTCAGTCTTCATCTCCTCGTCCGAGTTTGTGATGTTTCCATTTTTCCTCTTCACCTCCTCGATGAATGGTTGAGTAAATGCAGCCAAGGCATTGCAGCAGCGACACATACCGTACTTGTCAGCCTCTTCCTGCTCCCGGGTGTAAGGTACAGGCAGCCAAGACAGCTGCTTTTGCAAAGCAGAGAGGGCCAAGCCCAAACCTGCTGCCTTCTTGTCCTCCAACTGAAGCAGCACTTTCAAAAGAGGAGGTGAATGTAGTAAGCGCTAATGCACTGCAGAGGGAGCCAAATACCAGATATTTAAACAGGACTTTCTTGATAACCAGTAAACAAATGTGCAGTAGCTCAAGTAGTGACATTTACACTCTGTTGTTAGTCTATAAACTATACCTAGCTTAGAATAATGTCATCTTATATAACCATCCTGCAAAAATGTCTCCATACATGGGGTCTCAGTGTTTTGTTAAGAGAGGTTTTCATTCATTCATGATATACCTACAACTACATTCTACAACAATCATATATTATAATAATAATGATAATGATAATGATAATGATGATAATAATAATTATTATTATAATAATGATGATAATAATAATAATAATAATAATGATGATAATAATAATTATTATTATTATTATTATGATAATGATGATAATAATAATAATAATAATACCTTTATTTGTATAGCACTTTTCGATACAAGTTACAAAGTGCTTCACAAGAATAATAACAAAATAAAAGCAAAGAAGCAATAAAAGTAACTGACGGTAAAAGCAGAGAGGTAAAACATTAAAGATTAAAATAAATTCACAAAATGAAAGCTTTACAATAACAGTGTGTCTTGAGTAGTGAAATAAAATGAGGGACTGACTCTGCAAGTCTGATTTCCTCTGGCAGGCTGTTCCACAGTCGGGGGGCTCTGACAGCAAAGTCCCTGTAGCCTTTAGTTTTTAGTCTAGACCGTGGAACAGCAAACAGAGCACTGCCAGAGGATCTCAGACTGCGTCCTGGTTTATGGGGGGATAAAAGCTCAGAGATGTATTGAGGGGCGAGTCCATGTTGTGATTTAAACGTGATTAAAAGTGTCTTAAAATCGATCCTAAAAACAACAGGGAGCCAGTGTAGGGATGCTAAAATTGGGGTGATGTGGGGAATTTTGTTATTCTAGTTAAAAGTCGAGCTGCTGCATTTTGAACTGTCTGAAGTCAGTGGATTGATTTTTGGTTGAGACGGGTGTAGAGTGAGTTGCAGTAGTCAAGGCGGGAGGAAATAAAAGCATGAATGAGTTTTTCTACATTTTGATGAAATAATGGACTTGACCTTTGAAATATTTCTGAGCTGGTAAAAACAGGACTGGACAACTTTCTTTATTTGTGGCTCAAGTTCAAGTCCTGGTCAAAAGAGTCCATCCATTAGACTACAGACTGATTACATTCTCAGACATATTTTGTGCATACTTTGTAGAAGTGTGAATCCCTTTAGCAAGTGATATCAAAGAGTTGATTTTTGTAGAAAGAGTAACTCAGCAGCAGGGTTTAAGTACGTGCATACTGCATAAAATGAGTTGGTGAAAGCCTCCATTAGATACATAATGCCTGGGTCCTTATGGTCATATGTTGGCCGATGGTACGAGGTGATTTAGACTTATCTTGGACATAATTGAAGCGGTGCAAATGCTTACCGATAAGCACAGATCTGAAAACCTCCACAGAAACTAAAGACAACAGCGCTTTTGGTTAAGTAGGAAAGGTGGCACTGGGCTGTTTGTAAAGCAGAGCTCAGATGTCATAGATCACAATAATGTCAGCACTGTCTGCATTAGGTGAAGAAGACCATCACAGCTGAACTGACAGCAGATGGCACTAGAATTGTTTGACAGGGTTTGATTGTGTTAGATATTTTAAAATGGAAATAGTTACTCAAGAAAACATCTTTCTTGAAAACTTTAAATATTAGTGAAAAATGATAAAATATCTCCAAAGAAAGTTTCTTTCATTTTGGCTAATCAAGTTTTTTTTCTATCTTTATTTTTTTTTTCAGGACTTTAAGAATTTGCATGTCTCAGTCGCCCATTATCACTGAGGTCTTTGCATGACATTATTTCTAAACATGGATATAATGAGTAAATGTAACTACCTACATTTTCACATATCATATGAATTCTGGTCTTTCTTTATCATGTCATAGGACACCAAAGGAGTATAAAGGCTCTCCTCATACATCATGCAAGAGTTTTCAATGTCGTAGAAAGTGTTACTGTGCTGCCCTTTCATCTATGAGTGGGTTGTGTTACCTGTTTGAAGATGTGGTATGAGGGCTAAGATACTCTCAGAAATGGCGCCTGGTTTGATGTCGTCGATTACTTCAAGTAAGCTCTGCAGGAGCTCATTCGGGCCGCAGGTCTAAACAACAGAGCAGGAGTTAAAGGTAATGCAAAGACATCAAGGCACATTATATGGATGAATTGTTAGTACCTACCCTGGTGAGATGTGTGATAGCAGTCTGGCAGCAATCAAAACTTTTCTGTTTTTTAAGGGATTCCTTTAATAGAGGTGCGATGAGAACACAGCCCATCGTCTTGACAAGTTCCTTAAAGAAAGAAAACAAGAGCGTTCTGTTTCAGCAGTAACCAGAGAAACAAAACAGACAAATGCTCACTGTGTACCTCCACCACAATCATTGCCACTTGTGACAGGTCAGACTAGCTATATCCAAGTTTAAAGCCATGTATTTCACATTTGTTAATCAATCATTTGAGCCCCTTGAGGTTGCTGCAGCCTCAGAAAAAAGTATGAAGTAACACACATTTCTAAAAGTGCGTTACACACAACTGCATGGCACGTGGAGAGAAGGGACACCCAAGGGCACTTAGAGAAGTGCCATATTGAAGGGGGTTATCAGTGGAGCGAGAAATCTGACTGAATATCTGCTTGTCTCCTCCTCCCCACACCTCCAGGTCAAGAGGCTGCAGCAGGCACAGAGTCAGGGCTGCATGTTAATGCTGAGCAGAGCTGGGTAGGAGCAGGAAAGTGGCTGCTGCTGTTCGCTTCAGTAGATGTGAGGCTGTTGTTGCTCAGGAGGCTGTGGTGTTAACGGTGCATGTGCTTTTAGTGATGTATGACAGATTAACACTGTCGGTCTACTGTCACTTTATATCTAGATGGAGCAGATTTGTCTCTATCAGCTGTGTTGGTATCAGAGGGGAAGTACCTGGTTCTTCTCATCCTGGAGGAACATCAGTAGTTGTGCACCGTCACCATCGGTGAGACACGCAGATCCAAAATCTTGGAACTGCTCATAGTCCTCCGGCTTTAAATCTTCTTGAGGTGTCTCTCTCTAAATATAGGATGGAGGCAGAGCAGCTTTAAGGTAGCACCAGATGTGAGGCAGATTTGTACTCCTAGCACTGATCATGTGGTGAAATATTTTATTTAATTATGCATCCTGCTCTGTTTGAGTTAACAACCAATGCTTTCACATATAGCATGTGTGCACGTATAATAAACATGCTTTTACACTGTTTTGATGCAGGCAGTTGAAGGCCAAGCTAGCTATCAGCTTCCTTCTGATTTGCCAGTTAAGTAGGGATAAAATTGCTTCTTGTATTTCTTTTGGACCAGAGGGACATTTTGCTACTCAGGAATCAAACATGCAGATGAGCAGATTGAAAAACAAACTGCATTGTATTAGAAACACTTGATGACGTATATTCATATTCACGTGGCTGATATTATCCTCTGATGTCATGTCCATGGTAGGAAGGTTGAATATTGTTTTATCGCACTGATATCTTTCAGGTTGCAAGTCCTGTAAACATGTTTGTAATTTCCAAAGTAAAAATAGTCCATGTGATGAGGTGAAACATAACAGTTAGTCAGTTATCACTTCTGTTATTCTACTTTGAAATATGGAGATATTCCACTCTAGATGTTCACTGCTTTTTCAGCTGTTAATAAATCACTTAAACACCAAATGAGGGGATGACTACCAAGGATCTAACTCCATCCCTCCGATAGACTCCAGAGACTTGAAGAGTCGATGCAGAAACCCACTGCAAACACCTCAAACATTTCATGTTGTTTTCTCCTTGAATTGGTCCCTCGTTATAATACAGAAAAAGCAATCAGCTATCCACTTTGTCACCAACATCTTGAAGCAACTAATTGATTACATTTGGTGTATTATTTTCTTTAATTCTTCAAAGTACAAATATGAAAACTCTCCTGATAAGATCATAAATAAAGTGAGAATGAGAGTGACTGCTTCAGCTTGATTTAATCACAGTTAAAGAATATTGCTGACTTACCCATCTCTGGATTATGTCATTCACCTGATCTTCATTCATGTTTTGTATCTTCTCAGCCATCCCAGGCAATCCTATTATCAGTGTGCCTGTTTCTCAATAAAAAACTGATGAAGGTATAGAGACCTGCTCCAGCACCAGAACCCAAAATGATCCAATGTGCAGCTCTGTCAGTGTCTCGAGGGACAGAGAGAGATTCAGTCTGTGAGGAACCCAACATAAACCTCTTATCTCCCTTTGTGCCTCTCATGTAATAGGATTAAACCAGAGCACCAGTGAGTGGTTGAGGGAAATGTGGAAGCGTCTGGAAGGATCTATAGACTTACATTTTCAGTTCTGTGAAATGAATAGTGTGGAGTTCAGGCCCTGCTTAGGAACGACCCTGAATATATTTAACCGAAGACCCCTCTGTGAAAAGTTTTGTAATCAAGTAGAGTTCACTGAAAGTGTCAACTTCCCACTCACTGAAGAGTCTACCTTTATCTCCAGGTGGAGATATACCACTGTAACAGGTTGTGTATGAATCAGCAGTTCATACTTGTTAGATTTTGAGTAATGCATGGTGTGTTTGCTGATATTGTTAAATCATGACAGAAAGCATGTCTTAAACCAGGGGTTCCCAAACTTTTCAGCCCGCCACCCCTGAAATAGGTGCCAAAGACTCGTGACCCCCACTGTCCCTCAAAGTGATTTAAAGTGGCTTCATTTAGCTGGTCTGCAGAAAATTACCTACTGCTAATGATGCTTTTGATAATTAACTGCTCACTAACCCTAAACTTAGGAGTCATCTGGCAAAAGAAAGGCAGAAAACTCATTACATTTTCTATTTTCAAGGTTTTATTTCAAGGTTAGCTAAAATTTTTGTAGATATTTTTTACTATAAAAGGGTAAAATTTACTATTTTTAAATACCTTTTGTCATTCAACTTTTTCTTATTGCATTCCTTCAGTATTTCTTTGTTCCCCACAAGTTAACAACTGATATAAAAATAATAAAAAACCAACAAAGAGAAGAAAAAAATGAGAAATACAAAAAAAAATACAAAAATAATAATAATTAGCAGTACAAACAAAAAGGAAGATAAACATGAGAAAATAAGGTAAATTAACAAAACTATTATTAAAATAATAATAATAATAAATATTTTTAGATAACTTAAATAAAAAAACATTCTGGAATACATCTCACGACCCACCATTTGTGTCTACGACCCCCCAGGGGGTCCCAACCCACACTTTGGGAACCCCTGTCTAACTCTGTTTAGAAACAAAGATCTGAAAAGGCTAACAAGGGTACATTTAACTCCAACACATTGTATTTTGTAAGCAAAATAATAAAAAATCTTTGTGCTCTTGCCAAAAGCCAGTTAACCTTACCATTCTTCAGTTAGGTTAATTTTCCTCCCAGCCCAATAAGCCCCCAAACAAGCACCAGGCAAATTTTAACCTCTAAAATCTGTTTCAGTATCGACCTCAAGTACTTATTTTGGCCTGGGAGTTCAGAGCTCCTCTGAGGGACTTCAGGTTTGTGTTGATTTCGGTTCCTGCTGTGGACAAAGCTTACGTCTTATCATTTTGCTGATTTTGCTGTTCATGCAAAAGTACTGTATTTATATATATATATATATATTTATAAGATTGTTGCTTGGGAAAATGTGAAATAAAAAAAGAAGAAGCTGTTTCATATTGTGTCACAAATGTTGTCAGTCCTCTCCCTTTGCAGCTTATCTCAGTTTGAATGATAACAATATAGAAATGATCAGTCCTGTCAGTCTTGTTCAGGTTTGTAGGTCATATACACTACCAGTCAAAAGTTTGGACACACCTTCTCATTCAAGGGTTTGTATTTATTGTAATGATTGTAAACACTGTAGATTAATACTGAAGACATCAAAACTATGAAAGAACATATATGGAATTATTGAATGAACAAAAAAGTGTTAGACAAAGCAGAATATGTTTTATATTTTAGATTCTGTAAAGTAGCCCCCTTTTTCCTTCATGACAGCTTTGCACACTCTTGGTATTCTCTCAGTCTGCTTCATGAAGTGGTCTCCTGGAATGGTTTCTAATTAACATGAGCCTTGTAAATAGTTCATTTGTAGAATGACTTGCCTTCTTAATGTGTTTGAGACCATCAGTTGTGTTGTTCAGAGGTAGGGTTAGTACACAATTGATAGCCCTATTTGACTACTGTTGTAATCCAGATTAATGTAAAACCAGATTATTTCATAGTTTTGATGTCTTCAGTGTTAATCTACAATGTTGAAAATAGTTAAAATAAATAATAACCATTGCATGAGAAGGTGTGTCCAAACTTTTGAAGCTTTTGTAGATTGATAGAATTAACTCTAGTCTGTTTCATAAGCAGCATAAAAAAACCTCACCAGAGCTTTGAATGGACTTTTACAGAGAGATTACATGATGATCAATGTAAAGTCCTGACAGCCTGACATCTTGATAAAGCTTCTAAAGTTACATTAATTCATTTATAATAATTGACTGATGAAACCAGGAAACACTAAAACGCTGCTCTGTTATAAATGCTGCCTTCATATATTTATGTTGGGGTAATGCTCAGTTCTTTTTCTGACTGTTGAGGAGAAGTTGTGGTTATGAATGAGGCATTATGGTCTTCAGGTTCCCTAGTTCGTGTTGCAATATTATTAGAAATTGATTTCAGGTTTAAAAACCACCACAACAATGACTGCTGTCCATGAATCTGATTTTATGACAGATGAAAATATTTTTAACATGTATAACCCGAGCAGGGCTGGTTGAGCCTCATTGTGATTTGATGATATATTTGACAAATAAATCCACCTGTGACACACACTGGGTGCTCTCCAGGTTGTCTTTATAATTAAACAGAAGAGCTTGTTGAATAGAAAACCAAAAGGATTAAGTATACCTTTCACCATGGAATAATGACAACGTACTGCTGAACACAAAGGCTTTGAGCCTCAGATCATCTTTTCCCCCCCAGGGTTAGTGTGTGTGTGTGTGTGTGTGTGTGTGTGTGTGTGTGTGTGTGTGTGTGTGTGTGTGTGTGTGTGTGTGTGTGTGTGTGTGTGTGCGTGCGTGCGTGCGTGCGTGCGTGCGTGCGTGCGTGCGTGCGTGCGTGCGTGTGTGTGTGTGTGTGTGTAATATAATAGAAGTACAATATCCCTGACTTCCTGCTCCCGTTACACAGCTTCAGAAGAGGAGCAGCTCAAGTCCTGATTTTACCTGAATAGAGAGAGAAGCATGTTTGAACGGTCGGATTTGGCCGACATCTGCCGCTCTGGTTTGCTCTCTGAATTGCTTTGTGATGAAAGCTTTGGACAAAAAGCCACAAAGCAAACACAGGGCAGACTGCTGCTCACTGAGTGTGTCACAGATTTTGTCTTAGGTAATTACGGGCTGATGAGGTCCTGTTTGGACACGGCTCCTGTATGCAGGAAATCAAGGATCAGTATGCGATGATTGTATTACATTTGTCTTCTCATGGTAGGCTTTGTTGGATCAGATTAATGTTTTGATTTGGTAAAAAATAAAATAGATATCATTTTTCAATGGTCAATTTTAAGTAAACCTGAGAAATATGTCCAATGAAGAGGACTTTTAAATGCTCCTCACATCTTAGTAACTTCAGAATCTTAATATGAAAAACAAATTCTAAGTAGTAAAATGTCATAAAGTGGATTAAATACTCCTTAGTCATTTGTAATTTATACATTTACACTTTAACTACTGCTGAACTTCAAGAACAAGAGTTCTAAGAATACTTGTATGCTTTTACATCAACATTTTAACAATATTTTTAATTTCATAAAAGAAGCATTATAAAGATCTATCTATCTCATGCTCAAAAAAGCAACGTTTCAGTTTGAAAAGATTAATCTTAGATTTTGATTTAGAGTTTAACACGTGAATAGTTAAAATTCTGCTTCTACAGGACTTTGTGGGTGTAGTTTGATCAGATAAGGTGACACTGACTGAGGTGGTAACAGTCATCAGATTCAGATTTAGATGTGGTTAAGTACTGATTGGTTCATCGTAGTATGTGATATCTTTTTCTTCCAGTTAAACCCCGCCTATTCAAACCGAAAATGACACACACACAAACAGAGACACACACATATATTCATATATTACTGTAAATCCATTACAATATAATCAAATTAATCACATTAATCACATTTTGAAATGCTTGTCCTTTGTTGTATTTTTCGCCTGCAGATGATAAGTCAAACTTGTAGTTCTTGTGGTGGAAAGATGGTTCATCACAGTAACGTGCACACAACTTGTTTTTCTCAAAACTTCCATCTGGAAGCTTTTTTAAAAAAAATGAAACTTGATGTTCGGTAAACCAGGTCTCAGTCGACATGTCACAGTCAGGTCATCAAATTGCTGAAAGTACGAGAGGAAGTTTGGTTTTAGGATTAATGGGCGTTAAAATCAACACACTAAAGGTGATTGTATTAATCACATGCTTTAACACATTAATGTTGACAGCCCTGATATAACTGTACATTATCTAACTCTGCTGCATACATATGGGGGATTTGGCTGAGCTGTTTTCTTCTCACATAATCAATCTGTTTTGATGATTAAACCGTTCACTACATTGCCTGATACACAGTATACTGCTACATGTATCATGGTGTGAGGAGATAAAATGTCTGCGTGTGTAATGTGATTATCTGCAGCCTCAAACCTGCAATTTATCTTAGTGCAGCAGGTGCATTTATTTGTAAGCCCCCCCAGCAGAGTATCTATTTCCATAATTGAATATCAGGAGCAATCTTCAGGTCAGGTGAAGATACTGTATGACGGTCTGTTTACTGTCGGCGCATGTGGGGAGCGGCCATCAGTGTTCAGAGGCGTGCATGTTTCTCAGGTCACTGATATCACATGTCCATTTATATTTAATTTGCTGGACTACAGCAACATCGTTGAGTAACGAGGTGTGCAGAGGACGCTCCTGTAAACAGCTCCTGAAGAGTTCAAGATCAGAGTTTTGCAGTTTAACAGTGACTTTTTAAGGAATAGGGTTTCTTCTGGATTAAACCCAAAGTTTAGTACTCATTTTTATTTTATTACTAACTCAAAAATAGTTTTATTCTTTTATTAGAAGAAAAAGCAGTGACTGTATCATTTCAGTCGTGCAGCTGCAGTATTTATGGAGCAGTCTAGTATACAAACAGGCAGCAGTCCTATGAGAACGAGACAAAGTCTCTCCATTTTCCCTTTCCATCCCATATTTCCTTGGTGACCTCTTAAAGAGCAAGAGGTTCTAAGTGAACTATTTATCCAGTCTGCATCCCCTGGAGGCCTCTGCAGACTGCTGCAAGCTCTCCTGTCTGCCCAAAACCTCCCCAGGCCCCGCTGTGCTTGTCAAAGAAAAACTGCCATGTTTAGTGCCTCTCCCTTGAGTGCTGCTCCAGCTTCACTGCTGCTTTCTTCACATGAATTTGATTTTAGGAGTTTTTTTAATAAGGTTCAGATTTACTTTTGTGATTGCTGCTTTAATGTTTGATCGAAATGACCTTAGATTAGTTTATAAATGAGCCTGAATCAATCCTGTTTTCTCATGCACCCCCCTGGTGATATCCAGCCAGAGGAGCTGTTCATTAAACACTGGAAACACTGGAACTCTCAAAGAAATGCAAAAGAGAAACAGAATAGTTTTCATCATTCAAGTTAGCCTGATATCAATTTGCATTTAAGGATTAATTTACATTAAATGAAAAATTCTCAATCACACTAAGTACTTCAAACTTTGTATGGCATTAGTATGGAGTAACTGTCATTTCCACCAGTAATTTATATTAGCAGCTTTTTAAAGATCTTTTCATTTGTAATGAATGTCTATCAGAAGTCATTTCTTCTTTCCATCCTCCTGTAGAAATAGTCCACACTCTGTATGATGCTTTTAATGGAGTAGGTTTGATTAACTCTACACACATTTAGTGTTTGCATGCACACGTGGGGGTGAAAGATCCAGCACTTTAAATGTGGCCTTTTCAAGTTCCTCATAGACACAGACACAATTTTGCACTGAAGCCTGTAGTTGTATATCTGTGCAAATATATGAAACCTGCTAAAGAGAAATGCTAGTCAATTTGAAAGGCCATGTTGTTAGCCATGTATACGTGCAGTATATGTTGGGTTTGATGAGGGCCTGAGACTGTTGTGTCCCCCACTTAACAGCATTGTTTTTTATTCTTCAAGCAATGAAGAGGTTTGTCAGGATAATGAAAAATGTAAAAAGCTCCAATGAGGAACTTTTGGTTTGTGTTGATTTTGGACCCTCCTGTTGACAACCAATACTTCTTATCTCTGCTGATTTTGTTCTGTACATAAGTAAGAGATGCCCCCCTGTCTTCTTCTTCTCAATGGCTCAAGTCAAAAAAGTGGTGTACTGAAGTAGAATATCTAAAGGGGTAAGAGATACAGGATCGTGGAGCTAATGGAGACGGTGGTCTCACTAGGGAAAATTGTGACCATGGCCCCTTTTTGTAAAAGCTTTGCCCCTGTAGCAAACAATTGCAGGGAGGGGCTGTGTGGGAGCTGCTGACTGTTTAGTGAACATTTGTCCTCTTGCAGAGACGGGTGCAGTAGTGCTGTCCTGTCTTTTTCTTATCTTTCAGCATGGCATGAAGCTGCTTTATCCACCAGTGTGCTGTAAGGTGAAAGCTCCCAAGGTGAGACAAAGGCCCAGACTGGACTCCTCAGTCCTGCCTCAGTCTGTCTGGTATGGTGCGCCGCTGGGAGATGTGCATCAACAAATCCATATGACCGCACCAGACAGACTTCAGCACCGCCTGCTCAACCTTTTGTAAATCGGCATTTTGATGACAATTCCCTGTGTCGACTTGTTCCCAATCAATACACACAGAGCGGACGCCTTAATAGACACAGATAACTCCTGCTTGGCTGCTGTATCTGTGGGCTACGGAGACTGACACCCTGTCTCACTCTAATCAATAATCGGCGTGTGGCGTGGTGCACACGCTCGGCCCTGCCCACTCTGCTATCACACACAGGGGCTTGGTTTCCCCCGGCAGCAGGGTAAAACTGCCCAGCAACTCCCCAAGGTGGATGAATCGGAGATGTTACATGTGAACTGGCTGTCAAAACGATTTTGTCATCTCCCCTTCTCTCCGGTGTTTAAAGATGCTGACACACTGTGTTTGGGGTACCAATGTCTTCTTGGAAGTGATGGAGGCTTTTAGCCTTTTTTTTTCAAACTGCCTTTATCCGTTTAAGTGTTCACTCGAGTGTTAGAATTCACATTTCACCTGCCACAGACATCTCCCGGCACCTCCTGCCCTCTCACGGCTCCCTCTCAGGTCATCTGATTCAAATCCTTCTTTGAGTTTATAAACTTTAGCCTGAATCTTTTCTTACACTGCTGGTTACAAAGGTCAGGGGTATTTGTCAGTTCTCTTTTTTTTTATTTTTTTTTATTTTGAGGTGACTTTACACTTTGTCAGTCAGGATTTATCCCCAAAATTAAACAGTATACAAACTTCCCTTTTTTTAGGAATAGGGTTACAAAATCCCTCATCAAAAATAAGATAACTATAAAACCATCCTATAAAAATATTTTATTTAAATATATTTCTTTAAAGAATGTCTTGAGAAGAAATTTGGCTTTTGAAAATACCAGAAGGCCTTCATCAGCCGGCTGCATAAGACTCTGAGGTTCATAGTTGGTTTATGGATCTTTGCTATAAATATCCATCCTTAAATGTTAAGCCTTGATTGTCAACATTTAGTTTTTGAAATCAATTTAAAAGCCGATACAGGAAGGTAACGATCTGTATTTATTATCTTTATTTCTTGAACTGGTAACATCCGTGGAAGCAGTGTTTTTAAGGCGATAGAGGACATCACAAAAAAGAAAAGAGGAAATTTAAAGGTACAGTTTGTAGTATTGGAAATATTTCTGCAATAGGATTCAGATTCTAAATTTAAACACTCTTGCTCACACACCTCTCAATGATGGAGCTCCTGTGATGTGTGTTAAGTACGATCGTCCATTCATCAAGTTTTACCAGCAAAGATTCTATCAGTACGTATTATTTTGCACACAACAATTGATCGCAGATTGTCTTTGAGTGATCAGAGGGTAGATGGTTAGAAGTCAAGCTCTAACTCTGAGTGAAGAGGGCCAGATCAGATTCAGCTTGGGGTCATTAATGTTTCAGAGGATGCCAGAGGGAGAATGGGAGAGTTTCCATGTCCTTACACTGAGGCTTTATCATTTGGATCCTACTGTGTGCAGGTCTATTGTGAAAGTGTCCCTTCTCTGCTGACTGGCAATGGACTGGCCTGAGATGAAAGAACTAGAGACGTTAGGTTAATGCAGACTGAAAGAAAACTCTTGTTTTGATCAAGAAGGATGTTTGATGAGGAACAAAAGATGGAACTTGAAATCATATGACAAACACTCTTCTCCTGCAGGATTTCTCAACCAAGACAACAAATTTAAATAGCTTTCATTTTCAACCTCTCTCCTTGCTCCGTCTTCCCCAGTCATGGCCCAGTGTAGACCTCTGGGGCTGTGGAAGTACTTACCATCCTACTCGTATATGCTGCGATCCCCACAATGGCATTACTCTGCTTTGATCCTGCTGCAGTCTGACACATGACCACACAGACCCCTGAATGGGCATTAGTGCAGGCTTCAGCAAACCCAACATCTGTGCCTCCCAGCACTGCCACTGCTCAAATCATTCATTAAATCAGAACACAAAAAGTAACTTTACTTGAATGCCTCAGCATAAATATTTGATCATGGCTGAGAATAAATCTTTGTCATTTTGTTCTCCTTCCTCCGGCTGCGGGCTCCTCTTATAGATCCCTCCTCGCCTAGCGCTCTCTCTCTCTCTCTCTCTCTCTCTCTCTCTCTCTCTCTCTCTCTCTCTCTCTCTCTCTCTCTCTCTCTGCTGTTTGGATACAGGCACATGCTTGGCTTGGTCATTTATGAAATGGATCTTATTAATATTTTAGAAAGATTCATAGCTGCAATCAGGCCTGGTTAAGGGAATGAATGTATCACAGAGTAACATCTTGAGCTGCCATGCTCAGTCACAAATCATAGCCTGTTTGCATAGATAATATATGCTGAGAGAGGGTTTGTGTGTTAAGTTGACAGGAGGACTAAACATTCTTCTGTTATAACACATCTTACTACTTCATTAACAGTTTGGCTACACAGCACTGGCTAGTACTCCACGTGGTGGATGTAGTCATGCATAGAGTTCCTCTGTAAGTGTTTAGGTCAGATTCAAAAGTGAAATTATATAAAAATATAAGGTGCTCAGGCTCTGTCAGGGTGGACTGGGAACCTGAGTGAGTAGCTATCAAGGTTGCACCACAACTGAGCGATGGGCTATAGGACTTAAGCATCTTTTAGGTGTGTTTGTGTCTTTTTCTGTCATTGTGTGCTCTTTTCAGACGTGCAGCTGTGTTGGACAAAGCAGCAAACTCTGCTGTTGAACAATGAAGCCAATGTGGAAGTGCAAAACATCTGGGTATTAAAAACCGTTGTGGTCTATTATATGCACACAGTTTACAGGAATTTATTTTTTTTGGCGCCTCACACTTCTTGTTTGGCTAAAGGCTGATTTATACTTCTGCGTTGAATCAACGGCGTACCCTACGCCGGGGGTCGACGCGGACCGCAAGCTCTGTGATTGGTCCGCTCGGCGGCTTTGTCTTTCCCGCATTTACAACACTTCCGGGATCCCGGACATCGGCCACACATCGGCCGTGTATTTCATCTCCTCCTCTCTATTCTTCATGTAATCATGTCTGTATGATAAACAGCAACATGTATCAGCTGTAGATTAACATAACACGCTCTGAATCTCTGTGGAAAAGTAAACAGAGATCGTAGCGGGACCGGAAGCAGGCGGCCGGCTATCAGAGAGACCGCACTGCCCTCAAGTGCTTCGGCGGAGAATTGCTGCGCGACACAGACACACCGACGCACAAGTATGTGGGGCTCATGTCCGCGTCAGCCCCTGCTGCGTAGGGGAGACGCAGAAGTATAAATCAGCCTTAAGAATTGAAGGCCATGCAGAAGTGTTAAAAACTGCAGTTCATCAAGTGTCCACTTGAGGCTGGCTACAGGAGTACCGGAAACCACATACACACCAATTCAAAAAAGTCGATCTTTACAGCAGAAATAAACATGTTTACAGCCTGGTACAAAAGACGAGTGTAGTCTGGATAGCTTGTTTCTCTATCAGCACACACACTGTACGGGGGTGAATTTTTCTCTAACATGGCAATTTCGAAGATATTAAGATTACGAGTCTTCCATAAGAGGCACAGCTGACTTGATTGGCAGGCGGGAACACTGTAGCTGTTGGCTAGGAGGCGCAAAGCCCGCCACTCGCTGGACAGCAGTTATATTGCGTTCATCATTTCCAATATGGCTGCCGCCAACGATTGGTCTCAAAACAGTGCTTCAGAGACACATGGGTGACGTCACGGATACTACGTACATTACTTATACAGCCTATGAGAGTCATGCGTAGTCTTGCATAATTAGGGGTGTGACTGTTCTGACCGAGAGGCGGGTACATTGTACCTTTCAGCCAGGAAACCAAACACCTGCTTCAGCTCCACCTCTTAGCTTGTGACTAGACTGACCGGAAGTTAGATTGAGTCAGCATTTCAAATATGGCGACCACCATTGGTGGACTTCGAAATGCTTCTTCAGAAACCAGTGGGTGACGTCACTGAGACGATGTCCATGTTTCATCCAGTCAAAGTGTCAAACTCTTTCTATCTCTCAAGAATTGATCCTGGACCTCAGCCTTTCAGTAAATCTAAAGCCTGCTACACACAGGTAGCTTCATTTCATTATGTTTTGTTGGTATAACAGTTTCACCTTTGAGATACAAACACATCAAGAACTCCTCTTCTTGTAATAAAAGAATCAGCACTTCTCAAATGTTGAATTTTTTCTTGTCTTCAGCAGTTGTACAAGAGTAAACTCTGAATGAGCAGTAGTGCTGAGAACACATTTTCATGGTTCTCTTGTAAAATGTGAGGTTTAATCTCCAGCTTCAGCTGGGTTTGCTCTCGTATTTCTCTCTGCACATTTTAAAGTCAAGTCTTCTCTCGACATTAATGCTAGGATTTGTATGTGAATCTTGCAGCTTTACTCTTCACACATCAATATCTAAGTGATGCAAAGCCTCTTTACAAGTGAACAAGAGTATCAACTGCACGCTAAAAGGATATAAAGCTTGCTCTCTCTTGTCAAGATTTCCTTTCCATGTGTTTTCTTTCCCCTGAAGAGAAGAGAATCTTTTGTTTTCAGGCCTTTTAGTCTGAGTGGATCCTTTTAATGTCACCTTAAGGATTCATATGTTATCAGACATGACTGCAGATAAATGATGAATCCAGGCCAACAAAGTGGGAGTGTGGTGAAGGAGCAGAAGGGGGAAAAGAGGTGAAAACAAGTTGTTTTTGTTCAGTTACACAATATAAAATGATATGTGTAAACCCGTGGAGAAAGCAGAGGACTGTGACACTGACACAAGTTTTATCTGAGGAGCAGAGCAGCCTTTTTGTTCCTGAGTGACGGCTCACATCCAAATGGTCCAGTGATATGTAATGCTTAATGAACCAGAAAAACATGTCTTTAAATGAGCGGACAGCCTTACTGACCCCCTCTTTCGTCAAACCTGTGGGTCCCCCATCCCACACTTCCTCCCCCTACCCACCACCAGCAGCCCCCCATGGACTCACGCTGTTCAGGGCCTCAGACCCTCTGAACAGAGTCCGGCTAATGGAAAGCTTTCAAGGCGGCCACAGAAGATGTCGGCTCTCATTTGGCCTTCCTTATGTTACTGATGTGTATGCCTGTGTGTGTGGGTGTGTGTGTGTTCGTGTGTGGTCACCGCTGAAGAATCACACACAAACACCTTGGGACATGCCATTATAAACAGGCCTGAAGACTGAAAACAACACATCTCCATCCAAACACACACATGAACACACACACCAACATCGACTCACACTGAAGGTAAAATATGCTCTGAAACATTCTCCTTAAAAAAAACTCCACAAAGCTTCCATTACCCTTGTTATTCATCAGTGTTTTATTTTGATTCTCAGAAGTTGGAGAAGTAATTTTGATAAATACGATTTATGAAGCATTTTGCTATACAAAGGTGCTGTGGGATGTGATACATGCTTTATATATAATTCCATACAACTCCAAACATTGAATTGTCCCTAGGAGTTTGCGTTGGTCTCCAGTGCAGCCTGCATGTAACTGCCTCTGCATATTAATAAATAACAATTAAATCAAACAATTGACCATTCCCTGTAGCAAAGCAAAAACCAAAGAACCAGAAAAAGCATATATTGCACATTATCCATATTGCACATGTTTTTCAAAATAAAGCTGCTAGCTGTGTAATGATTCAAAATAAATAGACATTCAAAGTCATTTCTCAGACGAGGAGCAGGCAGTACAGAGAAGCTGAAATAGACAGAATGAAATCCAATATTTGAAGTCACTGTTTGGAGCTTTTGGTTTGTGCCAATTTTGGCACCCCCTGTGGACAAAGTAGTACCTGCTTTCTCTTTGCTGATCTTGTCCTGTACATAAGTCATTTTTACTGGCAAAAAAAATCCCACTCCTGATGTCTTTAACATTCAGATGTATCACTCTTTGCAAACTCTTTCTGTGTTAAATGTGAAACAACGGCTGTCTCAGTTAATTGCTCTCTCTGACATCGACCATCCAACAACTGTACACATTCATTATAACAGTATATGAAAACTCAGTCTTGTTCCTGATGGTCTTGTTTGCTGTTTTAGGTCATAAAAATACTTCAGTATTATTTTTAATCTGATTCATAATGGACTAAAAACCCCACACAGGAGCTTTAAGTTCTGGTTGAAGCCTAGCAGCCCTCTTCAGAATCAGAAGCCTGAATAAGATGTTCTAACTAAGGCAATGAGAACTGCATTGTTCTTAGTTAATATGAAAGTAAAACCAGGTGCATTTGTGTGATTCAGTTTAACCCTCCTGTTATGTTCATGTCTCAGGAACAGCAATAATGGTTCTGGGTCAATTATCTATAAGTGTCAGAAACCAAAAAAGTCCACAAAAACTTTATTTATATCTCATTATTAACTCCATTACTAACCATTTAAATCACTACTTGGTGCATTGAGGAGAACTCACTGGTTTACATGAAAAATTGATGTTAAAGTTTGTAATGTGCTGCTAATGTACACTGGAAAGACCTACTTATAAATACAATAGTTTTACATAACATATATTTTTGTTTATTTCATTTTACATTTTGATTTTTTTTCTTTCATTAAGTGAAGCCCAGATAGTTATGCCGTATTTAGCTAGTTTGGAGGGCATATATTGCCTAAATGGGCAGCAACCTCTGAATACCGCTAGCCTTTCATCCACTTTGACATTAGGGCCTGGGTTATAGAGTAGTAGAAGTTGCTCTACACACAATCCCAAAGAAACAGTTAGTATTTGACTCTTCTAACCCCTTTTAGCCTCCACTTTGACTGCTGACTGTAATATGAACATTAGGGGGGGTTGCAAATAGGTGAAATGAATCATTTTCATTGTATGTGTTGATAAAGCTAATTAAGCCAAGCAGAAGAAGTTTCATACCAAATAAATACCTTTAAAACATTTTTTTAGATTTTTGAACTTTATAATGGGTCAATTTGACCCGCAACAAAAAATAAAGTGTTTTTGATTTTTTTAATTTTTAGAGACTGATCAGGTTTATGAGATAAATGATTAAAATCAAAACTGTGACTTATATTTCTACAGCTGATTGAGTCACAGATGAGAGTTTCGTGATTAAATCCTGGACATTGCCGTACCTTGCCAGGGATATGTTTAGAGTCAATGAAGATATTTTAACAACATAACTTTTTTTGCTATCCAGTTTTTTCTTCTTAGCAAAGCTTTATGATGAATGCAGCATAGAAAGGGGGCTTTATTAGAAGGTATAGATATGCGTTGTCTGTTTCAATGAAACAAGATGCCTCACCGGGAATATTAGGAAAACACAAGGGCGGTAACTGACTGAATATTTTTCTGTTAAATCAGTTTTGACTTTTGACTACAAAGCTTAATAGAAATCTAACCTTACCCAAACCCTCTCTGCTGTTCAGATTCATGTCAAGCTGGAACCTCAACCATCATTCTCAAAGGGCTCTGAACACCAAAGACACAGACATTACTGCTCACTCAAGATCATTTTAGAATATATTTTTGCAATATATTACTTCATGATTTTTTGAATCTCGCAAGAAATATGAAAGTTATAAGTAACCATGCTAAACTCTTAAAGTCAGTGTGGTTTATAAGACCAATGCAGGGGAAGCTTGGTGTAGTGGTGGCTGACACTCCAGCAGTAAGTTTGTCACTAACAGGGCATCTCTCCTCACACGTGTTCAGCCTGTCAGCTGCCTCGTCGACGTCTCTTGTTATTATTTTCCTCTCATTCTGCTGCCTTTTCTTTGCGGAGTCATGAATAATTTGTGTCTACGCCTTGTTGCTCGATGACAGCTGTGCAGTTGGTTTGCAGTCTGTTTTTCAGATCAGGTGAATAATAAATAAGCCTCTCGCAACAAAAGAGCTGTGTCCTATATGAGCCCTGCCTCACTTCATCTGTCCTAGCTTAGCTCTGCGTGTCAGCCACAGGGGAGGGGGACAGGTGAGCAGAGAAGTCTCCCTGGTGTTGAACGTTTCCTAAATGAAACGTGTGTAGAAGGCAAGACAACACTTTTTATCTTACAAGACCTCCCCCCACCACTTCCCCTATTTGAGCATTAATCAGTGCTTTTTCTCAGAACCTTGCAGTTAAATCCTTTGTCTCTCTCAGCTTATCTCTCTTTGTAACTCGTCTAACCTGTGTGAAATCTGCTGAACAGAGAGGGAAAGTAAATACCTCATTATTATTACAATATACACAGCAGGTCTGCATGCCCTCAGGGAGATTATCCCGCTGATCCTCTCTTCATACGACTCTATCTTCTCTCATGAACAGCACAGATATATATAAACATTTAGCTAAAGCTGCTTATTCTACATATTAATGCTAGTCATTTGCTGCGTCTGATTTGTTCCTTTTAATTTATAATCTCTGTGGTATTGTATGTGAGTGTTTCATTAGATTCCCTACTGCAGTCTGTGAGTATTTAAGTTGTAAATCAGGAGTTGGGCTCTGGTTTCAAAACCAGTTTCATCACGCTAGTAACAAGCGGTCTGCTGTAACATGTAGCTTACTATGTTTAAACTTATTTCATAGATTAGCATCATACCTCAGAAAAACGTAGTGGTTGTAGAGGTTGAGCTGGACAATGTGGAAACAATGTGATCATTAGATTATTTTCCTGGATTTATTAAAATCACTGTTTGTCCTGACACATAAATGCTACAAGTTTGAACCATAGACTGTATAAATAATGGACGTAGTATCAGTGATGTCACCCAACCGTTCCTGAGAGCTGTTTTGAAGCCAATCATAGGCAAGAGCCATATTGGAAATGCTGAACTCAATCAAACTTCGGCTGTTTTCGAAAAACGGCCTGCTAGATACTGCGTTTGAATTTAGTATGTAGTATGACTGTTCTGTTGGATCTGGTCTGCAGTACCCTGGGTCAGACGTCACTGAATTTCTGCTTTCTGAAAGCTGAAGTAAACAACGGCTGAGTTGTTAGCGAAACTGATCGTTAGCATCACTTCAATCAATCAATCAATCAATCTTTATTTGTATAGCGCCAAATCACAACAAATGTTATCTCAAGACACTTATGATTTAAGAAGTTAAGAAGTGGTTTATATGTAATTTAATAATCTTCACAGCACCTAAAAACTGAGTTCCCCCCATCAAAAAAAAAAAGAAAAAAGAGAAAGCGGAACCAGCGCTGTGCATTGTGGGAAACAGTATGCGAGGCAGACTGGTCCGATGCCTACTGTGAGATTTCCCCGAATCAGTAGACATCCAGGGAGTTTTGAGATACTGCAGATTTTGCTCTTGCTGTTTTTTTAATCAGGCTGTAAACATGTTTATTAATGCTGTAAAGATCATCTTTTTTGAACTGGGGTCTATGTGGTTTCCGGTGTTTCCGCAGCCAGCCTCTAGTGGATGCTCGATGAATTGCAGTTTATAACACTTCTGCATGGGCTTCATATTCTGAGACGGAGGTTGCCAAAGACAATGTTGAATTATGATGGAGGCCTAAAGAAAACATTTAGTTCTGTGGTTTTATAAACATGCACCAAGGGTGTGAATGAAAGTCTTCAGGCAGTACATGAGGAGGTTTTTATCACTAAAACTAATCTAGACCAGGAAATCAACTCAGCTATGTATAACAGGACTCTGGTGTGTGTGACTTAACTTGGACTCGAGCACTTGTGACAACCCCCTACTTAGATCCCCTCCTCTATCTGTCTCCAGGGCTGCAGACCCATGAGCAGGCTAATCAGGAGGATGAGACACACCTAATCTCTTGACTGCACACCTCTGCTTTAGAATTTAGTTTCTTTGTTTTTACAACACAACACCCCTACAGCACATTTACAGTCATCATCACCTGTCTGACGTCACAGATTCTTCACATCCTCATGTTTTTGTCAATTGTGACTCCCATATTTATCCGGTCTAAGAGCAGGGTTTAGACACACTGATGACCTAAACTGGGGTTGGGCTCGAGCATTAACTTAATTCAGACTTAGAGGACTGTGACCTTTACTATTGTTAAAGACTATTTTATTGTTTTATCATTATTATTATTATAATTATTATAATTATTATTATTATTATTATTATTATTATTATTATTATTATTATTATTATTATTATTATTACTATTATTATTTAGTTATCATTATTTTATATCAAACTTAATAATGTATTCAGTTATTCAGTTTCAAGCAAGGCTTGCACATGGGTTCACTTTCATGCATATTCCTGTGTTGTCTTTAGCAACAGTACCTGCCGTAACACCTAAAGAGTACTTTGGTGACTCAGACTCAAAATCAGACTGGAACACTAGAGACTCAAGACTCAGGTCAAATTTCAGGCTTAATGTTTCTACTACAACACTGCCTTCTTCACTGGAAAAAATGCCCCTCCAAAAACAAGAAAGAAAAACTTATTTCAAGGTACTTTTGCCTTGAAATAAGCAAAAATAATCTGTCAATAGAACAAATGAAAATTAGCTTTGTAAGATTTCTTAAAATAGGACGAAATATTTAGAAAACTGTGATCTTAAAATTAGCAGGGAAAACTTATGTTAAGCAATATTTAACCAGTATTTTAAAGCTTAATGCCTCAGAATAAGCCAGGAATGATAAGAATTAGTATTTTGTTACGCAAAAAAATATTTTTGCACTAATATATTTCATGTCAACTTCTTCATTTGAGATATATTCACCTTAATTTGAGTTGTATTATAGCGGCACTTCTCTAGGTTTAAGACCATCTTGTACTTGAAATAAGATTTTGAGTTTTTTTAGGATAAGCCAGCTATGCTCTAAAGTAGGTGTTTCATTGTGTGCATGTAGTTTGAGGATGTATAATTTTATCTGATTTAGACGAAACAGTGCCTGAAACTGTAACCCACCCTTAAAAACAACAACTTTCCTTTCTTTCTTTCTTTCTTTCTTTCTTTCTTTCTTTCTTTCTTTCTTTTATCAATGGAGCTGTTTTCTGATAGATTCTCCAATGAAATGCATTTACTTAAATCAAGTAAAGGGTTTGTCTTAAATGAAGATTATCTGTCTTCTACAAATAAGATCTCAGCTTGAAAAATGTATGAAATGTAAAATAAACCTTGTTTCTTCTAAATTACAACTCAAAACAAGATCATTTCAAGATTGTTTGACTCAACAAGATATTTAAGATGTCTTAAAACAAGTCCCTCTACCTTGCTCAAATGTTACTTGTTAAGTAAATGTATCTTAAATCAAGTGGGAGAAGACATTTTGACTAAAAATGAGACAGTTTCACTTGGTAAGATTTTGAGTTTTTGTAGTGATAATTGTTCCTGAGGTGAACAACTGAAGCTGAATTATCCAAAGAAGTCTCCTCCACAAAATAAACCGACCTGTTGAAGCCAGTGACATGCTGAGCAAAAGTTTCAGGCTACTTTAGTTCCCTGATGATATTCAGCCAGGCAATGGGGCTGCTGAAAATGTTAATAACTACAATCCCTCTGCCTGGTGAAAGATAAACTAATGAGGAAAAACAATCTGAAATACTACAGTTAATGTTAGGGTAAAAATAGACAGATGAATTTTGTTGTGTGTTTCTCGCAGTGTGTGATGTTATGTGAGGCCTATTCATATCAAGTCAGAGATGTCTAAAGCTCATACATCTGATCACTTTTATTGAGATTGATTTAGAAATCAGCATTGTTGAGAGGTATTTAAAAGGTTGAACTAAATGTGCTGTCCACAGTCTGATGAGAGTTATCATGCTTGTTTCAGAGTTCAGCTTCTTTAAACAGTCATGGTGATAAAATCAAAACCAAACACCAGAGTGTCTAAAAACCCTTTTATTATTCATGTTTAATTTCAATGAATAATTAAATCTTCCTAAACCACAAAACCCAAACCCTGAACTTTTTAATGGCACAACTATGTCTGTCAGGAAAAATTAATCCAGTGCGTCCTGTGGGTGCATGCATATGTGATCGTGTGCATGTGTGTGTGTATTTCTGAGTGTGAGCACTTAGGGTCAAAGATGCAGGCCTGGATTTGAGCCCTTAGACTGCAATGCTCTGATTACTCACTCGCTCGAATCGATTGAGCCGTCTTCTATTCATATTTGATAAGCCTCCGGGCAGTGGGGTAATGCTTTAAAAAAATCCAGCCGTGCCCTTGGAGGAAATCTGGTCAGCCCTAATGGCTGGTTTTGAAGATTTTTGCTTGAAAGTTCTCTCTGAGATTGTGCTTGAGGTGTGTCTCTCAGCTGCAATCATGCAACACAGATGAGGGGAAACATTAGTCAGATGATGTTTTCCTACAGGGCCGTCAGCGTTAATGTGTTAAACTGTGTTATGATGAAGGTCTGAAAGTATAAAGTTTGATTTGCTTACATTTGTTTTAAACGTGTCCCTATCAGCACACTGTAGTTAAACTGCTGCAGTGTCTTCCTGCTTCTTTCTGAAAGGCACATTTTGTTATAAAAATATCCCAGATGGTTCAGTTGATGAGTCATAACTTAAATACACCCTTCGTTCAACAGTTTAAAAATATCACAGAAGCACAGTGAGTTTGAGCCACCACCTACATACAGGGGCAGCTAATCAATTGCCAATTGCCACAGACCTGTGGATGAAACCTAACCAGGCCACTCAATATTATGGAAGACTAAGGTCTCAGGGAAGTCCACGTGTCTTAAATTGTAAATATGGACTTTAAAAACTGTTTTAAAATGAAAACTAAAGGAACTTTGAAGCACTTCAAAAAGCAATTAATCCTGATTAACTATTGAAGCTCAGCTATTACCAGTGATTCAAAAATAACCTTAAATGACACGATGTTGTTCAGTTGCTTAAATTAAATTAGATAAGAGTATTATGATGGAGGTTCAGGTTTCTTAAACCAAATTAACTTGGATGTAAACTGTTGTAGACTCTTAAGTATTAAAGCTAAGAAGTGCACCAGCCCATTATTCCATCTGTTCTGGTGAGGTCCCTTTTAGTATGTTTTAGAAAGAAGTCTTTTTCTGAAACCCTCTGCCAAACTGAACCAGGTCCTTTGATTTCCTTCCTTCTCGTCAGCTTAGTGTTACCTTCAGTCTTGAATTTGTAGAATCTGAAAATCAAACGTGTTGCTGTATGTCTCTTTTCTTAGCTGATGTGTATGATGAGTCTACCTTTTTTTCTTCCTGGCACCCCTCCCTTTATGAATTCAGATAAAATCCTCTGCACTGTTTGGAGATCAGAGTACGATTTTACAGAGTGAGGTTCCCCTCCTTGACATTTTTAAGAAACTACCTGAGTATTTTTTTTTAATGGAGCTAGTTCTTTGTAAATTCATATTACAGTGTGTAACATTGATGTCCTCTCTGTATTGCTGTCTTATATTTAATCTATTATTCAGAATGTATCCTCTGATCAGCTGATGTTTGAATGTTTGATTTTGTTCCTCATTGATTACAGTTGAAAAAAATTAAGCATTTAGAAGAAAGAAAGAAAAAGAGAAAGACAAGCTTAGGTGAACATGTTCCTCTTTACACCTGAAAAGGCCTGCTCTCCTTTAATTCAAGGAGCCTGTGGTCCGGCTGTTGGCTTGAGGCTGCCTCAGAGTGTTAAAGGCACTTAATGGTAAACTCAGCTTTATCCCAACAGGAAGAAAGTCCCCTGTGAGCAGATTCAACATCACTCAGACTGAACAGTGTGTGTTTTTATTTTAGATGGCTGCTTTGTCTCCGTCACGCTTTGCAGTTTCCGTTATATAAAGTGCAGATTTCCTGTAAAGTGAGTCATTTTTAGCAGACATTTAAAACTGGGGGAATGTGATAAACATCAGGTTTATTTTTATTCAGAGAGAAGAAGTGACACGACTCCCTCTGTGCAACACAGCACCAAGGTGCACAGCTCCATTAACTTGGTCTTTAAAATGAGCTCGCCTCTTTCCTGTGTTCTCCTTCAGCCTGTTCATCTGGGGCTTTAAAATATTCAGTATTTTCGCAGGCCTGGATGTTGTACGATTTTGAGGGAAGTGAGGCATAGAAAATCCTTGTGAGTCAGTGATTTCAATCAATGTTGAGGGAGGACGACTAACTGATTGTTCTTGTTTTTTCTCTTTTGTCCTTGTTGGACTAAGAGAGAACAAAGTCAGAGGGATATTAATGGAGAGAGCTAACCGTGTCAAGGATATATTGTGTGCAACGTCAGCAGTTCTTTCTGAATTGAAATGATTTTCTAAAGAATTTGATTTATCTGGTTTCTATTGAAACCTTTTGATAATGACTCAATGAAAGAGTTTCTATTCTAACAGCTTTTTTTCACACCAAATTATTTGCCACTGTCCATTTTATAGCACTCTAATTTACTTTATTTCAAACTACACATACTGAAGTCCCTCCGTCCACCCATGTCCCCCAGGTTAGACCAGTTTTTAACTCCACACTGGCAAAAAAATCCTCTGACTCCAGCCCATCCCTCTGAGGATCACAGCTGCTGCATGCGTCTGCCAGCTTCCTGCCCAAACCCAGCTTTGTTTTTCTTTTTTTTTGAATAACAGCCATGAGGGTTAAAAAAAAACACCTGTTTAACAGTTAAATCTGCTCAGACTGTTTAAGGTTAAAACACTCTGCTGCAGTGGTCAAAACAAACATGAGCTGCAGTCGCCTCTGGGCATTCACAATCACAGCAGTAAGATGCAGAGGTGTCCTGCTTCTTTGTTAGTGTTTGAAGCTTTAACTCACCAAAACACTTTGAGAGGCACAAATTATTTAAGCTTATACTGCTGTTCTGTTGCTGGATTAGTATACAAAAGTGCATAAAACATTTCACTCACTGAGGGTACAGAAAAAATAAACTCATGCAGGAGATGTTTGCTCAGCATTTAGAGCTGAAAATGGAATGAAAATACAAGTGGCCTTTTTAAATTTCTTCTAAACTCCTTCATTCAGTCTGACAATTCACTTTATCTCTCAAAGAAGTCATCTTAGAATCGTCAACTTTCAGATTTTATTGCATTTCTTGATTTCAATAAAACCAACCATCAAAAACGTATTTGACAAAATGCATTATGAGAGCAAAATGTGCAAAATGTAAAAGTGGAAGATTACATCTAAGGCCTTCTGTTTATTAAATCACACAGGCTGAGGAGACTGTTGTGCCAGCATATCTTCAAACTGAAAACAGAAACCCTCTGGTCTTTGCAGAGGCGCTGATTTGCAGCTTTGCAGGCTTTACTGTCATCAAGGTTATTAAAGTGAGAGTACCAATATTTGGGTTTAGAGTCCACTGAAGCCGAATCCAGTCGACGTTAGCACGATGCATTTCTTTCATCATGCGCCATCACATGTATTTATTCGTTTTGATCAAAGCTTATCTCTGGTTTCATGGGCCTGTGGAGCAGTCTTTGAAAGAAGTAGTGTTTCTGATGTCTTCACTGTAAAACGTCCGTAAGAAAACGGTTCAAGCCTTCACGCGTCTTATGAAAATAAATAAATAATTATACATATAGATCTATGATACATGTCTTTCATCTGTAATAGCTCTGTCAGATATCCGGACTCTTTCCAGTAATAATACTTTAAAGACCCTGAGGTCAGATAATATTATGACATGATTTTTGCAGAGGACTAGTCCTCTTTATTGTTTCAGTCCGTGCTGCGTCTCTTTGTGCCGCCTCAGGTCCACTTTCCTCTGGAAGCCTTTCCCGCAGAGGTCGCAGCCGAAGGGTTTGTATCCGGTGTGTTTCCTGCTGTGCGTGATGAGGTTGGAGCTCTGGCTGAACGCTTTCCCGCACACCTGACATTTGTGTGGCTTCTCACCTGGAAAAAAACAAAAAAAACATGTAAACACATTTTAGCTCAGGTGAACTGTGATCAAATTTAGAACATATTATATTTATTTTGAGGCGCTTTCGGACTTTTACGCACAAATGATTGACATCCTGTGAGGTACAGGAGGAATACCAAAACAATTTAACTTGTGTGAAGATTTACTATCTTCCGTTTCTCCACTCACCTGTGTGGATGAATGTGTGTTTCTTCATGTCTGACTTCTGGTGGAACCTTTTCCCGCAGTACTGGCACGGGTACGGCCGCGTGTCTGAGTGGATGAGCAGATGCGTCGACAGAGTTGACGACCTCTTGAAACTTTTACCGCATATTTTGCAGTCGAAGCTTCTTTCCTGAAACGAGAGCGGAGGTGAGTTAAAGGTGACACATTGATAGAAACTCAGGCTTTGCGATCAAGAATACGCAGACCCCAGCGTAGAGGTGTGAACTCGCTGGGGTTTCTTTGAAGTCTTGAGAGGTTACCTGGGAGTGCACAGCTTTGTGTTGCTCCAAACTGACTGCGTGCCCGAACGTTTTGCCGCAGATTTCGCAACCAAACGGTCTCGTGCCGCTGTGCGATCTGCGGACGTGGACTTCCAAACCGTGTGGAGTAGAAAACACCTGACGGAAGAAGAAGAATTAGATATGGAAGTTTGAAAGAATCGCAATTAAATAGTGTTAAAATAGAAATATGTTTTTGTTGGATTGATAATTCAATAGTTGTAATTTGGATATATTATTGGGAGGGCAAAGGTCAACAAAGGGAGTCTTTGCCACAGAGCTTTGTTACTTTAATCGCATTAATCATTAGGATTGGCAGGCAGAGCATGGATTTGGTGTCTTCCTTTTTTTATTGTAAAGGCTGAGATACACAAAATTGTATTTCATTCCCACACATGTTTGTATGTCAATCCTCACCTTACTGCACTTGATACACTTGTAGGCACCATTGAGGATCAGACTGGAGCACAGCAGGTCAGGTGGGGCCTTCACACTGTGAGCTTTCCCGTGCAGGCCTCCATCAGGAAACAGCAAAGCAGCAGCATGCCTCCTGTAGTCTCCATAAGCCTCCTCGCCCAGAGTCCTGTATGAGTCCAGAGCTGGGTGGGTGCTCCTGTCTCCGTAGAACGATAAAGCTCCTGGCCCCCTGTCCACCTCCATGCTGGAATGGAGGCTTTGCTGCACCAGGGGCCTCAGTCCGGGCCCCGGGTAGCTGCTCCAGGCGTATGGCCGGAAGGGGATGGTGAAGGGCTGAGTCTCGTCCACCAGAGGAGAGAGGGATTTCTCCGAATCAACTGCAGAGAACAAATGAAAATTTAATGAAACCAGAGACATGGTTAAAGTGAGGCGTTTATGCCCCACAGGGCCCAACGGAGTCATGCAATGTTTCTTCAGAGAATTCTTAGATGGTGATACTGCTGGGATATCAGACTATCAAATGGAGAAGACGGAGTATGTGCTGTTATAATGATGAAATGGAACAAAATGGTTAGATATTCACGTTTAACACACTCTTCAACAAGTAAACATGGAAAAAAACAGATGACTGTAGCCTCATCAGTAATAGAAGGTATACATATATATATATGGTTATTTCAAATTTGCTGAAAAATAAAGCCCCTCTCAAACCACAATGTGGTGTGAAAACAGACAGAATTGATTTAATCTGAGAATTGAGTGTATCTGCTGTGCGTCCCTCTCTCCCGGACATTAGATATGTACAGTGTTTATTCTTTGTTTTTCATTATTTGAACTGATGAGTCTGTGTGGTTTTGTTTGTACCCGGTGATGCAGAGGGGGACGGAGGCCTCCAGAAATCTTCATAGTCAGAGGAGGGACCGCACAGACTGTCGGCGATGCTCAGCGGAGACTTGGGGGAGAAATCCGCAGTGTCAGCCAGGTGAGAGTCAGGAGAGAGACCGTACCTGTCCTCCGACATGTCGGTGTCATCCGGGAGTTTATCCACCTCTAAGGAGAAAACAAGGAGAGACGGCAGGTAAGCAAAAAAGAAGTGAGGCAGTTTTTGAAAAATCTACAAACTGTATTATGGCACATTTAGTTTAGTGCTCTACAAATACGGCTCCAAGTAAACCTACTGAATGTCAAATTATTTTGAAGTGCATGTGCAAAAGCATAGGAAAAGACAAGCTGTATCCTGCTTTAAACAGCATGACGATGTTACATAAAACTGGGAAATTCAAAAAACGATCATATTTAAATGATTTGTTCAAATAAATTCTTAGAAATACTTTTTCGTTTGTTCAAAATATTCCTACAGATATTTTGTCTTTATTTCAGTATTATTAAAAAAATGAAGGCCTATTTGGATGAACTGCGTCAAGCTTTAATTCTATAAACCGCAAATCAGTGGCACCTCAGTGCATGTTTTGTCTCTACAATTTATCTCTAACATCATGGATATGTGAAAAATTATGTCAATTGAGTTGAAAAAATTGCAAGATTGAAAAAGGGTAGATCATACTAGTGAAAATGATGCATTTTTCACAAACCTGAGCATATGTGCGCCAGAATACAGTCCAGTCTGTTGTAGTCATCCTCCAAACTCCGGGGCTGGTGGTAGCTGTGCGCCTTCTTACTCTTCACCATGAAGGACCGAGGCATCTCTGAAGTGAGAGGAGACAAATCCTGGATGAGAATCCCGCTGCAGGAGGAGAGAGCTGAGCGCGCGGAGTGAACCCTGAAAGATTTGATCTCCACTGGACTGCTGCAGAGATGCGACTCCAAGTGCTTTAAGAGATTTCAACCTGACCACAGAGCATGCGCGCCAGTGTTTGTCTCGTCTGCCAGGTGTTAAGCGGACAGGTGTCACTGCAGCGGCTCCTCCACTGCAAAAAATATCCGGCTTCAGTGTTTGTCATGCAGCACGTATTGTGGTTACAGGTGAAATTAAAATAGTCTGCAGCGTGGGCGACTTCTTGTCACCATGTCCTCCATTTAAACCCACTCACTTCAGGCCTGTTCAAAACCAGACAGTGTGATTTAAGTGAGTGTCAAGAAACAGTCGAACAATTAATAACTTTCATTAAAATGTAAAGACAAATGCTGAATTTAGTGACGCTTTGAGTCGGACTTTTTACAGCGCAGCGCTCATCGCCTGGAGCTGCTGGCCCTTCCCGGATCAGACTACGGCTCGTGTCTCCTGAAAGAGCCCTCGGCAATCAGGAGAAGTGATACAGGCCTTATCAGAGTCTCTCTCAATCTTACATGAGAGGAAATGCTGAGGCGAACCCCTGGGTGTCAGTTGCTGAGTGGCATAAAGCATGTAGTAATAAAAGGTTGGGGGGAAACTCTGATCGTCAAGTGGCATCTTGTGCGTAGTATGGATCATATATTTAGATCATTGCTCGGAAATGCATAAGGGGGGCAGCCTACAGGCTGATGATGAAGCTGACGAGGGCTGTTTATTTTTCAGTTTCATTGTATACTTGGAAATGAATGAATCCGAGGTCAAATTTTAACAGAACCTTTATTGAAATGTCAGATTAAAAAAGGGAGGGTTAGGGCTCTGCACATGTCAGAGTTCGGTGCAGCTTTGTCCGGTCTGTTGCTCTGTTGGGCCTGAGACTGTCATTACGCGACAGACACTAGCCGTCCTCACGCCTGCGGTGACCGTTTCACATTACCCTGAGTATTATGCTCAAAAGAAAGAAGCCCAAAACAGAGACAATTTGTTTTCTGTTCGCCCTGCAGGGTGCAGATTGTTGCGCCAGTTAAGCGTCATTACGCACATGCAGGACAAAGGAGTCGTGCGTCCTGGTGCCTTTTTATCCACCGCAGTGAATCCTAAATCAGTTGCGTGGTGGAGCAAAGAGGACTTTGATTATCAGATAGTTATTTAACCTTTAAGATTAATGACATTTAAATCAATTGATTTTTGATTTAGGCAGGTCTTACATTTTCAATTCTCCTTTTCAGATAATTCTCGATATCTTTAAATGTTTAAATACAAAATTAAAAAAAAAGTCAAAATCGAACCTTTTTTTTTTTTTTTTTTAAATCGCAGAGCTTCAATGTAATCTAATTTTATAAACCGGACACCAGCTCTCAGCTCAAACACAGCACTGAAAACACACGTTCATTGCTTGAGTGACCGCTTCATTCTGGACTCAGTCAGGTCAACGCGAGAATCTTCTGCCTGGGTCAAAAGCTACAGATCACTGCAGCTGTCTATCAGTTCATGACGACAGGAAATCAAAGCGCCACATGCAGATTAGACACAGCACGGCCTGACATCCGGACACAGTGTGGGTGAAGATATGAGAAAAGTGTAAGCAGACAGGAGGCCCTGCTAGCCGGAGAGAACCGATAGGCCGGCGGAGTTGCGTAAGATGGATACCAACTGTTGCGACAAGGAGTTACTGTAAATACAATGAACACGATGAATAATAATAATAATGAGAATAAACAATTTCCCTAATAATAATAATAATAATAGTAATAATAATAATAATAACCAATATAATATAGTATAATAATAATAACCACTATAATGTAATAATAATGATAATTCTGCAGAGGCTTGGCTTTGTGTGGAAGTTGAATAGACTATTATTATCCAAATGTGCAGTTGTTAATCCACAGACTGAACGAATTGAACCATTGCAGAATTTGCACTGCATAATGTATTAAGTAACACGTTACTCTCCATAATAAAATATCAAGTAAATTACAATCGAGTCATAAATCCCACATAGCAGCATAAATAGATATCATCGCGATCTTACCATAAAGAACGCTTCAGGATGCATCACACTGTTACAAACTGTAACAACGTAAGGTTCGTCAGAAAATACTTCAAATTCTAAGAATAAATTCAGGAAACTGCGTCAGTAATATCTGTCCTGTGCCGATTTAAGGACAGGGATTTTCTGTCAAATTCGGCTACTGATGAAAGTCCCCATGAAGGCCGTAGGGACTTATTTCTAACATGACGGTAGAATTACTAACACGTCTTGTTGGCATATGCAAATATAAGTAGTCTGGTTTTCAACCAGCCTGCTTAGATTAAACTGTTATATTGAAGTGTTACTTCCCTGCTGCGTCTTAACACTCACCATCAAACATCAGCTAGCATCATCAGTCACTTCAATATACTGAACATCTTAACTCAGTCCACTCAGAGCTACTCTAACCATCTCACAGTGCTGTCTAACACATTCCCGTCTTTATGGCATTAGGCGTTAATACAAACCTTCTCAATCTTCAGGAGAGCCTGAAGAGAAACGCTCCTTTGAAATGTGGTTTTCTGCTTGAAATGATTAGTAGTTTGAGGCTGAGCTCTGAAAAACCGCTTGAAATCACTTCCTGAAAGCTCTCAATCTTAGCTCTCAGTCTTCACAGAGGAAGGCAGTCAACATCACACATGTGCGCTCACTCTGCGGCTGAGCTGGAGCAGGTTAGAGGTGACATTAAAGAGACACAGGAGTGAAGGAGTTTAGCAAACATTTTTATTGTGAACTCATCACACACACATACACTCAAATCTCATGTAGTCTCCAGAGTGTGCTGACTGCTCCATAGTGTTGCCATGTGTGTCCTTACTGCACTGCAGACTCCAACAACAAAAAAGTGCCATAATGTGAACCTCGCATCAAACAAACACAGGGTATCTTTTCAACTCAAGTTTTTTTTTTCTGTTTCCTGGACTGTTCACGCTGCTCACCTTTCAGTTAGTGTTCAGTACAGACATTCAGAGAAATTCTGACTCATCCAGGTCCTTGCTAATGAAATGGAGTGAAAGTGGCTTGTGGGTGAGCTCAGTTTAGAATACAGTGCTTTTACTTTAGTAACACTGACCGCTCCTAATTTCCAATTTATGCCCAGCTTGAATTCCCCAGGGTTACAAACCATTGTATGTGCAAATTGATGATACACAGATGTATGATAGGTTAACTCAGGTCTGACTCTTTAACAAATGAACTATGTGCAGAATGGACTGACTCATTTTGAAAGCTGAGCTGTGGTGCTTTCAGAGAATTCAGTACAAAAGTCATATCATGAAGAAATAAAGCAGTCCCCTTTGCTGCACTGATTTTAAATAGAAGAGTGTTCAAATTTGTTTAGACCAAAGGGAAATTCTAAACATAAGTACAAATAAAGTGGACTGAAAGCTGTATGTTAAGGCCAGGCAAAATTGATCATTCAAATTTTAGTCATCCCTCTGACAAGTTGAAGAAAATCAAATTTAAACAGGTAACTTCTGCAGCACTGAGAGATGTCCTCAGATCCATTTAGAAATGGTAAACCAAACCTCATTCACAAAACACTCATTTTAAAAGTCCTTTGCTTTTCATCTTGTGGACAAAGCACTGACTTTTACTTTTGTAAATCTGCATTATAATGTATGTCTTTCAGAAACATTTTAACTCCTCATTTAATACAAAACAATCAGTTTATTTTGGAGTCATGCTGCCACAGTGAGACAGATTACGACAGAGGAATCTTGGTAGTGAGCCTGGTTGAGTCTAACCCATCTAACAGGTGATCAAACGGAGTAATGTTTAGTCTCAAGCAGCTGGAATCAGCACTTAGTTTTATAGTCAGCGGAGGTGGAGGTTAGTTTCCTGACACATCCAGAAGCGTCGATATTGGCAGATGTTTTACAGACAGAAATAAACACAAATAATCTTGCAGTCAAAATCATGCAGGTATATCATGGCTATTGGTCTGAACACCATCAGGGCCACGCAGAAGATAAAGCGTGGGGGGATCTCTTAATTATCCTTTTTTAGAATAAAGTCAAATAGTTGGGAATACGCCAAACTCTTAGTCGTAGGGTCATTTAAAGGAAGAATTTCATGTTTCTCATATCAAAATGTAAAGAAAATTCTTCCTCATGGGGTTCATTTTACTTTGACCTGGCACTAATACTGTTCATCAGTTTGTTCCTGACATTCAACTTCATTTTAAGAATGCAAATAATGAAAATACCCTCTATCTCTCCACTTTTTTATCCAATGCCTGGCTATAAATACTCTATAATTCTTTTTTAACTTCTCAGGAAAAAGCATGCCAAAGTCTTCTCAGGAGGAAAGTCAGTAATTATTTTTCTTGTCTTGCACAAACGTATCTCCGTGTTCAACAAACAGGATCTGTCATTTGTGTTAGCGTGTTTTAACTACATCCCTTTTTTCTTTCCGAATTGTTCAATATAATCTTAACATCAGATATGCAATAGATACATATTTTCAAGTTCAAAAGGAATTGAAAACAAAACAAACAAACAGAAACAATGATATTACACATTTACATATCTACAGGTATGCAGACGTCACACTGACCTCATGCTTCACCAGCTCTGGTGAAAGCCATGCGGCGTGCGCTAAGGCCAAAAGAGTCATTGCTGGAGGAGACGAGCAGCTTCAACAGCAGCCTCTGACCGAGCTCATCAGGACAATAGATATATTTATATATACACACAGTACTTGTATAAATGTGCCTCTGCATGGTGGACACTTAGTAACGGCATCAATACATGTTTGATGTTCTTTTATAAAATGCTTTTAAAAGTATAAAAACACGTTAGATGAAGAAGTGGGTGATATAGCATAAAATGTTTATTGCACAGTCTCTCTCTCTGTGTTGTACCTACAGGATGGAGGGGGGCGGAGGAGTGTGATCCTCCTCCTCCTCCTCCTCCTCCTCCTCCCCCTCCCCCTCTCCTCGGGTTATTGTGGCCCAGTAGAGTTTGATATGCTGCAGGTTATTGATGTCTCTGCTGAGGCCCATGCTGAGGATCTGCCTCTGTCAGTGGCGTTTGCGGCCCTCAGGAACATAAAGAAAAAAACTACAAAAGAACTAAATAGACTCCATCTCTAAATGTGTTTCTCATGATATGAAATGATGATGCATCTGATGTCTGAAATTCAGAACTCCTAGATCCAGACTTCTCTGAAATGGCTGCTGGGAACACCTCCTCTCCCTGACTGGAGGCTGTCAGCATGTGTCCCATTCTGCTCATCACACGGTGGTGGACTTGCTGCTTGGAGGAACAGAGAGTCGCAGGGCCTCATCATCCTCTTCCTCCTCATCGCTGTCTGTGTCCGGGAGGTTTGGCCGCAGTCTGATTCGACCCATGCCCCTCTGCTGGGTGTCCTGCAGGATGGTGTCCTTGACTCCATCCTCATCTGAAGACTGGTAGGACCGACTGTCCCCCACATAGTGATTGACGATGTGGATCCCATCAAAAGTGGACGGATTGTCCAAGCGCCTCTGTCCTTTTAAGCAGCATATCTGTGAGAGAAAGCAGGAGGAGAGTTAAGAGCTGCAAAGAGATTGATTCATCCTGCATGCAAACCAGAGACTGTATACAAAAGATGGACGACATGACAGCTCCCTGAAAGTGAATACAGTCAACGATGCAAACACAAATGTGTGAGAATAGGTGGACACAAAGACTAACAGATAAAACATCAACAACACAACATGTAAGTGAGGTTTGACCAGGGGTGCATCTCGGCTTGAAGTGAAGCTTTCAGCAGAGCGTCTGCCCCCTAGTGGCCGGCTGCAGCATAGGTCAAAAAATCTGTCTGGGAGCAGTCAAACTTTAAAAACTAAATACACGTTGTAAGGGCCATTTCAAGATGTTTGTGTGTGTGTGTGTGTGTGTGTGTAGGACATTAAGTTGTCCACTAGGGGTCTCCCCTGTTCAGTGCACATGCATATTTAGGTAGGAACCTTTCACCAGGTATCAGGTGTTGCTAGACGGGGAGCACAAAAAGTTTTTTGACCGCAACGTGCCGCAACGCCAGGACGCTGGCAAGGTGTAAATGGGAATTAATTACGTTTTATGGTTTTGATGGACACTGTATTGGATCTTGTATGTTGACACGGTTGGAGAAAGGACGATGAACAATAAAACATTCGTAAATTGCAACCTGAAGACATCAGGATCTTATTTCCACAAGACACACGAGCAAGAGCGCGTCAACTATATTTAAGCCCGTCTAGGCAGCCCCTCTGTGGCTTTAAGTGTGAGGCTTGGCCGCTATACACGTCGTACGAATGTTTCTCACATCTGTATGCTGTGGTGATATGTAGTTAGTATCTGAGTGTTTTTTGTTCAAGTCCTCTTTTTTCTGAAAAGTTTCTTTTTCGTTAGTTATTAGAGTTTAAAAAACAGGGTTTTACTTCAAGGTTTCCTTTGATTCACAGCCGCCGTAGAGTGAAACTTCAAAGGACACACAGCGTCTTGTGACGTAAAGCTGTAGGGTGGAGCTCGTTACAGTGGCTTCACAGGCTCTGGCTGCACAATGGCTGCACCCAGGAGCGAGATTTTTTGGCTTCAGAACCGTACAACGGGAAGAGGCGGAGAAACGCTGTCCATTTTTATTTACAGTCTATGGGTTTGACAATGCAGGGTGAGATGACTTTCAAAAATCAAAGATGCAGTCGGCAATAAAACCAAGATGAGATGGGAACAATGTCACATGGGCCCAATCTCAATGTCCTCCCTGAGGCCTGAGCCCTTCTTGACTTTACTGACGTCAGCTGTAAAGTGATTGAGGGCAGGAGGCTGTAAGGGCTCAAACTGGAGAACTGGGAATGGGACAGAACTTTGTGACTTCTCATGTGACCTGCATGACGTCACCAGCTCACCTTAGAGATGTTAGGATTTTTTATTGCACAATTTCCTCAAATTCAAGTAACTTAAGGGAGTGACTGCCTGATTGTCATGATCGTCATGTGATCCAGGCTCTTACCGTACAGACTGCTTGATCACACAATTTAAAATATATAAATTATAGGCTATATAACTATAAATATATAAATTATAGGCTATATAACTATACATATATAAATACACATATGTGTGAAGATAAATAGATTAGGCTGTTTTCTATATTTATACTTACAGGCAGACTGTTTTACCTGTAAATTTCCTGCTTCTTTTTTGCCGTCGCACTTTCTTTAAATTTCATGTTATGGTGTTCGTTTACCTTTCCATGCTCGCGGGCTTCCCCTGGGAGCCCCGTGTTTCACGTCACAATGCTATGAACTCTGGGTAATTCCCTTACGCTAAGTCTCGCGCCTCAAAGTCAGTGAGTGCTTGAGTGTGGACTTTGAGATTGGGCCATGGTATGAGCTGTCTCCCAGTTCCAAACTACATTCAGCTAATGCATGGTAGAAACGGATGATTTACGTACTGCACTACAGCTGCAAGAAGGGTCTTCATGAATCACCAGCAGCAGCAGCAGCAGCAGCGGTGATACGAGAACCGCAAAACGAATGAGCCGCAAAAATGATGAGTCAACATGGACCATCTCTGACACTGAAGGTGACAAAGTCACAGGTTGCAGATCAAATCGAGAAGTTATCCAGTGGACAGATAATGCGAGGCTCTGCTGAATGTGCTGCTGACTTCTGAGTGTTCAAAACAATGGAGTCAGAAGATGGTCAAACCACAGAATGAACTCCGACAATCTTTCATAATTATCTCAATCATTTAAAATTTTAAAAAACGTACATCAGTATGTAGACTGGAACTGGGACACAATGCTGTGTCATTCCCTCATGGGTGAGCGTGAGCCCTACTGAGGACTACATGGGAGACGGCCCTGAAGGTGTCTATTGGAAACTTGTGAAGTGGCTATGTGCTGTTGTTTTGCACATGATCTTTTCCCTTGTTAGACTGAAACCTTTTTGATGAAGCTTAAACCTCACCTTCCTGTGGTTTGTCCAAATAAGTGTTAGAAACCATCATCTTACGACCTGCGATGTGACTGAGGGGGGAAATAACAACATCGCAGCTATAGCAACACTGCAGTTTGTCTTGCATTAGCCTCAAGAGCTCAAACAATTCTGAGTATGTATATGTATGTATGCTTGTGTGTTTCTGCAGGCATGTAAATTTGCACTTGTGTGGACGTGCCTGTGCTTGTGCATGTCTGTGCAGGCAGATGTATGTTGGTATGGATAATGGGGTACCTGCTTCTAGATGAGGTTTTGGTCAGCTAGGCATTCTTTTCTTTTTTCTTTTCAATGGTTGTGATAGGTTGGTACTGTTGTTTTTGATTTTAGTGATATATCGTGAACCCTGACTTTACATCCTGATGGGGGGGGCTAGGGGGGGGGGGGAGGGGGGGGTGTCCAGTTATTCCATGACCACTCAATTGAGTATAATATGTGAATAAGAATGTGAGAAAAACAAATAGTCTATCTAAGAGCTCAAACAATTCTGACACTCAAAAACAAACTTGGACAAACCATTTAAAGATGAGATTAAAACTGAGTGTCATGTTTTAATGTAACAAGAGGGAAGATGAAGCAGTAAGTGTGACGTCTATTTTTCTCTACGCTGTTATCTGGAAGCATTCTGTCTTTCACCAAGTTAGGGAGGAGGCTACACAGTGAGGGTTCAACGTTTAGGTCACAATGTAACATCTGCACCAGCTTACCTGGGTCCACCTGCCATTCAACAGACAGACATGTAGGAAGAGAGACATTCAGAGGCCAGTTCAGAACTCAATACAGAAAATGACAGAATAAGCCTACGTTAAGCTGCACCTGTCTAAACTTGGCACCCTGGCTTCCTGTTGTTTAATGCAAGAAGGAAACTTTAAACATCTGACTGGCTGTAGTCAAAATTTCCAGCAATATGATGCAGTGATGGAGGAGGATGGTGCGACAATATATACGCATGCAGCTTTCAAGTTTGCTCACTGCTGGCACTTGAGGTAGAGTGAGTCAGAGGGTCACGGCTCGCACACGCTGGCCACCGGTGAAAAAGGGTGCGAGGAGAAATGACTCCTTACCTGCACACACGTCAACTCTTCGACCCTTGATCCTGTTTTTAGTTTTCATTCTTGTGTTTCAGTGAAGACAAAATATGTCAGAGTATTTCCCCTTACTGTAAACAGTGATGAATTCTGATAATGATGCACCAAATCATTCAAACACAGACACTTGTTTGTTTAAGGCTGACACTGCAATTTCTTAAGATATACAGATTTAAATATATATATATATAAAAACTTTATCACCAGATACATGCATGTTCAGGTACATATTGAAGAATTTCAGAACTTTAGGATCCTGTTTTCTTCCAACAAAACAAAACACAAGTCCATCCTATCGTAAAACACTGTTCAGTCCTCTGCCCGCAGCTCTGACACATGCACGGCACGGGTGTAAATATATACGAAGCAGAGGAACTGAAGCATCACCCTCTGTGTTGCAGATTGGTTATTTACTGGTTATCTGTGTAAAAATGTTCACATCTTAATCTACATCTACATTGTAAAGATAAACAAGCCTCCCAGTGCGCTGATGAGATAAGTATCTCAAACTGAAGCTGCAGATCTGTCAGCTGGCACGATGTACACCAAAATCTGATTACTGCTATTTGTGTGTTTTAATTTGAATCATAAAGATGGTGGAGCGTGGAGCTACGGAAGAGGATAGGGCCACTGTAAAAAATAAATAATTTACGTCCAATATATATTTTGTATAATAATTCTGACTTTAATCTCAGAATTCGACTTTTCAGAATTCTGAATTCTAAAGCACGTTTCAGAATCAGCTAACTGCGCACAGCAGAGACGCTCAGCTGAGGGCTGCAGCTGAGTGACAGGTCTCCACGAGCGCTTTTTTTTCTCTGTTGCCGGACTGATTCTGACCTGGTTGCACTCCCGGCTGACACATGACTGCATTTAAATGCTTATTTTGCTATACATATATATATATATATATATATATATATATATACACATGTATGTATATGTACATACGTATATATATATATATATATATGTTTATATATATATCATTATAAGAATAATAATAATAATACAACATATTTCTTGGACCCTTTTTTATTTTTTTCGTTGTCCCTAATCCTCTTCTGTATGTAGCAGACAGTGGACGCTTACTTTTGAAAACAAAAGCTCACTGTCTTATAATACCTGTGATTCATGTACACTGCAGATGCACTCACTAAGAGGAAACATTTATCAACACATCATCTCAGAAAACAATGAACGAAGTATGTTTTGTTAACACAATATACACATTGCATTACTTGTTGCAGTGACTGCATGACATGCATGTTTGCAGGCAGGTGAAATGCAGACTCATTTCTGAGTACTCTGGAAAAGGGCTGCGACTGTATAGTTATATAAAAGACAATAACTCAAATGACCAAACTGAAGCAACATATGTTTAGTGCAACCCTGACATGCATCAAAACCAAGAAGATAGGCAGAATAATCAAAAGAAAGATGTTCTAGGGCCGTAAGATTGAGATATATGATCAATCTTTTGATGTTGTTTAAATTTATCATTGATCACGTTTGACTTGTTTACTTGAAAATCTTCATGATATGCATTAATGTACATCATGATCTGCTTTGGCTTCACTCTGTGATAAACCATGCAGAACTCTCTACAGTCTTCTCTAGTTGATGACAGTGAAGGTGTCTGCAAGACACGTGCAGTTACTACTCCGCACAGGAAGTCTCTGGGTGTAGTTAACACTTGTACCAATCTGTAAGCTCAGAGTCAAAACCATATCTGAGCCAATGTTTTGAAATGCAAGATCAAAGCAACGGCAACAACAAAATCTGAATCTGTGCAAAGAAAAAAAAAAGGGTGCAAAATAAGATAGTGTGAACACGAGTGGACCTTCAGCTTGTTTTGAACGCCTCACCTCGTGCTTTAGCTCTGATATCTGGTCTTTGAGGTCATGGATGTACTGACTGGAGTCGGTGTGGTTCAGCTGGCCTTGGACCTTTCCTTCTTCTTTCTGTTGGTAGACAGGAGGAGAGCAAAAACAAAAATCAGTGCTCCATGATAACAGCATCTTTTCAATTCAGAGGAGGGTGAAGAGAAGAGTGGAGCTGTTTCAGGACAAAGTCATTCAAACTTGAATTAAGTAGTAAAATAAATATCTGTATGCAAAGAACTTAAATCATTATGTGTGTGTTTCTTCACTGAGAAATTAAAGCATCGAATGCAATCACGTCAAAGGGTGAATTTTTTTTTTACAGTGGGAGAAAAGCTGTTTTTAATATCCAATAAAACTTGAATCAAAAGATATTTTGTTGTGGAAAAGTAGAGCGCGAAAGTAAAACCAGAAGATATAAAAACAAGCATGAACGTACGCTACCAGTCAAAAGTTTGGACACACTTTCTCATTCAATGGGTTTCAGTTACTGTAATTATTTTCCACATTGTAGATTAATACTGAAGACATCAAAACTATGAAATAATCTGGTTTTACCATAATCTGGATTACAACAGTAGTCAAATAAAGCTTTCCAGTGTGTGCTAACCCTACCTCTGAACAACACAACTGATGGTCTCAAACACATTAAGAAGGCAAGTCATTCTACAAATGAACTCTTGACAAAGCTCATGTTAATTAGAAACCATTCCAGGAGACCACTTCATGAAGCAGACTGAGAGAATACCAAGAGTGTGCAAAGCTGTCATGAAGGAAAAAGGGGGCTACTTTACAGAATCTAAAATATTAAACATATTCTGCTTTGTTTAACACTTTTTTGTTCATTCAATAATTCCATATATGTTCTTTCATATTTGTCTTCTGTATTAATCTAGTGTTTCAAATAATTCCAATAAATATAAAACCTTGAATGAGAAGGTGTGTCCAAACCTTTGACTGGTAGTGTATTTGAATGGATTCACCTAAATGAGATCACATGTTCCTCTCTTCTTGTTCTTATTGTGCAGTGAGAAATGAAGCAACGTTCATGAATATCTTTCAGTACCAAGGTTGTTGTTATTGAAATCACAAATGGCCTGAGAAGCTCAGTAAACTCCTCCTTCACTGGACATTTTTCCACCAAGCATATTTTTGCACAAGTTAGGGACTTGGCTGAAAATATATCAAGGAGCTGTGTAATCAAAATAGATTTGAGGACCATAAACCTGCTGCACAGAGAAAACAGCAGCAGACAGCAGAGCCCTGCTGCTCTAAAAGAAGCACTGCAGAGAGCACATCTTGTGAGGCGGGAGAATGAAGCAACAGATGTCAGGGGAAACACAACACAGTGTCACTTGTGCTTGATTTCCTCCTGGGGCCCTGGGGATGAGTTTGGTTGGTAGCTTTAACAGTTAAACAGACCCCTATTGGACATTTTCTCAAGACATCTGGAGACAAACACACACTCTATTTCAAACCTCATTCACAACCTTGAACCAGCTCTACACTTAGACCAGCTAAAAACACACACAGGAGTTCAAACCACAAGCTGCAGCACGGGGGCACTGAGACAAAAAAGGGAAGATGTGTAAACAGCAGCTAGTATCACAGAGAGGTGATCAGTGGCTGGCTACCACCACAGAATATATACAGTATATCGTTTCTGACTCCTGTGCTGAGGTGTGGTTGAATATGGCAGGTCTCTGTGGGACTTCTTTTTTTTTTTTAAGGAGTGAAAACAAGTGAGATGATTCTAAGAATCTGTTGTTTTTGAGGTTTCACAGCCCCAAAAATCAGCAACAAAAAAGGCAGTTAGAGAGACTTCCTTGTGTTCAGCTGTGTGAATCAACAGGTGTCAAACATGTCCTTCTCGTGTTTTTCAACTCTCGAAGTCTGTAGAGGAATCAAAGATAAGAGGGGGGGATTCAAGAACCTGGCATAATACAGACAACATGCCACGGTTAAAGTATTCAGAGAGTGAGCGAAATCACTGCAATGACACAGAAGAGCTCAAGACATGCACAAGAAGTCTGTTTGACGGGATGGTTCAGACAGCAGTTATTCATTTTTATTTTGTTCATGTTCTCTGATGAAGCGAGGGACTCCTACAGAAATATGTAGACATTTAGGAGATGAAACAATGCCCTATACTAATGTATTCATGTAGGCTTATGGACTTTATTCAGTAGGTCTGTTGTTTTATCTACACATGTTACTGATTCACGTAATAAAATCACTACACCTCTGTTAGGTTAGGTTAAAACTTCTTTGAGGAGCAGATGATGATTCAGGCTAAAATAGTACACCAACACTGTACTCTGGTTTGGGGACACATTCATCCAACAAACCGCTTCACTGCGACGGGCAAAACATCAAACATGCTGATGAAAAACTGTGTGTAAGGAGCCCAATCATTGTATGCATTATTGTGATTTTTATGATGGTTTTAATGTGTAACATTAATGATCAAGTTCCACATCATGCCTTATTACACATGAATTCAGAGCAAAGATAAAAATGTCTCACTACAGGCTATAAAACACTCAGTATAAATCTCTGAGCATGTTATAGAAACCTCAGAATAAACCATGCATGTCACCTCTGGTAGAGTCTCTGCTTCAAAATGAGAAACCACTTCCTATCAGCCCAGAGACAGAGCGGCTGCGGCGCTGAGCAGGGACCATATCTGTGATAGTGAAGCAGCTTTACATGCAAACCTCTCTGGGCGGCTTGGTTTTCGTGACAACTTGGTTGATGTCAATAATTCAAATCTGTTTATTCAATCTCTGCTCATCTACGACCACCTGCCTAATGTCCTGTGGGCCATCCTCTCATCAGGTCGGTCTGTTCAGACCCTGACCTGATGAGAACTGGACAACAAGATGTGAATGTTAGTTTTATAAGGCACATTTTAAATCTAACACCCTTGGTGTCTTTTGTTTTTTTAAGTTATATTTATGGGCTCTTTTTTGAAGAGAGACAGGAAATGAAGACATGTAGGAAATGGTTGCGGTCAGGAGTCCAACCGGCGACCCCTGCGATAAGGACAGCCTCTGTATGTGGGGGGCTTAGACCGCTAGGCCACCCTTACTGTTAATGGAATTATTGACCGACCTAAATTAAAGCATCAAATGCAATCACGTCAAAGGGTGAATTTTTTTTTTACAGTGGGAGAAAAGCTGTTTTTAATATCCAATAAAAACTTGAATCAAAAGATGATTTGTTGTGGAAAAGTAGAGAGCGAAAGTAAAACCAAAATATATAAAAACAAGCATGAACGTACGCTCCAAGTCAAAAGTTTTGCTTCTCATCCAACGGGTTTCATTTATTGTAAGTATTTTCAACCTTGTAGATTAATGAAGACATCAAAACTATGAAATAATCTGGTTTTACACACCTCTGAAAGTGCGCTGTGGTATCTGACAACAAGACGTTATCAGCAGATCCTTATAGTCCTGTAACCCACGAGGTGAGGCCACCACCCATACACATCAATGAACCTTTGCCCCCTGATATCTGTGGACCACTAGCCTGACTCAGACCTCTAGCTATCAGACTTTGGTCCTTTTGGTCCTCTGGTCAAAATGGCTCACATCCTTACACGTCCTTTAATGTTCAGACTGTTCGCTGTGTATCACTGTATGGATTTCTAAACAGAAAATTGTCAACATCCTTCTGCGTCATATTATCTCAAATGTTGCAAGAAACAGATTTTTTTCATGTTCTTGTAAGAGAAGCAGATTTCACCCACAGCTTGTGCAGAAGTAACCAAACCACAGACCAGAAAGCCATGACTGCCACAGTGATTTCACATTTAAGATTCCATAACCTGGTCCTGACGGGAAAGCAAACACACCTTTGAAATGTCTATAATCTCAAACTGAAGAAAAGCGGCGTCACTAAAGTACAGCTATAAAGTTTTTCTTGCTACTGACACACTTCACTGCGAGTTCACTGAGCGGATTCTGCAGAGAATGAGGGCGGTAGTGGTAAATTTCTGGTGTTGCATGTTTTGGCTCTATCACTTAGTAACAAAACCTCAGACCACACAGTGTGATTGTGTGTGCCTGTGAGGAGCTGGAGGTGTCACAACTTATAAATAGTGTCAAACATCTCAAACTAAGCAGAAATCTCATTTTACAGGAGGAGATTCAAAGTGTTGGAGGTTGTGTGGATTTCAGGAAGCAGATCACTGGCATACAGTACCAGTCTAAGTTTGGAAACACCTTCCCATTTAATGGTTTGTATTTATTTTAATTAATTTCCACATTGTAGATTAATACTGAAGACATCTGGTTTTGACATAATCTGGATTACAACAGTAGTCAAATAAAGCTATCCATTGTGTACTAACCCTACCTCTGAACAACACAACTGATGGTCTCAAACACATTAAGAAGGCAAGTCATTCTACAAATGAACTCTTGACAAGGCTCATGTTAATTAGAAACCATTCCAGGAGACAACTTCATGAAGCAGACTGAGAGAATACCAAGAGTGTGCAAAGCTGTCATGAAGGAAAAAGGGGGCTACTTTACAGAATCTAAAATATAAAACATATTCTGCTTTGTCTAACACTTTTTTGTTCATTCAATAATTCCATATATGTTCTTTCATAGTTTTGATGTCTTCAGTATTAATCTACAGTGTTTACAATCATTACAATAAATACAAACCCTTGAATGAGAAGGTGTGTCCAAACCTTTGACTGGTAGTGTATTTGAATGGATTCACTTAAATGAGATCACATGTTCCTCTCTTCTTGTTCTTATTGTGCAGTAAGAAATGAAGCAACTTTCATTAATATCTTTCAGTAACAAGGTTGTTGTTATTGAAATCACAAATGGCCTGAGAAGCTCAGTAAACTCCTCCTTCACAGGACATTTTTCCACCAAGCATATTTTTTGTTCATTCAATAATTCCATATATGTTCTTTCATGGTTTTGATGTCTTCAGTATTAATCTACAGTGTTTACAATAATTAAAATAAATACAAACCCTTGAATGAGAAGGTGTCCAAACTTTTGACTGGTAGTGTATATTCTGGGAATGTCTAGTGTTAAGACCCATTCTGGATAGAGTTTAATAGAATATCAAAAAGTACATTTAACATTGACCTGCCCCTATAAATTACTGCATTGTTTTTAGGAGATGTAGATTTCCAGGCAAGACCTGTTGATAAAGACCTGTTTGGCATTTTGAGTTGTGCTTGTAAAAAAAGCCATGACGAGGTGCTGGTTGCTTCCTGAACCTCCCACAATACAGGACTGGATTAATATAGTAAAGTATATTTATGTTATGGAAATGATTACTTTCTGTTTACAACTTCAAAAAGATGTATTTATTAAACTCTGGTCCAAGAGGACTAACTATGTAAAATCCCTACAGACAGATTATGTGAATGATACCATTAAGGGCCCGGTGATGCTGTCTTGTCTCAGCTAATTGCATGTTGTTGTTTTTTTTATTTATTTTTTTTGCGTTTGATTTTCTGTCACTTAAATCCCCTGAAATGCTTCTGGCTCACTCTAATGTATACATATTGTCTCCCCCAGGTTGTCTTTAGTTGTAATAATCTTTAAAAACGGAGGACTTCAGAGGAAATGAATATTATTCTCTCTTTTATATGTCAATGCTCTGTATAACAAACTGCTGTCCAATAGCAAAAATAAAGAATAAAAACAAACCATCTCAAACTACATCACTACTTCACTACTTGTAATATTCTATGGAAATGTCATGAACTGTTTATAACAGTGTGAACTGGTTGTGTGTGGTCATGAGGACATCTGAGATTCTCTTTGAAATGCTGGATTTCAAAGCAATCAGGACTTAAACAGACGTATTCTGAATGATTACAGCTGTGATGGCTTCACTGTGATTCAGCAAACCTTCTTCACAGGAAAAGTTATAGATCATGCAAACTACTTTAACACACATTATAATCCACTTGCATGCACATTATACGGCAAAGGTATAAAACACTAAGTTAAAGTTTATCTCCTGCTAATCAATGCTGACTATAGAGACTTAAAGTATCTATGCTCAAACACAGATATTTTAACAAGACTGTCATTGGAATTGAAGCAGAAATCAACATATGCAATATTTTTGGTTGAAGGTGCTCCTGGTGATGTTGCCAACTTGCAATTGTGCAATTTTGAATCAATCAATCTTTATTTGTATAGCGCCAAATCACAACAAACGTTATCTCAAGACGCTTTTACAAACAGAGCAGGTCTAGACCACTCTAATGTTAAATTATGAACAGAGATCCAACACCAAGACTCAGCCTTATCTCATCTTAATCCACCATGAGCATTGCACCTCGCAGTATTTAGATAGTTACAGCTGCGAGAAAAAACTTCCTTTTAACAGGCAGAAACCTCGAGCAGAACCAGACTCATGGTCTTTAGTTATAAAGCACCAGATCACAACAGAAGTTATCTCAAGATGCTTTTCCAAACAGAGCAGGTCTAAACCATACTCTATGTCAAATTATTAACAAAGATCCATCATCAAGACAGGATGAGATCCAGTCCCATCTTACAGACAGGACTCAGTCTGATCTCATCTTAATCCACCATGAGCAGAGCACCTCGCAGTGTTTAGCAAGATACAGCGACAAGGACAAACTTCCCTTTAACAGGCAGAAACCTCCAGCAGGACCAGACTCATGTTAAACACACATCTGCTGAGACCGTGTTGAGTTGTGTTGGCATTATCTTGCACTTGTACTTGTTGTGTGCTGCTCTATCAGAGGGCATGGATGACTCAGAGGAACTTAAAGGGTCAAAGTTCCTGCATTGACATCAGCAGAGCACTTAAAGTTTGGGATAATGTTTCAGTTTGTTTCTTTATTTTTATCACATTTCATTTATTTTTCTTACTGTTATCAGAGATGATTTTAGATTCACAAACAAGTAGCAATAGCAAAATGTCTGTTACTGATCAGTACGGGGGACATGGTGGTGTGTAGAGTTTTATAAGAACACAGAGTTTAAGGATGTGACTTAAAAAAAAAACAACTACATTTTGACTTGAAAAGAGGAAATGATGCTCACTGTGCGCTGCTGAGTACCGATAGGAAGTGAGGGTGCTATGATACAATCACTGCTTCTGACATTTCAAATAAAAACTCTATTTTCAACACTTAAAGATTTGGGGCTAGATACGTGATGAATCATGTATAGCCCCGTCTGAAGTAATCACATTCACCAGAATATATACGCAGGTTGTTAAAAAGACGAGTCACATTTCCTCCTGAACATCAGCTCCTTCAGAAACATCTTGTAAGTGTTCACTGAAGACCAACCACACCCTCTGAAGCCCGTATACACGTCATCTCAGTATCCACAAGCTGCCACACTGACTGCGAATAACAAACCAGTATTACTGCTGCAGACGAGTCTGAAACCAATCATGATCGGTCTGGAGATTATTTGTTATCAATTAGAACGACTTGGTTGTGGCAGAGTAAGACCAGGCCTGTATTTGTTTTGGTCACCCTTGTTTTGTGTAGCATTACATCTGTTTGGGGGTAAATACTGGCTTCTTCACGCTGGGTGGTTGAGACTGGTTTACAGTGTTGGTAGTTTTACATTTATTCATAATATATACATTTTTCTAATTCAGTTTGACCAACGTTTGACTCCATGATAGTCCTTTGATCATGGCTATTAAATGATGCATAGAAATAGATAAATCAACATAAATGAGCTGCAAGATAAAAACAATGTAATTGTAGCAAACAGTCTGACTGCAGAGTATTAGATCCTGTGTTAAAGCTGGGGTTGGTAGTCAGATTTAGATCCACTTTTTGTTATACTGATTAAAATGATCTTTATGTCCCGATGGCAATCAATACATAATGTGTTCTTAAAAAAAAGTGAAAAAAGCCGCTATCTACAGCCGGAGTAAACCTGGGAAAACCAACCAATCGCTGCCATCAGGAGCCAAATGATGAAACCAATCAAATCCCATCCTGACGTTCTGCCCGCCTCCTGCACGTACATTTCATGTTTGTTTGTGTTTTTAACTTTCACTATGAGAATGTTTTGGTGTTTTCTTACTGCTGAGTGAAACAAAGCGGAAACCTCCGGTCTCAAACTATGAAGCCCATGCGGAAGTGTTGTAAACTGCAATACATCAAGAATCCACTTGAGTCTGGCTGCAGAAACACCAGAAACCACATACACACCAATCCAAGACAATCTTTGCAGCAATAATAAACATGTTTACAGCCTGGTTCAAAAAACGGCTTGGCTCTACGTAGCTAATCTCTCTATCAGCACAAACTGTACGGGGGGTGAATTTTTTTCTAACGCGACGGTTCGCAAGATATTAAGATTACAAGTTTTTGCCCAAATAAGGACATGACTGACTTGACTCCTGGTTGGGAACACATAGCTGTTGGCTAAGAGGCTCAAACTCCGCCCGTTTACGTCACACTTTGACTGGTTGAGTTCTTTTACATACATTTCCAATATGTCTGCCGCCGTCGATTGGCTTCAAACAGTGCTCAGGAACAGATGGGTGACGGATACTACGTCCATATTTTATACAGTCTATGAGTGAGACATGAGTTGACGTAGTGCAAAACACAAACGATGTACTGAGGACTGGTTTTGAATCAGTCACCATCATATGGTCGTGAATCAGCGGTGCTCATGCATGTGAGTGGGGGCGCCGTTTTGGAGGAGCTCCGAGGGGAGGGGGGAGGGGTTAGAAGGAGTCCTGAGGAAATGCTACATTCAAATTCATTCTAGTGTTGACTACCAACCCTAGCTTCAAGTACCGTTTATGTTAGGCGAACAAAACAAATCTGCACTGTTGTCTCTAACTTCTGCCTGTCATCACTATCTATGTCTAGCTAATTTTTCTCTCTGAGCTTTAAAACACCAAAACACTTGATCTATATCTACATTTTCATCTCTTCATATGCAACAGCTCATATCTAAAAAGGGGAAATAACTCAGCTAATCTCTGCCTTTGGGGCTGCGTGGGTGCAGTTGGATTAGATCATATTGACACTGGCGTCTCTGTGGCAACATGAGCAAACCACACGGTTTTCAGATTCAGTCATACATAAGGAACTTCTAATTGGTGTACAGGATTAAGTGATATAAGCGTTTTCCTATCAGAGATTAAAGCCCCGCCCATTTCAAAGCAGCGAGTAATCTGACAGAGACTACAAATGTAAAAATGATCGGAGGATTAAATGATATGTTTCTTTTTTGTTTCTCTTAACATTACATCATTTTCCAAAACTCATTCTTTAGAGCTGACCTACAAACCTTCATCCTCACAGCATTGAAGATAACACTCTTCCAGAGATGTGTCAATATACACATTCATGAATGCAGTGTTGCTCTGTCTGAGGTGAAGTTAAATATGTTTAATGTGGTTTGCGAAGGAGTTGTGGAAACTTCAAGTTTAGTGCAGAGGCAGGAGTGTGACTGACAAAACAAAGAGTGGAGCATGTGTGAGTGTGTCGGTACTTTACCTGAATCTCAAGCTCTGAGATCTGTTGCTGGAGTTCAGCCATAGCAGCAATGTTGTCAGCTTCCCGTAGCCTCACTGCCATCACTTCTTCTTTACTCTGAAGGAAAACAAAAGAAGTTATTGGGACGTTATTTGAGACACCAAAGCCCCCGGGGGGGATTAAGTGGACAGTTACAAAAACGTTTTATGTAAACAATTTTTTGGGAACTATTACATGTTTAGATATAGATCTTGCAGAGGGAAATTCCTCTGCTTGACAGAAATCTTGCACCATCAACAAACCCAAAGGGAAATACCATCTCTGAAAACATGAAAGATTTCCTTCTCTCTTCATATTTTGATACTGTTTAATCTTTGTTGTTTTCAAGATAACTTGCTGATTTATTAGAAGTCTGTTTCTTCCTGTGCACTCAATGCTAAATGTAGTAAGCATTGCAGATTAGAAGGAGAGTAGTACCTTGCATTCAATCTCAGCTTGTCTCCGCTTGATCTCTTGCAGTTGCACACTCAGGTCTTTGTTTTGCAGCGTCAAGGTTCGCACACACTCCTGCAGACAGCGGCCCTCCTGCTCGGCCCGTCGCAGATGGTTACTGTGAATCTGATTCTGTTTGAGCACAGGTGGCAGGGTGACAAAAACACTGATGAAAAAACATTTTATTTTGTTAGAAAATGGGGTCAATGCATAAGAAAGACTGAGAGTTAAAACCAGGTGACAAGTATTGCCTGCACTGCTTCACTCTCATGAGTTGATACATGAGCTACAAATGAATGCTGCCCTCTGAAGGATCAAATGTGATAATACAGGTAGAGAGCTCACTTCTTTTGCTTCAAATGATCTGGGAATTAGACACATTTAAAATCCAGCTCCCTCGTGAGGGTCGCAATAGTAGAATACGTTTTTATTCCTAAGATAAATGGCTTTGCAAGAGGAAAAAACTCAGACTCTAAATTGCAAAACAGAAAGATATCAAAAGAATGAATCAGCTGGCTCAGGTAAATGTAACGTTTTGACCTCTGACCTGTGTTTCCAGCTCCAGCATCCTCTGCCGTGTCTCTCTCAGCTCTGCCTGCGCTTCAGCTTCTCGTAGCCTCACACTCATCAGCTCATCCTGCAGCTCGCTCAGGGCGTTCTTCTTCGGGCTTTCCTTCCAGCGACCTGCCGTGCGTGCCAAGTGACGCTGAGGAAGAGTCGCAAGTCAGTCACCGTCTTTTCATGTTGACTCAAACAATGATAATGAACTGATGACCTGATTCTCACCTGCCAGTGCTCTTCCAGGTCTCTGACTTGCTGCCTCAGCTCTTTGAGGCCGGTCAGAGCCTCGGCCTCTCTCAGCTTCACCCCGATCAGCTCCTCCTGAAGACGAGCCACGTTGGTGTCATCTGGTAGAGACGTGTTTCTCTGGAGAGAGCATGTCAGGATTTTAAAACTGTGGCAGTAGTTGTAGAGTTTTCTAGCCAGTTCATATATTATTAAGATGTTAACAATACATAAGTATTAAAAATGTACCTTTTCCACATCCAAAATCTTGTCCTGCATCTCCTTGAGGGCGCACTGAGACTCGGCCTCCATCAGTCTGGCCTGAACGAGCTCTCTCTCCAGCTGCAGGACAGACTCCTCAGAGTACCGAGGGGCTCTCTTCTACAACACAACATGAGTCTAATTGAGAAGGGACAGCAATGTAGTCCTCATGGGTCTGACTCTAATATTAGTCCTAAATGAAAAACTGGATTTTCAGATTTCAAGCAAAGTAAATAAGCTTCTCAAAATGATTCAAGTCTATGAATCCCTGAAGGTGATATCATGTTTAATATCTTATCTTAAAAACATGAAATATATTGACTGATAAGCGCTGGTCTGTTACAAATTCATCATTATCTATGGGCAGCACTTTCTGCACCACATGAGGCAGAACTTCACAGCTGAGCAGGTGGTTTGACTAAAACTGATTAACAGTGTGCAAAAGGATATTTTAAAGAAGGTTGTCTCAGTAGCTTTGCAAAGTAAAATAACTGCTAATGTCACATGCAGAGCTCTACTTACATTGCAGCCAAATGTTTTACTGTATCCCTACTATATAAGTAATTAATGAATGTTTCATCTCCAAACTCTGAACCCTCACCAGTCTTAAAATTACCAGGCTGGAAAGGCCCAAGAAAACTCACCTCTCTGCACTCCTCATTAAAATCATTCAGCTGACATCAACCATTTGCTGTTCACCTTCACGTGAATGATTAATGACAACTCATTGTAAAGCAAGATAGCAAATTATGTAAAACATGGAAATACATATGCATTATCATCAGGAGCCCAAGCATCAATAATTCACTATGTTAGATGAAGAGATATGCAGTGAGAGCAGCCTGTGAACAGGGTGCAACGTGTGAAATCCAACCAGCCTGGAAGACAGCTACTCAGAAATTCATGAATGCATCTCTGAGAATGCAGAGGACTGGAAATGGTGCCTGAACTGTGTAGTTCTCCATGTTCCAATTTGAATTCATGCATATCAAATCAGATCATTACCCAAAGCTGATGTGCAAAATGAGAAACGGCCTGCTTACCCAGTGCTTGGGTTTTTGTTGCAGGGCGATAATCAGACACATCTGACTTTATTTGTTTTAAACTGGACCATATGTCAGTTCAGAGTTTTAAAAAGCCCAAAGTTTCAGCTCTGCACATCACAAACTCTTCTGGGAAACATCCTCAGAGTCCCGGTATCTATGACAGAAGACAGGATCTGAACCAGTGAACCTGCCAGATGGAGACCCTGTGGTCCTCCTTACCGCGTTTGGCCGATGCTGTTGCTGCGGCTGAAGCTGCTCGATGGTTTTCTTGGCCTGCTCCAGCTGAGCAGTGGCCTCCTCGCTCTGCTGTTTGACTGTGGCCAGCTCCCGCTTGACCAGGTAGTTCTCCTCGGCCTCCTGAGCTCGAGTCACTTGTCCCTTGGGACATAACCAACCGAGGAGGAGTGAAGTGAGCACGAGAAGAAGTAGAACGCAAGGACGGCATGGGGGCAAATTAGAGATAGAGGGCTGGGATTTCTAAGGACATGCTTGGTTAACTCTAGCAATGTGTGATTTGTATTTAACTTCTTAGCTTTTCTCAGCATGATTTGTGACACAGTGTAGCATGTCATGCACCTGTTTGATACTGTAATAAGTAATAGTGATCAGGTTTAGTGCTTAATTCAGAGAATCAATGGAGTTCATTAGATTCTGTATTATTACTGTGTCTTTTATTGAGCTAATCATGCAAGGCTATAAAGAAAGACAGAGAAAGAAGGACGCAACATTAAGGGACGAGGGTAAAGAGAAAATAAGGGAATATACCTGGATCAATCTATCTGCCAAGGAAGCACTTTCCTACAAAACAGAAATATTGACAAGAGACAGCAGAGAGAGAGAGAGACAATCCAGGGGACAGTTTAAGGCACACACAGGAACAATTGATTTTTTTAGAAAGAAATGCAATGTTCATTTCCCCTTTAGAATTATCCTTTTACAGATGGCACAATATTGTTTATACTCAGAGGTAGAAAAAGAACATTGCATGCAGGTGTGTTGAAAAAAGTGCAAATAAGCTGGTCACAAAGTGAAAAAATCAGGCAGTGCAGCAACACAACAACAGGTTTCAGAAAGGAAGAAGCAAAGGACAGCTCAAGTTTTAGCAGAGAATGAAGTAAGGTGCAAAAATATGCATGATAAAAGTGCGGAGCTATGTTAATGTAGTTAAGTGTAGTTGATAAAGTTTTTTAATGGTTAGAAAGAGTTAAAGAGGACTTTGAAGTTACGTGACAGAGCAGCAGCATCCAGCTAGGTTTGAATAACGGATCTGATCAGACCGCAGTGTTCTTCCCTGCAGGCAACAAGGAGTACCAAACACCCTGAACTATCCATGACAGACCTCATGCACGGTGCTTTTACTTGGAATAAGACGTGTCAAAGACACAAGAGGGTGCAGAATGATACAAACTGTGCACCTGGGCATGCAGTGCTTTGTATCAGCTTGAGCAGCATCAAGCAGCCACTTTCACGCTCCAGACAGGCTTGTTTTAGTCTCTGCCTCAGTTAGTGTGTCCTGGTGGTGAATTTAAAAATTCACTACAAGTTATTCAAGCCACGCACAGAGTCAGCATGATGCCAGGTCCAAATGTGACGTCTGTTTCTGACTCCATGTACAATCAGAAACTCCCCAGACAGAGCAATCAACCCACAGCGGTGTACTGTGTAAATGCACATCCTTCAACTAACACAGCTCAGTTAGTGTAAGACAAGACTCCGTTATTATCATTATGAGGGGATGCATGATGTACGAGCAGACACGGCTGGATGGGTTAATGTGATGCTGATGAGTGAGGAGCTTTGTCACAGGGGCTCCATCAATAGAATCAACTTCAGACAAACCCTGACGCACTCACTTTCTCTAGTGTATCTATCCTCTGCTTCAGCAGCCGGTTCTCTGTCCGCAGCCTCTGCAAGACAGAGAGTTACAATCACATCAAACTAATAAAGCACAGTGGGTCCTCCAGGACACTCAGGGATCTGCACCAACCTTTATCTCCACCTGCTCCTCCATCTCTTTAGTTTTGATTGTAGTGTATTCTTTCTCTAGCCTGAAAAGAATTGGAGACAATTAGTAAAAACCACAAACATCTGTTGTAAATGTTGATTTAATCATATCAGTCTAACACGGGACTTCCACCAGATCCATGTCCGGTCCGTCTCCGATCAGCTGCGGTCCAGCTCTGTGCTCTCTCCTCCGTCAACACCTACTGGTTGCGTTTTCAGAACACAGCACGGAGCAGGACCGTCGACAGCTGGAGTCATGTGACAGAGGTTTTCTCGCAGTAAATACTGAATCAAGGATTCTCCTCCTCCTCTCCTCATCCACTTTGTCGGAAAACATCTGACTTGATGACTCCAGGCCTGCCTCCGTTCAAAATGACATTTTGTTGTCATAGTTAAGTTTAAAACGATCTAAAGATTAACATAGAGTGTTTTATTCTGAAAATTAACCAGATGTTTCCATTTTGTTTTGGTGCCTGACTTCCTGTCCCACTCCATCTGCTCTGTTGAGATTGATGCGTCGTGCTCTGGCATCCAGCAAAAAGAGAAGTCTTGCGTATCTGATCTGTTGCGTTCCGACCTACCGGATCAGAGACGCAGCGTTGTGTGCGAGTTAACAATAGACTGTAAAAAATATGGACGTAGTATCCGTGACGTCACCCATCTGTTTCTGAAGAGCTGTTTTGAGACCAATCGGCTGCGGCAGCCATATTGCTTCTGTCGAGCCAGTGTGACGTAAAGAGGCGGGCTTTGAGCCTCCTAGCCAACAGCTGAAGTGTTCCCACAGGCAGCTGTGCCTCTGATTGGAGGACTAGTAATCTCAATATCTTCGAAATTGCCGAATTACAAAAAAATTCACCCCCTCACAGTGAGAGGACATCGAGAAATTAGCTATTCAGACTACACTCATCTTTTGTACCAGGCTGTAAACATGTTTATTAATGCTGCAAAGGTCGTCTTTTCCCCATTCATGTGTATGTGACTTCCGGTACTTCCGGAGCCAGCCTCAAGCGGATCCTCGATGAACTGCAGCTTTTAACACTTCCGCATTGACTCATATTTTTAGACCGGAGGTTGCCGCTTGGAGTTAACAGATTAGAATAGAAACCTATCAGATCGGTGACGGATTGGAGATGGACCGGACACAGGGATCTGGTGGAATTTGGCCGTAACCCGAAGTCATGAAACAACAAGCATTAAGAAAAACAGGAGTGAACATAATCTGATATGAAATGACGTATTAAATCATGACAAATTCAATACTCCACAATTGTATTCTTTAACTCCCAACTGTCTTTTAGGGATTATTTAAAACAGTTCAAAATTTAGATGACTTAAAAAAGAAATTGATTGACTTAACAGACATTCATTTCGAACACATGAATACAAATTCTCAAAGGTTATTTGCTTTGGTTTCATGTAGCTCTCATCTAACATAGGAACATTTTCTCTGTTATTAAGACCAAAGGAAACAGTCAATTTTGATGAACTAGCTAAGAGAGGTCCATAAATGTACATTGTGAAGTTTTGAACGTGAGAGGGCATCTACAGATGGGATGAACATTTCAATGCTGTTGTGTGAAGAGGCAGCAAAAAAGGGGAGGTTAGAGATAAACTGTTGTGCTCACTTTTTCATCTTCTTGGCGTTGTATTTAACCTGATAAGCAGCCTGGATGACCTTATCTGGTCCACTGTCCAGCTGGTGTGGGATGACCCTCTGAAAGTGCTAGAGGTGGAGAAAAGAGAGCAGATAAGTGCCACACACCCTCAAACCAGCTACTTCAAAACAAAGACTATGAGTCAGGTGTTTCTTTGACCTCAAAGCACTACATTACACAGCAGCAGTTAAACAGGTACACTTATGGAGGATAGGTATCAATTATGTGGGTGTGTTCAAGGATCCTCCCAAGAGGGTGCTGTGTGTTTAGCTCCAGAAATCTGAGCTGCTGAAATGACAAGTTATATAACGGTTGAGGCGATGTACCTGTAACATTCCCTCCATGTCAAGCTGGATGAGTTCAGTCTGATTCATCTGGAGGATGGCAAGTCCCACACGGAAAACTATCTCTAGACCCTGAAGGAGGAGAACAACAGCAACATGGAATCATGTTTTCAAAGAGAAAATGATGGTCAGTAGAAAAGTGTTGTAAAATATTTTGAGAGTAAAATATGAGTCAAAAGTTCTCACAGGAGGGAGAAAACACCCTCCTGTCACCCTTTGATTGAACTCTGTTGTTTCTGTTTCCTCCAGCAGGTGGAGCTAGTGGATAACATTTCCATCACTCACTGTTCAGACAAACTAGAGCAGATTTTAACTTTACATCCTCTGAGTGAAAACACTTGGCATCAATGCGAGCGTCGACTGTTCCTCTTTCAGGTTTCACATCTGCTTTTTACACAGCTTTATTGAGGCTTGTAGTCTCTGTGACGATGGTTCAACAGCAGCTCATGTTCAATTACTAGATAAACACTAAAAAGTAGAAAAGAGCTAAAGCTAAAGACACCCTGGAGTACTTCTTACAGAGCTTAACCAAGAGTGAAATACAAGCTATATAAATAGGATAAAAGTGCGAAGACACATTTTCTACAGAAAAGATGTGAAATATAATTTTTTCCTTTTCACTGACCTCACACATGAAAATGTCAAAGATCCTCGTGGCAACAGGCAGAGGGAAGGAGGTGAGGAAGATGGTGAGGAACCACGAGGAGGCATACATGGATGTGTGAAAGCTCTGAGCCTGGAAATGTATGTGCAGGTCTGGGAGTTGCTCCTGCAAGTTCACAGATCATATGGGTTCACATCATGACAGCTATGCATGACTACAGTCTGACTATCTGTGAACAGATCTCAGAACAGTGTGAAGTCTGATGTATACGTGTGCACAGGTACACAGAGCCTACCCTGGAAGCATTTATATTCATGGACTAGTGTGTTTGTGAATTACACTGGTAAAAGGTTAGTTGGTGATGTTTCTATGCCAATAAGTGAAGCTATCACTGTGCATGCACAATATCTTTCTAAAACAAGCCTTGAGCAGTGTGTCCTACTTTTTCCGTAGTTTCAGAATGAAGTGCAATACAGACGAGTCACAGCTGTAATTTACACCGCTGCAACAGGTTGTTATATTTCAGGATAAATAATCATCAGACTCAAGTGCCATGTGTTTTATGGCATCACTTTATCACAGACGTATAAATTTGGTCCCATTAAAAGTATTTACCTGGCATGTCTGGCATGAAATAGAGCATTGGTTGTCCAATGTTTTGGGAGTGGAAATTAATTTCAATATTTCAATCTGCATCTTTCAAGACCTCTCACATGTAAGAGTCAGATATTCACAGAGCTGGGTTATTCTTTTGTCCTTTATTGTATTTAAGAAAGTTATTTTTAAACCCCTGGAAACTACATATCCTCCCTCACTTAAACATACTGAAACATATGGGATGTGATCAAAGATTTTTATGTTATTTCAATTTGATATTTAAAGAAGAGAAAAAAGAAATTATAGGTGTGGAGTGAGTCAATGTCTGTATAAGTCATTTTTTTATGTTTGTTTGTTTGTTTGTTGATCTTATTTTTGTTTTTGTTGTTGTTTTGGGTTACTGTTAATTGAATTGTCCACTGTGTTTTATTGTTTGTTTTGATTCTCATGTGTATAATGTTGAATGTGAATAAAAGAAATGATACAAAAAAATAAAAAGTATTTACCTGAATCATAACCTCAAACTGATACATGCAGAGTCCCAGCTCAGCCATGCTGGGTTTGAAGAGCTCCCGTAATCTGTAATCCTGCATCAGCTTCACAAACACACAGAATGCCTCCTCCTCTGGCATCTACAGAAACAACAGGATGAAGTCAAACACTAACCATGTGAAACTGTGCGCTGGCAGCTGGCGAATCAGAGTGTTTGCGGGCATGTGAGGTGAAGATGGGATTATTACCTGCATGAGGAGCAGTCCAACAATGAATGCACTCCCTTGACAGTAACCGACCTCACGGTCAACCAGAGAATATGCCTGAGGTGAAAAGGATTAACGTTATTTGAGTTTCAGTGAAGGAAAAGAGTCTAAGCCGTACTCACTTTCTTCGTGGATTTACTCGACTAACACTTTAAACCCTGAAACCACGGCTAAAGCCACATATTCTTCCTGTTATCTGTGAACATGATCATCATTGTATCTGGATTTTACCTTCATGACGTTGAAGAGCACTTCCTGACCCAAGCTGTCTTTCTCCTTGAAGAATTCGTGTTCAGGATATGTGCGGGCGATGTCTCTGCGAATCAGCTTCTCGCAGGGTGACGTCATCTTCAGGAGTTCTGAGTACTGATCTTTGATGGGCATATTCTGGGCGTTGCATAACAGCTGCCATACTATGGCCCGGAAGTGGTGAGGGACCCCTTTTCTGACAAGATCCTGTGGAGACATGCAGTAACAGATACTTCATGAAACTGATATGAATCCAGCAGTTTTAAAAGGGACTAAGGCGACATTTAAATCATCCTCATTTATGAATGTGTAAGAAAAAACACGTTTCCTGTGAAGAAAAATAAAAGACACTTGAGTTTCATATAACAGGATGAGCCATGGGAATGCTTTGTACTCTAGTATCTTTCCTATTGAAGCACAGTGTGCAGCTTGTAATAACACAATTGCCATCTCTGAACATCAGCCTGTCAGTGAGCCTCTTTTCACTGTCATTTGTTTCCATATATTACTGCTGATACAATTTGATTAAGCAATTTCCTGTGCTGACAGGGAACACTGGTCTTTCCTGCTGTGACAGGATTGTGTGTGTGTGTGTGTGTGTGTGTGTGTGTGTGTGTGTGTGTGTGTGTGTGTGCGTGCGTGCGTGCGTGCGTGCGTGCGTGCGTGCGTGCGTGCGTGCGTGCGTCCGTGCGTGCCTGTCTGTCTGTGTGCGTGAGTGAATGTGTGTGAGTGTGTGCATCTGGTCAGTGCAGGGTGCATCTGGAGCAGAGGTCCTCCCACACAGGGTTTCAGCAGGGGATCCCTCACGCCTCTCAGAGGTTAGATGAGACAATCCCAGCTTTGTGCTGAAACAATGCACCGCCTCATATCTTGGTCAAGTAAAGGCTGCTCTCAGAGGCAGACCATCGATTTAACTCTGATTGTCTCCTCGCGGTAATGCTTGGTGACAGGCTCAAACATATACAGTTGATCATGTACACTACCAGTCAAAAGTTTGGACACACCTTCTCATTCAAGCGTTTGTATTTATTGTAATTATTGTAAACACTGTAGATTAATACCAAAGACATCAAAACTATGAAAGAACATATATGGAATTATTGAATGAACAAAAAAGTGTTAGACAAAGCAGAATATGTTTTATATTTTACATTCTGTAAAGTAGCCCCCTTTTTCCTTCATGACAGCTTTGCACACTCTTGGTATTCTCTCAGTCTGCTTCATGAAGTGGTCTCCTGGAATGGTTTCTAATTAACATGAGCCTTGTCAAGAGTTCATTTGAAGAATGACTTGCCTTCTTAATGTGTTTGAGACCATCAGTTGTGTTGTTCAGAGGTAGGGTTAGTACACAATGGAGAGCCCTATTTGACTACTGTTGTAATCCAGATTATGGTAAAACCAGATTATTTCATAGTTTTGATGTCTTCAGTATTAATCTACAATGTTGAAAATAATTAAAATAAATAAAAAACATTGAATGAGAAGGTGTGTCCAAACTTTTGACTGGTAGTGTATATAATCACTGATTTCAATGTCTCATGCTTTTTTGAGTGAATTGGGTGAAGATGTGCAGAAACATGTCAATAGCACAACCACAGTTACCCATACAGAAGGGGTGCCTCCTACAGGTGGACTATTCCAATCACCTATTGAGACCTACGTGACTTTGCTAGTGGAGTATCATTTACTTTTTCTGTATGTAGGAGTTGCAGTCTGACAGGCTGCAAAGCATAACAACCAAGTAAAAGACTGAGCCTTTAGTGTCTGTTGTTCAAGGTCTTTACTGGCAGCAAATGATCTGAGGAAGTCTCCTCCACTTTTTCATTTCCACATTTCAACAAAGGTAGAAACCATAGACTGTATAAATAATGGACACAGTATCCATGACATCACCCATCTGTTTTTGAAGCGCTGTTTTGAGGCCAATCGTCAGCAGGATCCATATTGGAAATGCTGAACTCAACTTAACTACTGAGCGCATGTGACATAAAGAGGCAGGCTTTGAGCCTCCTAGCCAACAGCTACAGTGTTCCCGCCTGTCAGTCAAGTCAGCTGTGCCTCTCATTGGAAGACTCGTAATCTAAAAGTCTTGATAACTTTGATACTCTTGATGAATTGTTGCTGTTTGTGTCTGTTTTTTTAAATGTCACTGTAAATGACTCGGTATTATTGTAAATGAGGGTTGCCCCCATAGATTGTGAATAAAAATGGACAGCGTTGCTCCGCCTCTTCCCGTTGTACGGTTCTGAAGCCAAAAAATCCCGCTCCTGGGCGCAGCCATTGTGCAGCCAGAGCCTATGAAAGCCACTGTAACGAGCTCCGCCCTACAGCGTAGCATCACAAGACCCTGTGTGTCCTTTCTCTCTACGGCGGCTGTGAATCAAAGGAAACCCAGGAGTAAAACCCCGTTTTTTTTAAACTCTAATAACTAACGAAAAATAAACTTTTCAGAAAAAAGAGGCCTTGAACACATATATAACTAACTACATATCACCACAGCATATGGATGTGAGAAACATTCGTACCACGTGTATTTAGTTTTTAAAGTTTGACTGCTCCCCCATTCAAATGAATGGGGGAGAAGGATTTTTTGACCTATACTGCAGCCAGCCACCAGGGGGCAGTCACACTGCTGAAAGCTTCACCACCAGCCAGGCGAGCTGAACCCCTGGTTGCCCCTCAATGATCTCTCAAGTATAAATAAAGGTTGATTGGTTGATTGATTAATATCTTCCAAATTGCCGCGTAATGAAAAAATTCACCCCCATACAGTGAGTGCTGATTGAGGAATGAGCTATCCAGACTACACTCGTTTTTTGTACCAGGCTGTAAACATGTTTATTTCTGCTGTAAAGATCGTCTCTTTGAATTGGTGTGTATGTGGTTTACAGTACTTCTGGAGCCAGCCTCATGCAGACACTCGACGAACTGCAGTTTTTAGCACTTCTGCATTGGCTTCAATTCTCGCGGCCGGAGGTTACTGCTTGGTAAAGACTTAGCACTTGTCTAATGCTAAAGGGCCAACAAGACGTCAAAAACAGCAGGGAGGTGAACAGCAGCTAGCTTGTTTGTAGTTGCTAAGCTTGTTTATAGATTAGTGTTCATGGTAAACAAAGTGCAACCAAAAGCTTAATTACCTGCAGAGGTAACCTCTTTTACAAAATCAGCAGACGGAGTGCTATAAAAACGTGTAAACACGGAATAACAGATTTGTTAAACGTAAACAATGGTGACATTACTAAACTAGTAAGAGCGTAGTACGCTGAAAATATTGTTATATCTGTAGGTTAGCTGTTGCTTTTAGAAATTTCTGTCCTAAAGGTCCAACATGAGACTGATGTTGGTTGATAAAGGGTTTGACTGCAGCACTGAAACAGAAAATGAGAAGAGAAAGTTGAAGCTTTGTTTTTAACAGTCAAGTCTGATTCCACTGAGAAAACTCTGAGTTGGGTGCAGCCCTGCCAGATATCCCCTGATCTAGATTCTTTTCTCCTCAGACACGGTGGGTCTCTCTGAAATGTTAAGTCTTGAAAACACACTCAGGGATTTGCTGACAAGCTTCCTTCCTTCATGCAACAGACGCTGTTTTTTTCCGAGGAGGCAGAGGAGGAAGAAGCATCGGTTTTGTGGATACCTCAGCAGTTATGATTAATATCCCACGTTAGCTGCAACAACAACCATCTGGTCTTTACTACTTCTGTTAAATTACACAATAACACCCATGCATGTGTACGTGTGATGTAAAACACTTCCCTTTTCACATAGTCAGTGATGAGAAACATAGAAACCCTGCCCCTGATAATACACATGTTCGACTCCATTTGCATAAAGGTCACTGCAACAAGGTCAACGACAACGCCAAGACTTGTTTTTACATGTTGACATGTTACAGGCACGATGTGAAGCATGACGATGATGATCATGGGGATCGACTGAGCATGAAGATGTGAGTGTAACCATGACACAAATTTAGTATCCCTACATTAGCTACCTGTTGTTTTTTAGGATTGAGTTAAGGGTTCTTTAAACCACTTCAGTCATGTTCTGGCCTCTCCCTGTATTTCTGAGCTGTTATCCCCAAAGAGCCAGGACTCAGTCTGAGGTTCTCTAGTAGTGCTTTCAGATTGTTTGAAGGTCTAGACCGAAAACCAAAGCTGAGATCGAATCAGCAGGGTCAGTCCCTTGTTTTATTTCACTACTCAAGACATTTTTACTTGAGCTTGAACTCTTTAGTCTGATTTTCATTTGTCTGTTTGTTTTAACAAACATGTATGCTTTTATGTTTGCTTTTGTTGCCTGCTTGCTTGAGTTGTCTGTTTGCTTTCTCAGTCCTTTCTTCTGCCCGTCTTCTTTTGCTGTGTTGTGAAGCACTTTGTGACCTGTATTGAAAAGTGCTTTACAAATAATAACATATTATTATGATCAATTTTTAAAGCTGAACGATGCGAGACAAAATAATGCTGTGTACAACAATGCTTGCTCACAATAACTGCAGGTCTGAACACATCAGTGTGGCATGTATACATTTTAAAGACAGAGCAAGAAGAAGAGGAATAAATGAAAAGTGGTTCTCTTTTCTTTCTCATGAAGGTAACAGGAAACAGTGAAGAGTGAAGAAGGGTTGGGTTTTTAGATTTGTATCTTCAAAGAGCAAAAACACCCAGAGTTAGCACCGGATTCTGAGTCTGAAAGAGGAAGATTCAGTTAAGCTAACTTTCCCTTAAATTTAGAATGAAGGCAAGTGAACTGACACCCTGTTAGTGTGTTGAAAAGTGTTGGTTCTGAAACATGCTTTAAACTTAAAACACCTCCACTCAGCGAGTGACAAGAGAGCAGCACAAGAGACTTAATGATGGTGAACAAGCAGAGTATAATGCAGATAGAGCCTTCTACTGTTTAAAAATAATATCCAGATACAAATTTTGTTGAATCGATTTTAAACCATCCTTATTTGTATTTGTATTTTTTACCGTCTTGCCATATATCCTTACATCCCTACTGTTTACCTTTGACTTTTTGCAGTTGTTATATGCTGTCAGTAATATCAAGAAAATAAAGGGTCCTGGCTGAGTCCCTGTTATGACTCAGACAGTTATCAAACCAAGCACTGAACAGGGTTTTTACCAGAGACAGTGACTGGCCAAAGGGTTATCACAAGACTTACAGGACTACACCAAGAAACAAACAACCTAAAAATAGCTGCAAATGTCAAAAACTCAAATAAGTAGTTCAAGGACAACACTTCAGGAATACCCTGGACAAAGATAGCTTCAGAAGTTATATCCTGACCAAGTTAACATTCAAACAAGTAGGGTCATTGTAGCATAAAGGCAGAGATATACACACAGAGGCCTCAGAAACACATCACAAGAGAGGCTGCGGGTCATATCTTCTATCTTTTTATAAGGTTAAAAGTAAAGCACGTCAGACTCTATAATGCTATCATTCTAATCCAACAGGATATGTTTAAAAATGCAGACAATTGTTTGAATATGTTCAGCTTGAACCATAAGCAGCTGGTTCAAATGTGTCTGAGTTAGCTCTTAATGCGGTCATGTGTCAGTAAGCTCTTAAGCTGGACTGCACAGGGCTGTCACTCTACAGGTAGTCATGTGCTCACTATCTCACCTTAAGCTGCTTCTCCTTCTTCTTGCGCACATCCTCCCACTCATTGACAATTCGTCCCCACAGGATCCACGTGTCCTCCTCCAGGTGGGAGAGGTTGGAGGACGCAGAGGAGCTGGACACCAGGGAGGAGCCACTGTTTCGCCTGGAGCCGTTCATGGAGCGCAGTGACTTGCAGTCTGTCTCCAGCAGCCTGTTGTGGAGGCAAGAGGGTGGAAGTAATGTTAACAGTGTGTACAGTGTGTACAGGGTCAAACGCAAGACCGAGTATTTTTTTATCATAGATCAAAACCTGACTCAAACATCACCTCTTAGCAGACGCCCTCTTAGAACACAGAATCTGACAAAAGTTTTTGCGATGTGCGTTATGAACATGTCAACATGCTCTGGTGACAGACCTCAGTCTATTAAGTGTAACTCCAACAGCTGGAAACATTTTCTCAGCCGGTACAGATGAAGGCGCAGAGAGAGCGAGGTGAGAGCTGGTGTTAGTTAACTGGGGACTTTCAGTCAATGCGTCTGTAATTATCTGGGATTTCAACAACTGTTGAAAACAGAGAGCGTCCTTGTGAACATCTCTAAGTTTAGTTATTCGTTAAAGACACAGCTGATGAGTACATTTTGACATTACAATGAAAGGAACTCTTTGTTTTCAGCAGCTGTTGTAATTCTGACAGCCACAGACCCATTTGGTTGAAAATCACCAGTTAACATGGTCACTCATTAAACCAGAACAATGGCATAGTTTCCCCACTCCAGCCGCCCCGTTGGAAGGCCGACATTAATAAAAGTATTAATGCTTAGTTTAACTAACCAACAATTTAGGTGCTGCAAACACACTCAAAATGAGGGTGACGATGTTTAACTGAGGAGTTAAGGCACAGAGTCAGTGACATCTTTTAAATCTCTTCTTAAGACCCTTTTCTACAGACTTGCTTTTATGTGACTTCATCCTTTTAACCGCTTTTATTTTTATTTATTATTATGTTTTTATCCAGCTGATAAATTAATTGTTTTTAATTTAATTTGATTATTTATTGTTTTATTATTTATTTTTCATTTATTATTTTAATGTTCCTAATTCATCCTTTTCCATTTTCTTTTTTCTAGGTTGTGATGCCGTCTTCTTATTCTGAAAACCTTTTTATTGTCCTTTAATGCTTTTACTTACTTATCCATTTGTATTTATTTATTTTTATTCATTTATTTATCTATCTATTGTTTATTTATTTATTTTTGAAAAATCTCTCTTTGAATGATTTATTTGTCTATTGTCACACCACTTTATTCTGTTTCATTTACGTTTATTATTTTTAGGAATTCCTAAACTCAATTCATGCTCTGCTTGTCAAAGCACTTCGTAAACATTTGTTTTTTTAAAAAGGTGCTATACAAATAAAGTTATTATTACTGTTATTATAACTGTTTAGTTAGCTAAACAACCACATTCCTAATCCATGCATTGCTGTCTACAGTCTAGGGTCAACAGCTCGACACAGGAACACACAGCAGAAAGTGTTTTAGTCCAGTTACTGACAGTAACAGATGTGCTGGCAAAAAGCAGCTTTTCTCAGAGCAAAACTTCATGACAAAATCAAATTTATTATCAAAGAACCAAGTATTTCAACTTTTAGAGGCTGTGAGAAAGCAATAAAAAAAAGTTTAACTGTAGACATATGACGACTTGTGAAACAAATCTTTAAAAGTTTCAGTTAAAACATGCGAGTGGATATACAGAGCTGCCTGCAACTCTCACCAATACAATTCTGAACCAAAACCCAAAGCTGAATTTAGGATTAAAAAAAGGAAAAACATCACTCTGCATCCCCAAATATAAACACGAGAGTTAGTTCAATTAAAATAAATGACAAAAGACAAGAAGAACTGTTGTTACAATGAGCTGTCAGAACAGTTGCATGCACACAGGCATGACACTTTGTTCAACCTTTCACGTGATTTAAGCAAGTTCTTGTCCTCTTTTTGTCCTGCTGTTCATACATGGATATGCTAAAGGAGTGCAGGTCCGTCTACAAGCACAATCAGTGCTGGATCATTTCCAGGCTGTGACTGAGGCAAAAAGACAAACCACACCACTGTTGAAATCAAAGCGGCCCAGATTTCTTGGGCAGTGCTAAAAATGGACAGCTCATTTAAAGCCACTGAACACTGATTTATTGCAGCTTTATGACCCACAGAAACCAAAGAACCAGACTGTCACAGTCTGATCAGAAGCAGTGGGAGGGAGCTGATTCCCTTCTTCTCATGTCAATGTTTACAATCTCATCTGATTCAAGCATGGCCCAGATACAGAATAATGAAACCTGTACTATTAAAACTATAACACAGCTTTCCCAGTCATGTTCTGTTTGTTCTTCAATCTCAGTACTGGTATAAGTAGTTACATAACCAGACCCGAGGAACAGACTAGGGTCTAAACTAAGTTCAGGGACATGTTTTATGCCTCCAAAAGTCCCTGCTACTGAGGGTGGTGCTTTCCAAATATACAGAAACTTTCAGAATCAAGATTTCAGTTGAGCCACCATTTTTTAAACACCTGCAGAAATGAATCAGCATTTTTTTATGTTAGTTTGTCATAACACCTTGAGTGATGTCAAAGACAGAAGCATCAGATGAACCAAAAAACAAAGTCCATGGTTGATTAGATATTTCTGAGGCTGACCAGCACCACGAACTGATGTCAGTGAAATGCAATAATAAGGTGTCACAAATATGGTGTCATATAAGCAAACACATACGAGCAGTACATTTCACACTGACAAAGTATTGTAACCATCTCACATCTGAATCACACTGTTTTTCATACTGTGTATGTTTTCAATTACCTGGTGAAATTTTATCTGTGCAATAACTTACTTTACTATCTATTCATAAGATTGAAGTGATCATAGTGTGTATACATCTGTAATATCTGCTATATTTGATTCTATTTTATTCTATTTTATTCTATTTTATTCTATTTTATTCTATTTTATTCTATTTTTTATTTTATTTTATCTTATTTTATTTCATTTTATTTTACTTTTACCTTTATCATTACTTTTATTATTATTATTATTATTATAATTATTATTATTATTATTATTATTATTATTATTATTATTATTATTATTATTATTATTATTATTATTATTATTATTATATTTTTAACTATGTAAGTACAACTGTTGTATTGCCCTGTCCAGTGTTGTAAGCTGCTGGAACAAAAGAATTTCCCCCAATTGGGGATCAATAAAGTATATCTCATCTTATCTTATTTGTCGCTATTCATAAAAGGAATTCTTTTTGTCCAATATTCACTGATCTCAAAAACAAGTGGCAAAACAACTTCTGGTTAGAGATCAATCAACCACCTGTTCACATTATGATAATAACTGGCAGGTTGACATTGAAGACAACACCCTGATGCTTGCATTAAGGAGGAGGGTTTGCAGACTTGGCAAAGTAAAGTGCTGCTGGCACTGGGAATAAAACAGGAGAAATCCGCAGCGGGTATTCTGAATATTCAGAACTCTGATTATGTGTATTGAATTTACTAGTCAGCACCTGAAGAACACTTAATTAAAAGCTAAAAACATTACAAGCTAAAGTAATTTATTTGTCAGCTGGTCGATCTTGGACTGTTACACCCTTATCAGTTTGTAACCAGAGCTACAGACAGCGACCTGATCAAGGATCATCATGAAGAGGAACGAAGCTGTGACGCCCAGCCTGTGCAGCGGCACAGAGGAGCTCATGACAGCCACACAAAGGCTTGGACACCTGATCTCGGAAAAAGGCCGAGGCCTCTGCACTGGAGCCTGTGATGTCACTGAGGGTGCTCCCAGATTGGCTCGGGTTACAGCCAAATTTGGGTCAGATGGGAGGGAGTGAAACGAACGACCCGAAAGACCAGCCTGCAACAGAGCTTCTTTACGTGTCTTCAGCTCCACCGTGGAGACAAACTGTTAAAAAACCAACATCTAGTTGCTGCAATTAACAGAAGTTCTTGCATTGTAAGCATTTCAGTGTGCCCTTACCAACAAGTCACATACACCGCAAAGTGGGTCATGTTAAAAATGAACCTGAACACACTGACTGACACCCCTGCTAATAATTCACCAGTGTCCAAACACGAGTCTGCAGCATAACAAACACAAAACAAGAAACACTACAGAGAATTTGTCTTGATCTAACAATATTTCAGTTTTTTAAAGTCCATTTGGATCACAATTTTAAGATTGTTAAAAGTCAACGATTGAGCAGTGAATACTTGTTAAACTGAATAACTGTTTTAATGCCTTTACTTCAATTTGCAGTTTATCACAGCAGGACCACAAACACAAAATACAATACACCTTACCAAGAAAGGTTCATGATGCAATCCTCATGTCTCTGGTTTCTAAGATTGCTGAAGCACTGACATGTCTGGTTTACAAAAAGCAGCAGTCAGTGTGGGACTTCCTTGTAAATGTGAAGCCACTGGGTGAATGCTCAGGCCTTTATCTACTCTGTAGGGTACAAAGGCCTCACCAAACAAACAAACACTTGGTAAGCAAGTGCTGAATGCATCACAGTATCTGTAGTACCAGTGGAAGCTCCAAAGGGCTCCCTCTTTTTGCACCTGCTAGTTTTCTCCCCGGGAAACTTTGAGCGTCAGTAGGAATATTTTAAGACCCTGATTTGTGGTGCAAATGTCTTTATGTGGAGGAAAGCAGTTTCATTAAATGTTTAAAATGATAAATCACTGGCACTGCCTGTCTGAAAAGTCAAATTCTATCCATCTTCACGATTCCAATTATCCTTTTTTAGTAGAATTCAAGTTGTGCACAAATCAAAAGGAGAAAGAAGGAGTAGTATTTACAGCTTCACTCACTTCACTGCACTCTCCCTGACCTGATTATGAATTACCCAATACGTCAGGTCTATTAGGTTTGCTGTTGTTTCTTTGGGTACTTGCTGTCAAACTTAATCACATTAATGCATTCCACAACTCTCTAGATTTTCCATACCCTCCACAGGGTTGGAAAAGAAACCCTATAATTATGTCTCTCTGTTTCTTTGTCTTTGGGAGTTCTGACTGTTGTCTGGCTGTAAGCCTCTCTCTGTCTCTTGTATCCCTGCTGTAGAAACACACTGCCTTTTATATCTGTTAACTGTATAAATCTTAAATCCAGTGGCAGTGTCTATCAGGACATTAAGTGTCAACGTAAAGTTTTCTAAGGTAAGCAAACATATCAGGGCTCCAAAATTCAATTTAACTACATTTTAACAAACATTCTGACTACAGCTAGAGCTGGGCGATATTGAAAATGATTTTGTCACGATAAAATATTTCATATCAGTCAATATCGATCATTAACACGATAAATATCAAATCATTGTCATTTTAATTTAAAGGCAAATTTTTGGTCCGTTTCAGCTGTGTTTACATTCCACTCCGAATGTCTTTAAGCCCCGCCTACCTCTCAACCTCCAACATGATTGGCTGGTCAATGCCGTCTTCTTCTTCTGTCTAATGTTGGGTGGCAACTAGTGATTACGGCTCATTAGCGCACCCCTTTCCAGTGGTTTAGGGGTGTAATTGCAGGTTTATTTATATCAAATTTTATCGAACATTTGTTATATTTATAATGAGAAACATTATATCACAATAATTATCATTGTCGAATTATTGCCCAGCCCTAACTACAGCTGCCAGTGTCACGCTATTTATCTATTTTTTAAATCTTGTGCAATTTACCCTTTTGGTGCATCATAGTTACGCAGTAGCAGCAGCTTCTTCCTGCTTTCTGCTGCCCACTTTATGGAAAACAATGACACCACACTGCTCTTTTGAATGGCATATTTCATTCTGAAGAACTCCCAGACAGCTCAGTTATCAAGTCAGAAGTAATGTGCACTGTGTGTTTAAAGTGTAAGCAGCCAACTGCAGAACGAAAGCAAGCAGAGCACTGTTTTGGAGTATTGAATCACCACAGACATATGGACAGGACTCATTCAAAGAAGTTAACTGCAGCGCTTGACAAGGAGGACTGAAGGACAGTCAACATTGTGGAAGACTTGGGTTGAATGAATGTCCTCAGGTTGGCAAGTTGAGACCAAGTGGCAACCTCTGGCTAAATATGAAGTCCATATGGAAGTGTTACAAACTGCAAATCATGGAGAACCCGCTTGAGGCTGGCTGCAGAAAAACCGGAAACCACATACACACCTATTCAAAAGTGACGATCTTTTCAGCAATAATAGACTCTTTTACAGCCTGGTTCAAAAAACGGCTTCAGTCTGGATAGCTCATTTCTCTATCGGCACACACTGTACGGGGAATTACGTTTTTTCTAACGCATCAGTTTCAAAGATATTTAGATTATGAGTTTTGCCCAAAAAAAGGACACGACTGACTTAACTGACTTGACTGACTTGACTGACAGGTGGGAACACTGTAGCTGTTGGCTAGGAGGCTCGAAGCCCGCCTCTTTACCGCACACCAGCTCCCAATATGGCTCCTGCCAATGATGACAGCGCTCAGGAACAGCTGGGTGACGTCACAGATACTACGTCCATTACAGTCTGTGGTTGAGACCAGACATATGTGTTACCATCCCAACAATAGTTTCACTCATAAAGGATCTGTTTGGAACAAAAAAAGGAAACAAAATGGAACTCCTGAGAAGTTGAAATTCTGTTGCATTAACCAGGGATCACTGGACATCAGTGAGTGATCAAATACACACCATACTAAAACTAATTGGACATTTTGTAAATGCACTCTTGCATATTCTGTATTCTGTAGTGTTATCCTTCAAAAATAAATGAACACTGTATTTCACAGAGTAAGCACGTCGAAGCCGTCTCCTACCCCTAAGTCGTGGTTTCAGACCATGCTGGTGCAGCAGAGCAGCCTTTATCTGAATAATAAATCTAAAGTCAAGATCATAAAGTACATTTCATTGCTTTCCTTTGATTCACAAATTAAAACACTGGTAAGACTTGCTCACAATGTTAATATGGACTTTAAATGGTTTTGAAATGAAAATGAATGGATTTTTAAACACAATTTACAATTAAAATTCAGGGATGAATTGTGATTATAAAAAGTATAATCATTTGAAAGCCTTGGTTATCATCACCAAACATAAACACATGTAAATATAGCAGTGGTCTGATCAAGAAACCTGAAGTCAATCTATAAAGCTCCCACTCAATGAAGAGTTAGAAATGCACTAAAGTCTGGAGACCTTACAGAAACATATGAGCCACAGCTGGCTCAAGTGTTATATAAATATAGTGTTTTTACATCACTATACAGTATGAGCTAGTGTAATGAAAAGTCCCCAGCCTCCCTGCCAAACTCTACGCCCATCTGCATCTCTGTTGAACATTTTTGGATGATAAAATAAAATAACTTGTATGTTTCCTAGACCCTCAGAATTCCGCTTCAGGTCAGTGTGGACAGAAGAGTAAAGGATCCTTGTCCGTCAGAAGCAAAGAAATGTGTCTTGTTAAAGATCTGTGCTGTGTGTCTTCAGGAGACAGGGGTCAAAGGCTTCTATGTGACTTCTATATGACTTCTGTTTTCCAGATGGAAGTCGGCTCAGAGCTCCACAAAAGACATTAAGAGGAACATGAAACACTCTCCTGGCTGGTTAGGATTTTCACTAATGAGGGAAAGCTTTGCAACAAGTGTCCCTCTGCATTCTGGAGCAGGAGCTGTTGTGGGCGTTCCGATGAGTCACAGACCTCTGAATTCAACAGAGCGGTGCTGTCTTCTTCTCTGAAGTTAACTGTGACACAATCCTGAACTCTGAACTGCACTCCCGGTTTCCATGCTGACACTGACTGCACTAGCCATGGGTGAGAGAAACAACGGAGGAAGAATTCACTCAGCTGGCTACAGAGAGGTGTCACGTCATCCTCCACCAGTACTTTACACTGACGTGAACAATGAGCGCAGCAGAGACAGAGCACAGAAATCATCTTACTGAAGAAAAGGCGGCTGCTGTGAAACTGGACTGTGCTGTACTCTGGCTTTTATCAGCTAAAATGAATTGGTAGGTAAGATGCAAAGATGTGGCAATTCATTCCTTGAAAGGAGCTGCCCTACGAATCTCCATGTGGCAGTATAAACAGGAAGCATCAAAACCTGAAGAATCATCAGTAAGTTCCCTCTAATTCTGCCCACCTGTAGACATTGAACCATTTTGTTCCTGTTTTTTATCTCTGCCTCTCTTTTAGCAACAAGGTGACCAGTGTTTCTCTGCATCCTGATTTTTATATAGTTCCTAAATTGAGAATCCAGCAATAGAAGGTCTGCCACACAATGTTAACATCAACTTTGAATTACGAATCTGTGCAAGGGGCACACAATGACAAAACAATAGATAAACCCGAATTGGGCAAAAGCTGCAAATAATGTCCAGTCAGCTAAAAGAGCCTAAGAAGACCAAATCTTCCCCAAACCTGTCAAACTAGAAATGTTCTTCCACCTATATCACTCTGTCTTCATCCTCTAGTTCACAAGCAGACATGTCACAGCCTGCTGGATGTCACACTCATGTGTGTGTTTCTGGTTAAAAATCAGGAGGGGGATGGTGGGGATGTGGAGCATGAAGGCTGTCTGAGTACATCCGATGAAATCAAGGCAAGGGGAGAATGACTAAAATCAAAATGAATGAAACAATATTAAATTTTTTTCTATGTCTATAAATGTTTATATAAAAGTTGTACTGAAAGTTTTGTAATGACCAGTTGTAACTAGTTCAGTAGTAAAGTTGAGGTGACTATCATTGCAGTGACACTGATCAGTACAGATGTATCAGTCCCAGATGGTTAAGAATCAACGATGCAGGGTTGATACAAATCAGTGAGATGAAAAATGATTATCAATACCCTTTTATAAACAGCAGATGGCACTAGCTGCCATTGACTTCTCTTGTTTGACCTCAATGAGTCTTACATCCTCAACATATGAACACTTTGCAGACAAGGATGCACCTCAAAGGACGCGGGGTGGCCTTGGGATTTAAGTATCCAGCCTATATACAGATCAGCCATAGTCATTGTCACTCAACGCTGCACAACCCTCGGCCATGGCCCTTTGCTGCATGTCTGCCCCCGCTTAATACTCCTCTCTCTTTTCAGCTGTTCTATCAACACAGGCAGAAAAAAATGCCAAAAACAATGCCTTAAAAAAGAACTACACAAAGATGACACAAAACAATTTTCTCAATTCTAAATTGCTTTCTGCCTCTAATCCACCGGTAACTGATCTTTCTCTCTTTAATCCTAGGCCCACTAGTCGTACCCCCACAAATGATCTTCAGGTCAAAGAGAGGGGAACTGGGGCGCTGGTGGTCTAGCAGTCTAAGCGTCCCACGTATAGAGGATATAGTCCTCGTCGCAGAGGTTGCCGGATCGACTCCCGGCCGGTCGACCATTTACTGCATGACTTCCACCACTCTCTACTCCCCACATTTTCTGTCTCTCTTAAGCTGTCCTGTCAATAAAGGCAAAAAAAAAATGCAAAAAAGAAAGAGAGATAGAAACTGAATGGAGGACTCTCGGCACAGCCAAATCACAGAGCTTAAGGTTATATTAGGGATGGAGTGAAAATTTGGCCACCGAAAATGGCCCAAAAGTGCATTTTCGGCTGAAACAGAATTTTGTGATGACACAAGCAAAAACCGTGGCCAGTACGCGCTTGTCTGGATAAGAGCCAACATGTCTGCATCCGTTCTTCTTTTAATTGCAGCACTAAAGCGTCTTCTAAGGAAAGAGGTTGAGATGATCACGGAGTGAAAACAATGAAAAGTTCACTCTTAGAGTCTGTCAGCACACGTTTCACTGAGATCTATTCAGATCCTCTGCACTTCATCACAACTGTACTTGATCCGTGTTATAAAGATCATTACTTGGGTGTGGGAATAAAGTAGCGCGCAAGAGTAATGATCAAGGCCACGATGGATGCGGAGAACCCGCTTGCCTTGATTTTAATGAGGTTAGTACACAGTAGGGATGCAGCCAGGAGCACAACTGTGTCATAATAAGTCTGCAGGCGGAGGAAAAAAAGTGCACATGGAGACCTGTCACTAACATCGAAACATGCTTTAAACATAAAACACCTCCCTGATAGGAACCAAATACAAGACCACATGATGTTTGTTTCACATGATATAAGATCAAAACAAATATATGTGTTTGAGTAAGTTGTTAACAATCAATTAATCGATAGTTGATTCATTGTTGATATCCCTAGTACACAGTCACAGCCATTATACAATGGTAAAAAAAAATTGTCATAATAATTTATTTGGGTTTTCAGTTTTCGGCCTTGGTTTCCTCATTTTCGGTTTTCTGCCTGGGTTTCCTCATTTTGGTTTTCAGTTTCGGCCAAGAATTTTCATTTCAGTGCATCCCTAGTTAATATTGTTGATTGCTTTTTGGTGTTTTCATTTAGTCCTGTCACTTAAAAAAAGTACATTAAATTGTTAAGGAAAAAGTGAATGACAACAGGCAAACTCATATTGCTGGAGTTCAATAGATCCATGAATTAATGGAAACCTTGTGTGTCTTGTGATTTTGAAGAACTACTGTTTTAGTGTAATGTTTTGAACAGTCCACACACTCAGAGACAGACTGTTTACCTGTTCTGCTCCTCGAGCTTGGCGAGCAGCTCCACATCGTCAGGGCTGAGCTTCCCCGGGGAGGACGGCGAGAGGCCAGGCGAGAGGCCGGGTGAGAGACCGGGCGAGAGACCGGGCGAGAGGCCGGGCGAGAGGCCGGGCGAGAGGCCGGGAGAGAGGCCGGGCGAGGACAGAGACGTGGAGGAGGAGGTAGCAGTGGTCTGCAGGGAAGTGGGCGTGGCCACCTGGCTAGCCATCTGACTGACCGTGTGGGACACCGAGTTCTTCACCCATGAGAGAGTAGAACTCAGCTTACCAGCAACTTTGTCTGTCGCCACCTGTAGAGCAAGAAAGAAAAGCCTGAAGTGAGACGTTACAGGATTAAAACTTAAGTGTTTATGTAAAGTGACAAGTCTTAAGTAATGTGAACAACAACACAAGATACAGACCAACGACAGGCAAACGACAGAACATATCTTAAGTTGAGCTAATATACACACTTCAATGCAGCAGCAAATTTACAAACCATGTCTCTCATAATGTCCTTTCAGGGCACATCATGGTCAAGTCTTTTACCAGCTGCCAATTTATTCACAGAGGTCTCCTCCTCTCAAACACAAATGTACCTCCTGAAAAGAGGATTTTTTTTTATTTAAATGAGTATCTTCCAAAGGTTCTTTAGCTAGCTTTACGAGCAGAGCTGCTGATAACTAGAGCTTGCTATCTGAGCAAAATCCAAAGAGTTTAAAAAGTGATAATGTAATAATAAATTATTCTGTCTATCTATCTGGCCACGAGAATTACTTTGTCACTTTAATGTGCTGCATTCATTTATACAGTCCAGTGTTTTCAGTCTGATATGCTGGCTTCTCGTGTACAACACTTCAACAAACAACAGTAAATCAAAGTGCATTCTGCAGCAAAGCTTCAAGAACCTAAAGCTTGTTATCAATACTTCCCATTAAGTTCATTTTAGCATGAACCCTGAATCCTGTGAATCTCAAACATTTAAAACTGCATACAGATACATCAGAAATCACTGGCTTCAGCCGTCAACATACCCCATGAAATCCAGCATAGTATATCCACCTGGAGAACACCACTAAAATACAAATCTACTGATTTAAAATGGAGGCTACACATTCTCTCCTTTAGGTAATCCACTGCTCTGAACCTTCAACTGCTTTAATGACACACTGGCCCTGTAGTCATATGCTGATCACACTGTCAGGAGGCAGGAGGGGTCAAAGTACTCCACCAAAGATAGGACTTCTTAAGATCTCTCAATGAAGTCAGTAAGGCGCAGGAAGTGAACCGCTGCGCTCAGCATAAAAAAATAATCTGACGTTCACCTCAACTCACACCTGAGACAAAAAGAGAAGAAGCAGAGTATTCGGTTTCACCTCTGCAGGAAGTCTGGATACTGCCATCAGATCATCATACTGTATGCGTTTGACTGAGTAAAATGATGAGTCATTTTTCTGTCTAACTATCAGGTCAACAGAGCGATGACACACAAAGGAAACCAAGAGAAAGCAAAGACAGTGGAGGGAGAGACTGTGGTAAGTGTGGTGTCAGGTAGGAATGTGCTGCAGAGAAAATGACATGCTAGCTAAGCTTTTCTAACCGACCTGTACAGAGATAGAGGCAGAGTGACGGCAGCACCACACAGGGACAGACGGCAGTTTAATATCAGTTATTATCTGTGAGTACAAAACTAGGTTATCATATCAAATGCTGACCGAGAGCAAATTACATTTTAAATCTCAACAGCTACATGAAGACAAAAGAGAGCTTTGTTACTTCATTTATATGTCAAATACAATAAGAAAAGATTGATATTAAACAAGATGAGTCCTAAAAGCTGTCTAAGTTTGCAATTAATGTTTAATGTCCAAAAGTCTCCTCAAAGCAAAGGGCTAGAACACGTCTTTAAATGTTGATCATTTTTTACATTGTTTTATCTTTTGGTTTAAAAATTATTATTAAAAGATGTGTACAGAGGCGCTGGTGGACTAGCGGTCTAAGCGCCCCACATACCTCTACGCCGTAGAGGTCCCTAGTTTGTCTCCCAACTGCAACCACGCACTGCATGCCCTGCATGTCTTCCCCCTCTCTCTACTCCCCACATTTCCTGTCTCTCTTCAGCTGTCCTATCAAATAAAGGCAAAAACTCCCCAAAAATATAACTTTAAAAGGTGTGTACAAAGGAAAAGGAACATAACTTCTATCTCTTTTAAAATATAAATGTTGTGGTCCACTGATTTCCTAGAGAATTATCATTGAGCATGAACCTAGAAAGAAAAAGTATAGTTATTGTGGCAAATGTGAGAATATTTACTGTTGTAATTGTAATTCTAGTGATAATTATTGTTATTATCATTAAGTTTCTGTATGTTTGTTTCTGTATTCATTATTTGTATTTATTCATATCTATTTTCTTGTTATCATTTAAGAATTGTATTGTCTTATTTTTATGTTATATGACACTGTCAATTACAAGTGTTCAACACAACTGTCAAAAACGTTCTAATGAACAAAATTCCTCAAAAAAAAAAAGAAAGAAAAAGTGTCATCCCAGGTTTCATGCAGCCGAGACCCTTTGTCTTTCTTTATCACAGATAGATCTGTAAAAGACAACATGTTCAATTCATTAACAAAACTTAAGAGAAAGTCTGCAACCAAATGATGTTTATATTGTGCATACAAATTCCAGAATTGTAATATATGTATGGGTATTATGGCAGGTGATGTTTCTTCCATTACAGATCTCTGGGTATTGTCTTTGCCATGTCTGTTTTCAAATGTAGACAAACGGGACATGGGTACAGCGATTCATGTTTTTATAACAACACCCTGTTCCTGAGCAGTCCCTATGAGCAGCATATTTACTGAACTTCATCAAAATTGACAATACAGCTAAACTAACAGACCCTCATCCTGGACACCCTACAGACCATCTGCTGTAAATCAACATGGAGGGAAACCTAACCAAGAAGAGATGACACACATGTGGTAGTGCACACCCAAAACCCATTTGATTTGTTAACATTAAAAGCTAACTATAAATATCACAGAAATATGAATATGTTGTGTTTTACCTCTGAGTGCCAAGAATTCAAAGGAAGTAGGTGGGTGACTGGGGCAGGGTATCAACAGTTACTATAGATGACTGAATAAGCATCGTGAATCTTCCATTCATATGTTTGCATTACAAAGGTATCTGTTATTCCTCTACATGGTTTCTTTAAAAAACTACCATGCTTCTTGTGATTTGTTTGTTTTCAGTGCAATACAACACAACACACTGCCCAACAATAATAACAATGAAAGCCCAAAGCGGTGATGAACGGGCCCTCACACACAGGCGCTCTTCCTGTTGGTTTTAGGATATGGGTGCAAGCAGCATTTTGTGCATCCTGATGCCCTGAATAAGCTTGTCCGAAATCATGCATGTAGCTTAAAGAAACCTCTATGGGGAGGGTTATTTTACCCTTTCTTTTTAACCCTTTAGGGGGCGCTTTGGAGCAGATTTGGGGGGGGGATGTCTGACATTAGGAATGTGAATAAAAAAAAAGTCAGGCATGTATGTTGAATCGTGTTGAGGGGTTGCCCAGTTGGAAAGAAGGGGGCGCTATTGAGCGTTTTTTGGGACTTATAGCACTGGACCAAAAGAATATTGAAATTTTCACCAGGCCTGATGGGTGTGACAAGTTTGGTGAGTTTTTGGGCATGTTGAAGGCTCCAAAAAGGCAATTTACTGTACTAGGTAGAAAGAAAGAAAGAAAAATCCTTAGGGTTACAAGAGGGGCTTCGTCGACCTTATTGGTTCTCGGGCCCTAACAATGTTTCTTTTTTTAAATTGCAGGTTGCATTTCTGAGCACAGGCTGTCCTTAACATAATAACAGCCTCCACACAATCAACATTCATACTGTATCTTCAATATGCACAGAACAAGAGTATTCAGTAGCTGTGTGCAGAGAAAACAAACTCAAATCTTAAACAGCTCAAATCCCACGGCAACAGCAGAGACATAAATAGTCAAATATTTGTACAAGAGAAGATGAATATGCTATGTCTAAATGCTCTGGAACAGACCTGTAAATGCAAACATCTCCCCTTCTTTACAGGCAGACTGATGTCATGATAGAAAACTGTTATTATTATAATATTAAAGTATAAAAAGCAGATTAAAAAGGATATAAAATATGGCATGGACTGTGTCAAAAGACAGCAATATCACTGACATGAGAACTAGGGCTTTCAGCATCCATCCATCCATCCATCTGTCCATTATCTATACCACTTTCCCATTCAGGGTCACAGGGTGCTGGAGGCTATCCCAGCTGTCACTGGGCGAGAGGCAAGGTGCAGCCTCGACAGGTCACTAACCTTCCACAGTAATAAAATATAGAGACAAACGACCATTCATAACATTTCAGAGTGACCAGTTAACCTGACAGGCATGTTTCTGTGTCAAACAGAATTCAAATATCAACAAAGTGCTTTGAGTTTGAGCTAGCAACTACGAGCTAAGCATACAGCTGCAGATCGAGTGGCAACCTCCGCTCACAAGATATGAAGCCCATGCTGAAGTGTCATAAACTGCAGTTCATTGAGCGTCCACTTGAGGCTGGCTGCAGAAACACCAGAAACCACATACACACTAATTCAAAAAAGACGATCTTACATCAGAAATAAACATGTTTACAGCCTGGTTCAAGAAACAGCTTGGGTCTGAAGAGCTAATTCCTCTATCAGCTCACACTGTATGGGGGGGTGGATATTTTTAGAACTTGACAGTTCAGAAGATATTAAGATTATGAGTTTTGCCCATTTAAGGACATCCCTGACTTGACTGACAGGCGGGAACACTGTAGCTGTTGGATAGTAGGCTCAAACCCCGCCTCTTCACCTCACCAAAAGTTAGGTTGAGTGCAGCTTTTCCAATATGGCTGCCGCCGCCGATTGGCTTGAAAACAGCGCTCAGGAACAGATGGGTGACATCACCGATACTATGTCTATTATCTATACAGTCTGTGATTACATATCACTTAACTTCTTTATTTTTAAGGGGGGATTTATCTTTTTTATATATTTCTAAGCCTTAGTTCAATGATCACTGACTTATTAGTTTTTTCCTCTGATGACATAACATCTCTTGATTTCCAACGACACTGAGAGTTAATGAAGGGAGAGGGAGTCTTTGTTTGTTATGCACTGTATTGAAATGAGCTGCAATTTTTGTTCATGCACTCTACATATTTTTAGATCGATAACAGAGTTATTGGATTAAAAAGAATATAAATAATGCCTGTATTTCACAGAATAAGCACTTCAGACTGTCTCTTCCCTCTAAGCCATTGTTTCAGCGCACACGGGTGAAGCAGTGCAGCATTTCTCTGAACAATAAATCTAAAGGTCAGGTTCATAAAGTTCATTTTATTGCATTCTTTGAGTGTTTTTGAAAGCGAGACACTGTGAGGCTTGCTTTAGATTTTCAATATGAACTTAAAAACTGTCTTTAAATGTAAAATAATGATATTTTAAACATGTGATCAAAAAATATGATGAATTGGGAAAAATTATTGAAATTCAGTGAATTTGGGGGCACTGGTGGCCTAGCAGTCTTAGCGCCCCACATATGGAGGCTACAGTCAGGTTGCCGGTTCGACTCCCGGCCAGTAGACCATCCACTGCGTGTCTTCCCCCACTCCCCGCTCCCCTCTTTTCCTGTCTCTCTTCAGCTGTCCTGTCAATTAAGGTGAAAAAGCCCCAAAAAATATATGCATATAACTTAAAAAAAAAATCAGCTAATTTGAGATTTAAAAAATGAATCGTTGTACAGCCCTAATAAGAACAGAAACAATCTAAATAATTGATTTGTATCTCAAACAAATCTGTTTTTCACTTTAGTCCACTCCTTTTACACCCACTGATCAGTCTGCACTCACTAACTGAAAGAAAAGAGGGAACTTAAGGGCATGAGGCTTCTCTGAAAACCAACCCCCATGTGGGATCCCATGCAGAACCAACTGAGGTGATCATGTAGACAAAGCAACATAAGGACAAGAGTGAAGTTGGGCCTTGTTTGCGTGTCCTCTTATGAGCTTTGATTAAAGATAAATCTCATTATTGATGACCCCAGTAACTTCATCCGGTAAAAAAAACTTACTGAGGTTTGCAGCTTTCAGCAAACTTATGAAGACCTGACAACCACGTTCAGTGGGCAAAATATGACACAAAAAAATCATAAAATGTTATCAACTTTGTCAGGACAGGCAAAAACCAGAGATGCCAATGTCCAGGTGGCCTTGGGAGACATTCCTCCTGGTAAAGCCAGCCAACTGAAGCAAGGCTTTCCTATAAATCCTGGATCCAGAGATTGTTTCTGCTTTTGTTTGCCAAAGACCTCAAAGGGGCCCTGAGATGCAATGCGCATAGTTAATGAAACCCACAGCAAGGGAAAAAAGAAAGCCTCGTCAAAGAAAGACTGTAGGGGGAACCGAGAAAGACCAAGGGAAGAACAGAGAAGCACTTCCTTTCTCCTCATTTGAAATTCAAAATTGATTTCACAGAAGCAAACAGAAAATCCACAGTCATGTAAAAAAGAAACAGGTTAAAAAATAAAGTAAAGACAACTTTACAGCTACAACATTCAAATGTAAAGTTGTTGCAGCCTACAGTAAACAGAAGACTAACACTCTTCCCCCTGTCTTTAATCACATGTCTTTTCTAAGGGATGAAAAAGAACAAAACAGTCTTGCCCAGCAGGAGAGAGCCGGGCTATCTTCAGGGAAACATGCCGTTCATGTGCTGTATGAGGGAATTAAAGCACAGGCCTGACTTACAATAACACACTCACACTGAGGTAGAGAGGCCTTTCACTTCACCCACAGAGAGAAGCTCAGATTTTCCCAGTGTACAATCAGCATTTCAATGGTGTTGCTGGGGGCTATTCTTTCCTACACAGCCACATAATGAGAACTAAAAGTACCAACAGCACAAGCTAGTGTTTTATACTCTGTCTGCAAAAACAGCACTGCAGAAAGTAGACTTAGAGTACTGTGGGAAATAAAATGTTTCAATCAATAACACCAACACATAAATTACACTCTGGACTAGCTTCTTCTGTGGGAGTGACAGCGTTGGTCGATGAAAAGTTACAAAGTACTCGGTTAAATCGTGTGAAGTATGCAGTGTCTGGTCTGTGACTAGATTCAAAGTCACTTTACTGTGTCTTCTCTATTTCTGTCCAATATCATTGCAACTTGAAATGCATGCATGTATTTCAGACTTTAAAACACATGCATATTTTTTTGTGATCCTCTCCCTCCAAGGATGTATTATCACCCCCTCATGCAGTGTGTGTTCTTTTAGTATCTTTGCTGAGACCGGGGGTCTAAGTATAGCCTGGGAAGCTTTTTGTTGTAAATGCAACAAGTACTGACATGTGTTTGCTTTGACACAGCCACCCCTCCACTCACAGTTACAACATATTCTCTCACACAAAAAAAAAGATTTAAAAAAAAAGGGGGGGGGGGGGGGGGGGGTCTTCAGGGTTAGATTCTGATGCTTTGGGTTGCAGTGATGAACTTTGTCACAGCCTCAGAGGAGGGAGGAAACATGCTAGTTCAAGCAGAGTGACTGAATTCTTACAGCAGCACATTTGTTCAGGACATCACTGCAGAGAAGTTCAGATACACAATTAATCAAATGTTGAGCTAAAAATATCAAATCATATAGTTCTTCACACGAGTGCTTCCACTTGGTGACACTATGACAAAGGACTTTATTAAAGTGAATGGTATCATCCTTTAAACACACTTTTTCAACAGGTTATAATTATGCTAATTGCACATGAGAGATTTGTGTATTTTCACATATTTTAAGCTTAATTCTGATGTGTTTGGATATTTTTAGCCAGACAAAACTCTATTTATAGTTTTGGCTTGTAATATTTTTTTAATCTCTTTTTGTTGTTTCTGTTCTTTTATTGTACAAAATTAGTTTTTTTTAAAGTGCTTTTACAAATATTAATTGTATTATATAAGTCACAGAATGATATATGGTTTTGCACTTAAAGTAATATTTAGCTTTATTTAGGTGAGATATTCAAAATGAGTATTAGGATGACGTAGAACAGGGGTTGCGAGGCACAAATGGAGGGTCATGAGATGTCTTCTAGAATGTTTTTTTTTTTTAAGTTATCAAAAAATAGTACATTTTACCCATTCTAGTAAAAAATATCTACAAAAACAGTAGCTAACCTTGAAATAAAACCTTGAAAATAGAAAATGTAATGAGTTTTCTGCCTTTCTTTGTTCCCAGATGACTCCTAAGTTTAGGGTTAGTGAACAGTTAATTATCAAAAGCATCAGTAGCAGCAGGTTAATTCATAATGGCACAGGAAACACAGACACATGATCGTGTAGGTAGGGTAATTTTCTGCAGACCAGCTAAATAAAGCCACGTTAAATCACTTTGAGGGACAGTGGGCGTCGTGAGTCTTTGGCACCTTTATTTTGGGGGTCGTGGGCTGAAAAGATTGGGAACCACTTAAATAGAATACTTCATTATTTCTACAGCTGCAAATAACTATGACTGTAAATGGGGTCAAGATACTTACAATAATTAATGGGATATATTTAATGCAGGATTACTCCACTGTGTTTGCTGTTGGTTTGTCTCTGACTATTATTAACCCAAATTAAATACTTCAGAGTTTACTGTATCACCATGTGGTGAGGAATGGTATCAAGTCATGACCACAAGGAGTTAATAGAAACCCAATAACTTCCACAGAGGCACTGGCCTGTATTGTGTTAGTCCCTCTCTCTTTTATAAGCTCATTCACATGTATATCCACCATTTAAACATTGTGTACTGTACTGTGTACTGAGTAAGAAAAGGATTCCTATTTTTAAAACTGTGTTAAACATAGATGGATGTATCTCCCACTACACCGCTCACTGAGCTGAGTTGTTGTTGTTGCAACTTGCAAGTCACTTCTCTGCAGTCTGAGTTAAAGATATCCTTGGCATGGACACAGCAAATGCCTCTGCTCGTCAAAGGTTGCAAATCATGTTCTCACTGATCAAGAAACATTAAAGTTTACAGGTATCAAACAGAAGACAGATGAGTTACATACAGGAGAAGTCTCTACTCCTTTTATGGCTCGCTGGTGTTATGAGCTGAAATGGAGATCTAGCATCAAATGCAACAGTATGTTTTTCTTCCAGAGAGCTCTACGGTCTGCGAGAATACAACAAGATTACATTACTACATATAATCCGACATTTACAAGCAGCAAACTTTTATCATAGTACAGTATTTTGTTGGCAGGCTATGGCTAAACTGAGTCCTTGGCAAGCCAGTGAAGCAGTTTATAAACAGCATACATTACTGATAAAAGCTGCTAATGCTACTAACCGGATGAAAAAGTGAAGTGCTGCTATGTCTGCATTTCAAAAGTAATGTCACATCCTTCACTTCGAATTAGAATAAGAAAAGAAGCCGTGACTTTATGAGTAAGTGCTCATTCCAGTTATTAGACAGAGCCCGAAAAAACAATATATTTTACCTTGAAGCGTTTTCAACCAGCCGCACCAGACGTCGTGTGCTTCCCATGCACAGTAGAAGTAAAGTCCTGCTTTTACAGACAGAAGACGTGTTTCCAGACACTTCAGCCGGATTCATCAGCTATATTTTACAAGTTAGCATTGCTAGGCTTCTACTTGAATGCTAGCCAGCGTTTAGTTAGCTAGTTCCCATTGACTCCACGGTCCAGCCCATGCAGCCGTGTAATACGTGTACACAAATGTCTGCAGAGCTCAGACAGACGGCGGCCTACCAAGTGTTTACATCGCACGGAGCATGCGCGTTTTCAGCAAGTATTGGGCAACAGTGACATCTAGTGGTTAAGGAGTCAAACTGCAGTTCAAATAGCCTTTCATTCATTCATTTAAGGGAAATAATGTGTTTCAGAATTAACAAAGTGAAATATTTTCGCTTGGGTCAAGGGCTGCATTTGTATAGTATTTTTCTGTAGTGAAAATGCTTTTTTGTTTCTTACAGCTGAATACCATTTGTTGAACAAGCAGATGTGAAAAAATGAGACCAATATAAATCATGTCAGAACCCTCCCCCCCTAATGTGACCTGTAACATGAACAATTCAACTGAATTTTTTTAAAAATCCTTTAGGGGGGAGAATAAAAAATAAAAAATAAAATAATGTGATTGCATCAGTGTACACACCCTCTAATCACTGGGGATGTGGCTGCTTTCGGAATAAACAATCACACTCAAACTCATGACAAATAGTAGTCAGTATACACCTGTCATAATTTAAAGTGACTTTGATTAATCCCAATAAAGATCAGCTGTTCTAGGAGGATTTTCCTGACATTTCCTCAACTGCATCTTACAGCAAAAGCCATGATCCACAGAGAGCTTCCAAAGCAGCAGAGGGATCTCATTGTTGAAAGGTATCAGCCAGGAGAAGGGTACAAACATGTTCCAAGGCATTAGATTTACCATGGACCACAGTGAAGACCATCATCATCAAGTGGAGAAAATATGGAACAACAGTGACATTACCAAGAACTGGACATCCCTCTAAAACTGATGAAAAGATGAGAAGAAAACTGGTCAGGGAGGCTTCCAAGAGGCCTACAGCAACATTAAAGGAGCTGCAGGAATTTCTGACTAGTACTGGCTGTGTACTACATGTGACAACATCTCTCCTATTCTTCATATGTTTCACCTATGGGTAGGGTGGCAAGATGGAAGTCTTTTCTTATGAAGAAAAACATCCAAGCCTGGCAAAATGTTTTAAAAACAAACAAGAAGTCTCCCAAAAGCATCAAATGTTTTATGGTCTGATGAAAACAAGGTTGAATTTCTTGGCCATAATTGTAAAAGGTATGTTTGTCATAAAAACAACACTGCACATCACATAAAGAACACCAGACCCAGAGAGAAGCATGGTGGGGGCAGCATCATGCTTTAGGTCTGTTTTTCTTCAGCTGGAACCAGGGCCTTAGTCAAGGTGGAGGGAAGTATGAACAGTTACAAAGACCAGTCAGTTTAACACAAAACCTCCAGGCCTTAGTTAGAAAGATGAAGATGAAGATGAATTTCACCTTCCAACACGACAATGAACCAAAGCATACATCCAAATCAACAAAAGAATGGCTTCACCAGAAGAAGATTCAAGTTTTGGAATGGCCCAGCCAGAGTCCAGACCTGAATCCAGTTAAATATCTGTTGGGTGGTCTGAAGAGGGCTGTGCACAGGAGTTGACCTCACTGTCTGATGGATTTGGAGCTTTTGTAAAGAAGAATGGGCAAATATTGCCACGTCAAGATGTGCCATGCTAATAGAATCCTACAAAAAAAAACAGAGTGCTGTAATAAAATCAAAAGGTGCTTCAAAAAATGATTAATTAAAGGGTGTGTACACTTATGCAACCAAATTATTTTAGTTTTTCATTTTTCCCCCTAAAAGATTTTAATTATTTTTTCAATTGAATTGTTCACGTTATAGGTCACACTAAGGAGGAAAAAGTTCAGACAGGATATACCTTGGTCTCATTTTTTTACATCACAAAACCTGGCATTTTAACAGGGGTGTGTCGACTTTTGATATCCACTGTACATACAACTGCATCCATAACAACATTTATCAGTTGTTGTTTTTTACAATTCATTGAATCTCCATACTACAAGTGTTGTTGTTTTTGTAATGTGTGTATTACAACTTTTGATATTTGTCCCTGTAGGCCTTTAGTTGTAGTTGTTTGTGTGTGTGAGTGTTTTACCCTTTTTTGTCCCTCATTAACATGCATGTCAATTTGTTTGATTATACATCTAGAAGAAATTAAAACTGGACGTATATTCCTTGTATGTGCCCACTTGCTCAATCAATAAAATTAAACTGAACAGAACTGTATCATACAAATCTTCTTCAAACAGAAACACATTCATTTGTATTAAAACACAGGGCTGCTGGCTTAGCTCAGGCTGTTGCAGGCTTGACTTATGGCTTTGACTCTTAATGTATGTCCACTTTCTTCTCCCCTCACTCCTGTCTCTCTTCATCTGTCCTATCAAATAAAGGCAAAAATGCCACAAAATAAATCAAACTAATGACCAAATGTATGAAAATAGAGAAAAAACACCTCAGCAACATGTACAAAATGAACCACTTCCTCATATTACAAGCATTTAAAATCCCTGGAGAGAACAGTTCATCTTAGGTGATTGGGGTTATCAAGGGGTCATGTCAGTACGCTCCTTTAACTTATTCAACTCTCAGAATGGTGGCAGAACATTAATGCTCTTCGTTGAAGACTATCTTTTTAGAAAGCAGGAGGCAAAAATGGAACCTCTCTTGACCTTACACATTGTTTCTGCATATTTTTAATTAAACACGACCTCAGCTCTGTGCTTGAATGAAACCTGGTCAGCGATATCATTCAGCCTAGAAACAGTGATGTATATCAAAATGACCATTGTGTTGCATAAAACCAAGTTTATTATGAGAGTGTGAGTGAAAGGGTGAAGTCTTCCTGTGGCTCTGTATGTGTAGTGCTCATGTAATCTGATCTGAATAACTTACCTGAAGTTCATTGTTGAGAGATTAAATTCTTCTGTTTGAGCAGACCGAAGGTTTAAAATGTTGGTCTCAGTGTTCTTCTGGTCAATCCTTGTTGTCTGCGTTCCAGAAAAAAACTTTAATCCATTAATAAAACATTGTTCTTGCTGTGAAGTCCAAATGAAATGAAATTTCAAAACAATTTTAAATCAACAAAAAAAAACCGAAGTTAAATTATCTCTGAAATACAAGAAAAAGACAAAAAACTGCATCACTATGCTTGGTTCAAACAACCAGCCTCCACTGAGTGAGACAAGTCAACAGAAACCACTAATGAAGTAACCACATCAGCAGAAAATAGCTCGAGTGAAAATATGATGAAGCAGACTGCCTTCATTCACATACCAAAGTTTCTTAAAAGCTACTATTCAGGTTTCACATGGACGCAGTGACGCATATCTTTTGTTTGTCTGACACTCCTGTGCTCATGGAAGTCACTGAAAAGCAGATGACGCTGTAGGCTCAACTAAGCAGCACCTAGACATTGTAGGTCACTCAATGTGAAACCCTGTCTCATTAGTCACACCCATGACTGTCAGATAGAAATAACTATATATCTATAAACACACAGCAAAATGATCCTTTATTGCACAGCCATTCATGTCCTTAAAGGATAAAATACAAAATAACAGCTGCTAAATGATCGCAGTTTCCCTTTCTTTACATTAATACGTGAACTTTTTAAGAATAATTACACCTTGGGTGAGACATCAGACGCCAATGTCATGGTGTGGCAGGTGCGCCCAACATCAGCTAAACTTGATTACTCAGCTAACTGTGTCGATACCAGCATTGCTGTCTGTCACACCCATTTATTTAAAAACATTACCATGTAATTAGGTTTAGGTTGTATCTGATGCAGATTTTCAAAATAGACCTCTGTCCGTATAGAAAAGAACTGGCCCTTAGATTTAGTAGCTTTCATGGAGTGCCAGGAGGCTTTACTGAGCTTGTCAATAAATATTACACATAGAAGGGAATATCTATGTATCCCTCACCTATAACGCTTTGAGTGACATAAACTGAAAAACTAAGCTAACTAAGTCAATATTCTGTATAAATAACAACACAAGTAAACCTCTTTTTTTGCAAATGAACTATACAATAACAGAAGGGTGGATCAAGCTTCATTGGGACAGCTTTTGAATTTGGGCCTTGTGTTGACCCTCCTTCTATTGACTGAAATACAAAATGCATGAACAATTTCTATGACACCTGTTATTTCTAAATAGGAAAGAAGGCTGTAAGGTATTTCCATAAGACAACAGTTTTTGTTTAAATGACCCCCTCCTCCCTTGTGTTTGTTTGTTTATTTGCTTGTTTGTTTTATGTAACATTTGATTGTTTGTACAGGACCTTTAGGCGGTTGAAACAGCACATCTTATCACTGACTTAGCTCACTTGTAACTCAGTCTACCAGGCGTGGTATAAAATATTCTATTATATGTTTTCACTATTTAGGGAATAAACCACAACCTGCTCATACCGTCCCATTTGTGATCATGCTACACCAATGTGTTTTCTCCTCATAAAATAGCTGAACCAAATGTGGAACATTTTTGTGACTATTTTAAATTTGAACTATATTTTCTGTGAATATGGGGGTTTAAAAGCCCCACCTATTTCTGAGTATCAGAGTATTTTGAAACAGTCTGGTGGAGCAATGATGTTGGGTGTATTTTCCTATTTTTCCTGAAATGGAATAGGTCAGTTTTAATGAGTGTGATTCTCCCTATCATGTGTGCTCACATTAGGGTTGCCAACTTTCTCACTACTAAATAAGGGACAGGTGCACGGTGCCATGGTGGTGTGAGCATGATGTGTGAATTCAACTTATATTCATATTCTGATTCAACTGGAAATGCAGAAAGTGTGTATATTCCCTTTAATCCTTACTGTATCATTATGTAACCTCATATGAATAAACCTCAAATAAACCACAATTTGTCTCTTTACATAAAAAAAACAGCCCAAAATGCAAAAGAGGAGTATGACTCACTAAATGTACTTCTTCCATGGATACTTTTTGCTGCTCTTGACTGACTCAAGCAGCCTTTAGTCCTTTTGCACAGCCAGAGTTTTTGCAGGACTTGGTACACTTGCGCTGTTTGCGCGATCTTCTCATGTAAAAAACAAACATAAGAGTGATTTAATCTTTATCAATGTTCGCCCCAGCTCAGTAGGGGGCAGAGTGCTGAATCCTGCAGCATGGCGTTTCTCAGGCTCATCCTGTGACGCGCTATTTACGGAGCATGCGCGCTACGTTCTTCCTTTTTCCAGTGCAGCGGAGTCAAGCCCCAGTCTTTGGCTCCGGGCTCCTTCTTAAGGAGACAAAAAGACTGCAAAATGGTTTGTAATTCATCCCAATATGCGCCTCCATGTGTACCTAAGACATGCATCGTGTGCTGCGAGGTGTCCAACGATATAAAACATGTTGCTGATGTTCAGATGAAGTTAGATTATCTACCTGCTAGCACTTAGCCGGCTCTGTTTAAACGTGGCCTAATGGCTTCCTTCATAAACCCACTGCTTCCTCCTGCCTGACTGCTGTACTGTGATTCTTCATTAGTATGTAAATACAGAGTCCCTTCATTCACATGCCTGACTTCTCCTTTTATTGTGGTTTACCTCCAGCTTGTTAGCCTGTCATATATCCCATGTAGCAGAATGCTAACTTCTGTCGTCCACTTGCATTGGATTAGCTTGCTAATGTTACCCCATGTCAGTGTCAGCTCAGTAGATGTGCTCAGAGTAACACGGGACTAAGTTAACCTGTATTTTACTCAATGTTAACACCCTGATTGTAATCCAATGCATGTCCTCCTGCAGGGTTTTGTTAAAGTGGTGAAAAACAAGGCCTACTTCAAGAGGTATCAGGTCAAATTCAGGAGGAGGAGAGGTAAGACCACCTGTGACAGATATCTGCCTTCTCACAGATAGATTGTGGATGATTTGTGAGGTAATCAAAGTATGTGTTCTTTTCAGAGGGAAAGACTGACTTCTTTGCTCGCAAGCGCCTGGTTGTCCAAGATAAGAACAAGTACAACACACCCAAGTACCGGATGATTGTCCGTTTCTCCAACAGGGACATCGTCTGCCAGGTGAGAGTGCTCTGAGGTTATCCTGCTTATATTCTGTAGGAGAGTGCAAAGTCCTCGAAGCAGGAAGGGGTACGTGTATTTAGACAGCTGTTCTCTCAAAATCAACCACATTTAGAAGTCAGAAGGGGAAAAACATGGTAAAGAACTCTGTCTGACAATGTAAACACAATCAAGAAACAAATGATTTGATTACGGTCAAGGATGTTACAACCCAAATCAGAGCTGCGTTCTAAGTCTTGTAATAGTAAAAGCCGGTTTCACTCCTAAAAAGGAATGTCTGGACACCCTTCTCCTGAATTGATTGAGTTGCTCTTTCACATGTGCTTCATTGACCTCCCTCCCCTCCACCCATTGGATAGGATATTGGGGAGTCGTGAGGCAAGTGTAACGATTCTTTTTAACAACGATTTGATTCGTATCATGATTAGTGGTTGCCGATACAATTAAAGGACGATATTGGTTCATTTAGAATGATACGATCATAACGATTCAGTGACTTGAAATCGATTCAGTAACTTTTTAGCCCAAAATTCAACCAGTGTGACTGAAATAAATACCTTGTTATTGGACAATCCTAGATTCCTGATGTTGCTGTGATGTTTTACACCAGAGTTGAGTTTTGGCCATGTCTCTGACTAAACATGCTGGCAGGGCCTGAGGCTTCTGCAGAGCTGAGGACGGCCTGCGTTGTGTGAAATCCCATGGCGCCTTAGTAAGTGGTTGGATAGATTTGTGGTGTTGCCATGGTTCTTTACTTGACCTTTACATATCCTACAAACAGCGAGCGACTTATTTAGAACATCTCCGTCTTTGCAAAAGCCAAAGTGATTCCACACGCTGGACCACAATGGTGGCTTGATCATTTCTGGCTCGCCGGCTTCTCCTGCCATCCACCATGCTGTGCTTTGTCTGCTGGCGCGTGGCGATGACATTGCAGACAGGCACTGAATTGAGTAACGTTTAACGTCTTTATCATTTTAAAGTGCAAAAAAAACATCCATATAAAGTCTGCCGTGCAAAAAAGGACATTGCACAAGTCACAGTGCAAAGTAAAAAGCTGTATTGACAAATTTACCTTTTTATATAGAAGCGTTGAGTAGTTGGACGTATTGACGGTATACATACAGGCACAGATGCTATGATGGCGAGCAGAAAGAGCGTGACACAGTTTCATTACTCACAAACATCCTCAGTCTTACCACAGCTGCAGGATCTAAACATCATACTGACTTCTTTCTGCGTCCTCGCATCAGCTCACACTTTCTTCTGTGAAATTTTGGAGGCTGGCTGGCAAAAGTCCAGATAAAGTTGGGGTGAAGAATATGGCTGTCAGTGTTCACAAATGCAGCTCACCCTGAAATTTAGGCGGTAACATTGTCAGTAGTTTCATGCATGTGTGAGGAAGGTGTAACTCTGTGGCCTGTAGAACAGAGTTGGTTGTCCAGCTTTATGCATACAATGTAAAAAGTGAATCCTGAAGAGGGTGAACTCATGGTTACCTCTGATTGTGTTGCAGATCGCCTATGCCAAGATTGAGGGTGACATGATCGTGTGTGCGGCCTACTCACACGAGCTGCCAAAATACGGAGTGACTGTGGGCTTGACAAACTATGCAGCAGCCTACTGCACTGGTCTGCTGGTGGCCCGCAGAGTAAGTCTTTTAAATTGGTTATGTAGATGAGGTGTTTAAAAGTATGTTTGCACACATGAAGCTCAAGTTTTTGATCTTGTATCTAACACTTTGCATTTGCTCATCAGCTGCTGAACAAGTTTGGCCTGGATAAGGTGTACGATGGCCAGGTAGAGGTCACCGGTGATGAGTTCAACGTGGAGAGCATTGATGGTCAGCCTGGCGCTTTCACCTGCTACCTGGATGCCGGACTTGCTAGAACCACCACAGGCAACAAGGTGTTCGGTGCCCTGAAGGGGGCTGTGGATGGAGGCCTGTCCATCCCACACAGGTAATGTTCCATCTGATGAACGGCTGTGGTTTACAATGCGAGTCTAGAATCTAGTTATGGTTGATGTGTTTTATTTGGATGGAAATTCTAATAATTTTCTTCACTGGACAACCATGAAGTCAGGAGAGATAGGAATACTTTGAAAGCAGGATTTGTTGCTTCAGTCAAAGCTGACTTTTAGTAGAATTTATGTTTTTCATGGTTTGCTCTTGTGGTTGGACCTTTTTTCTTATTATAGATCTTGGCCTTCTCTACAAAAGAACAGACGTATTAGAAAAAGCAGGGCCCAGATTTCCATTTCAAACACATGAGCAGAACAGAGCCCTTGTTGTGACACCTGTGCTCTTATCTAGAAAAACAAAGCACTTTCACAAAGCTGTGAGATTGGTCAGTTCAATTGTTTTTGTATTCTGTTCCTGTTGTCATCGTAGAGGTTTTTGTTTGTGCAGGAAACGATACAATGACACTAAAAACTGTTAGGTTTGCAGAGTGTTGAATGCAATTTTGGAACAAAACTGAACACGTGTCATCTGGCAGGGTGAGAGGGATTCAAGAAGTGCTGCAAACTCTATCAGATATTTAACTATGGCTGGTTTCTATGTTCTGAACTTACAGATATTTATTTTGCCTTAATTTTCATTGTTTATACCTTTTTTTTTTTCTTTTCTTTTTTTTTTCTTTTTTTTTTTAAAGAGACAGCAGGGGGGTAAATATCAGATGAAGAGGTTGGTGACCTCTTTGGTGTTGGCACTAGAGATCTCACAACACATGAATTTGAACTTTGATATAGTAGTGGGAAAAAGTCAGGAAGATAAAAAACAAATCCAAACCATTTTTCCTAAAAATGTGTTCCCAAAGAAGATGGTTCCTTTTGAATTGTCATTCATAATAGAGAGGAGAAGCGTGTATCTGTAGTGTTTTTTTTTTCTAGCATTTTAACAAACAGACATTGAACAGGTGTCTGTCATTCTGTAGTGATGTGTCAGCAGCCCACAGGTCAGGACTGATAACATGCAGGAACCAGGTCTTTTTCCTCTGCTCGCTCTGTCTGCAACAGACTTAACTGTACTGTGTGTATTTTATTGAGATGCCATGGGGACTAAACAACATCAGTACTTGTCAACCTGTTAATGAGAACAGTTAGCAGTGTGGTGTCTGCGACAGAGGGCAGAGCACTGAGGCACTCAGCATGCAGGAAGAGAAGCTACTTCAGGTGCAAACTAAATCTGGAGTCCTCCTGCAGCCTGTTGCACCAGCTGTGCGTAAGCTCAAATGTAGCTTAGTTTGAATGTGATTTCTCATTTAGGATGGAGTTTACACTCTACTAACGTTTTGTGCGTTGCACCAGCTGAGATAGTTCAAACATCAGCCTAAGTTACAACTTAATTCTTACACTTGGCTCCTAGTAGGTGTAAAGTCCTCCGTAGAGTGCTTGTTGCTATGAGTGTTGTTTTGAAAGATGGGATGATTCGGAGGATGAGAAGATAGAGGTTTCTCCTCTATCTCTTCTCTTTGGCAGCGTGTTATCTACGAGAGATTACATCCTTTGGAAAAATATGATGACCAAGATTTGCACTCTAGTATATTAACGTGTGTTGTAGTTAATTCTACCACTTGATGTCACTGTTATTATACACACTGTAGATTTAGGCTATAGTTATCACCTTACTGTGACACTTTATCAAGATTTACATAACTTTGTTTTTCTGTAACTGTAGTGTGTTTCAGCCGCTGGTCAGTTCTGAGTTGATTGGGCACGAAAGATAACAATGTAACAGCCCCTGTATCAAAATCCTCTAAATGGCTGCTGGAAGTGTAAACGTCATATCTGAGACAATGTTGTTGTTAGTTTGGACGTTACGGTTTACTAGTTAAAAACCAAACAATGACATAACTTAAGTTACAAACTGACTAGTTTCAATGTCTGGTTTAGTGAGGACTTTACACCCTAGTATAGTAGATCAGTACTACCAAACATAATTGAAATTGTACAATTTCAAAGCACATAGTCCTGAAAAATGTTAGTCCCCACATTTGGACACCATTAGTGCTGTACCTACTTATGTAGTTTAAAGTTACACATATCTGGTCGTGCTCTTCTTCAGTCACCTGAGAGCTAGCTGCTGTTCGAGCAGCTCTCAGCAGACGTGCAGAAATGAGATGAAGATGCATAGAAGAGCGCAGAAGATAATTAAATGCTAAAACATGCTAAGCACACTGGAAACCATCCACAGATCGGAAGGATCAGTTTCTTGAAGCTGGAAATTAGTTTTGATGTGACCTTTTTATGTTGAAGTGTAGTGGGTGTACCTGGCCTGTCTGAGCTAGGTCTAAAAATAGACTACACAAGTTTACAGTTCCTTTGCCGAACTGTCTTGATCGAAACTGGCGGCAGAAATAAAACACCCAAAGCGCTGAAAACAAAGGATACATTTCTGAATCTAAAGGTCCATGATCACATGAACCTGCAGGCAAGAGGTTTGTTCATTGCACTCACGAGAAAGCAAGTGAAACAGATCAGCAGACATGAAGCCTCCTTGTTGACATTTGTCAGATTAAGATGCATCTGAGAATACAGATAACAGGAACACCTAACAACCAGTGTGAGCTAGGAGAATAAGATGCTGTTCATGTATTACACTTAAGATGAATTTTCATTTAAGGCAGCACTGTCAACTAGGGCAGGGGTTCCCAAGGTGTGGATCAGGACCCCCGGGGGGTCACGAGACACAAATGGGGGGGGTCAAGAGATGTCTTCTAGAATATATATTTTTTAAAGTTATCTAAAGAATTTATTTATTTTTGTTTATTTACCTGTTTATCTTCCTTTTTGTTCTTACTGTTATTTATTATTATTATTGGTTTTTTTTGTATTTATTTTTTCTTCTCTGTTTTTGTATTAATTATATATAACTTGTTAACTTGTGAACAAATAAATCCTGAAAAAAATGCAATAAAAAAAGTTCAATGACAAGTTATCTAAAAATAGTACATTTTAACCATTATAGTACAAAATATTGACAAAATTAATAGCTAACCTTGAAATAAAACCTTGAAATTGAATATTTAATGAGTTTTCTGCCTTTTTTGCCAGATGACTCCTAAGTTAAGAGTTGGTGAACAGTTAATTATCAAAAGCATCAGTAGCAGCAGGTCAATTCATAACATCACAGGAAACACAGACACATGCTCATACAGGTATGCTCATCTGTAGACCAGCTAAATGAAGCCACATTAAACCACTTTGAGGGACAGTGGGGGGTCGCGAGTCTTTGGCACCTATAGTTACAGGGTCCTGGGCTGAAAAGTTTGGGAACAAGGGCATACGTGTTCATTTCCCACAATGTTTGACCAAACCTGCTGTGAATTTACCTTTCCTATGTTTTTGTCCACAGCACCAAACGCTTCCCCGGATACGATCCAGAGAGTAAGGAGTTCAACGCTGAGGTTCACCGCAAGCACATCATGGGTATCAACGTGTCCGAGTACATGAGCTACTTGATGGAGGAGGACGAGGACGCGTACAAGAAGCAATTCTCTCGCTTCATTAAAAATGGAGTTACCCCTGATATGGCAAGTCCTTATTCTGCACTCTTTCCATGGCCCCTCCTCTGTGTTAAAGTAAACTGAACAGTGTATGATGTTGTAACAGCTGATCTGGACTTCATTACGTGGGCCTGCTCTTTACATGTGTCTGCGTGAACCACTGATCAAGAGATATGATCTCGGCGTCATTGTGCAGTGATTGGATCAGTCCAGTAAGGAGAGCCACCGAATGATGAATAGAACATTTTTCGATTTCATGCTTTTAAATATTGCTCGTCCTGAGCTAATTAACATTTTGCACGTATTAAGCAGCTTGGAATCTCCTGAATCTCTTCGATCTCCCTAACTGAGAAGAAGCTTCTCAAGTCAATAAATGATCTGGTAATGAACGTGAGACTGGTGAACACCAGAAATATGTTCTTTTCAGAAGTTTCATTTATACAAACAGATAAAGAACTTATGGTCAATAATAAATAAGATAATTCAGTGATGAAATACAGCTCAAAGAGCATCTTTGGAAAGACATACAATGTGCAGCTGAGTCTTAGCTGAGAAGTCATCAGAACTTGAATCTGTTTCCCAGTGACCTCTGACCCTCACTGAAAGAAAAGGTTATATTGGACATTAGAGAAACACTTTAGATTTGAAATGTTTCAAAGACATTAACAGTTTTATTTTGTATACAAATGTAAAGAAAACTGTTGTTTTTTTTTAAAAGTTTGAATACAATTGTAGTAAATATCAATCAATAGGTTTAAAATGGTGCCTAGTTTTTAACCTTTATAAGTTATATGCTCTTAATACCAATTTGCATACTAATTTTGCACACATTTCTGCAGATTCTGCATTTATTTAAAAATACAGCTGCAAAGCATCATTTTAACCACACAGTTGAAGAAATATATTCACTATCTCCTGCATTGTGTGCAGTCAAACCAGAGAGTCTGAACATAAACTAAACTAGTCATTACTAAACTGCAAGATGCAAGATCATACATTTGCTTCACCTTTTTCATTTAAGTTCTTGAGATCAAACTTTGAAATATAGAAGGTCTTCTAAATCTATTTACTGAGCGTAGACTTGGCCTAATGGTTAAGTCACGTGCCCATGTAGCGGGTGGCCGGGGTGAGAGTCCAGCCTGCAGCCTCCTTCCTGCATCTCATTCCCCCCCTCTCTCCCACTTCCCTACCCTATCCACTGTCCTCTCCTCTTTAAAATAAAGGTGTAAAAGATAAAGAAAGATAAATGGTAACTAAAGAGGACATACAGAGTGAACTTCTGGACACACATTTGACTGGTTTTCTTTCTTTCAGATTGAGGCAATGTACCTGAAGGCTCATGCTACCATTCGTGAGAACCCCGTCAAAGAAAAGAAGCCTCCCAAAGAAATCAAGAAGAAGAGGTGAGAGGAGCTCAAGCCCAAAGTTTTTTAAACGGTGTAAATGTTGGTTTCAGGGCCTCAGAAATGAAACTTGTGAAGAGTGAGGACTCTGTTTAATGTGAGGGTGCTAGTTGTCTGTAGGTCGTCTCTGACTTCGGGCAAAGTGAGAGAACATTACAGAATAGTGTTTGGTACGCACGTGGGTTATGAGACACCTGAAACATCTGATCACCTGTTCATGTCCGCTTCAAAAGCTACAAATACCAATCCTGTTTGTTCTGTGTCCCAGGTGGAACCGTGCTAAGCTCTCTCTCGGCCAGAGGAAAGACCGCGTCGCCCAGAAGAAGGCCAGCTTCCTCCGGGCACAGGAACAGGAGGCTTCAGATTGAGGCGTCAGTCGACTCCGTTCCAAGTGCAAAATACTTTTGTTCTAATAAATCTATCAAAAAGAGTTCAGTCCTACAATGTGGTTTTTTATTCTGCACTAAAACTCCTTTGTAGCCTGTAAAATGACCTTCTTTATGGAAGCATATACGTACCAAAATTAAGATGAAAACGAAAATTAGAATTGGTTCGTTTTTTTATTTTCTAAATGTTTGCATTATTTGACAATGAATACTCAATAATCATATTTGCACTATAACAAAGCTAAATGTCACACAATTAAATGAAAGAATGACATTTACTTTTTAATTTTCAAAATACACCCTCCTAAATTATCAAAATTCAAATAAGAAAATTCAAAAATTTAAAATTTTCATTTTTTTTTTACTTAAAAAAAATTCGTATTCATCCTGAAGATTAAAAAGCATTTCTATGAATGCATTTTAGTTTTCAAATTTTCTTTTTAATCTGAATTTTGATAATTAGCATCGTTGAAGATGAAAACTAAAATGCAAATAGGATTATTGAATATTAATTTTATTTGTAGTTTCTTTGACCTTTTTTGGATCTTATGCTGGTCATAAAAATAACAAGCTAAGATTTGAGCAGCCTCTGCATGCTTCAACACAAACCTGTGATTTGTCGGGCAACTTCTGCAACATGAGAAATAAGACATGAAGCAATCAGTCATCTTACTTCACAAAATACTCTTTATGGTTTCTAGTATAGCAGACACTGCAAACATTTCAACACTTTTTGGGCTACCATAGTTTTTAAGTCAAATTTATTATATCTGTCTTGGTTTCAAAAAATTGCACTTACTCATGTTCCTTCAGTATATAAACAAAGTATTACATGAATTACTGTAAAATGAAAGTGACATTCCTGCAGGATAAAATGCTTCAGTCATATATGTAGAGATAAATACGAGGAAACTAGTCTGTTGTTTTCACAGTAAAAAGAGTCAACACTTTTATTAAAACCTTTCCAGGGACAGGAGCCGGTCTTGTGCCTTTGTGCAACACTTGCTGATATATTACGAGTCTTTAGTGTGAGAGATCTTCTTCCACAGCAGAGTCTTGAGATTGTTCAGAATCAGTGAGTGCTCAATTTCCATCTGCTCTGTTGAACCTTTCAGTGCGATGCAAGCGTACAGCTGCTTCTCCAGCTCCTCCCTCACATCCGACGGGGCTCCTCTCAGTATGTAGTCCTTGAGCGCTTCACAGGCTTTGGCTAAGTTTGGCCGGGTGACCTCGGGTGTACATCGGTGCTTGGTGAGGTCGCAGGAGGTGAGGCAGTCTGCCCCGTAGAGACAGTCCTCGTCCACATCACAGCGCTGCTGCCTGATGATCTCTTGGAAGGTGGCTTCAGGAACAATATACTGTGCGTTCATCACCTTCAGGTCATGTCGGTCGTTGTACCCAAAAGTGTTGGCGCTCACGTCGCACATGAGGAAGCTGCCAAAAGTGCCGTGAAAAATGTCCTCGACCAGCTCCAGCAGTCCGATGGAGATCTTGGCCTTGTGTGGCCAGGAGGGGGTGAACCACTGGTCCATGCTGCGACGCAGACCAGCAGGAATCCACACCTCCATGATCCAGGGAAGACTGATCCCGTACAGAGGAGAATACGGCACCTTCTCCATCACATACAGGTCCCCGCAGAAGCCCAGCAACTTGGGTGTGTGCTCTCTGTCCTGCAGGACTAGAGCTAACAGGAACTCATTCAGCTGCAGCAGAGCCCACGTGGAGCGAGCCTCAGGCAGTGAGATATGCCCGTCCTTGTTGGCATCTGTTATGGACAATACTTGTGTTGCCAGGTCTGCAAGGTTTGCCTGATCCCCCACTTTAGCCTGTAAGAGAGAGACGAAAACTTAAAGGCACACCAGGGCTGTTAAATGAGACTTTATCCAAACCTAGGTCTGAACTCTTTACAGTGTCAAAGAACAATATAAAGCTTCTGGTGAGCAAAAAGGGATGCAGCTGTTTGAAACTAGAACTGACATCATGACCTTGAGAAAGTGACGGTTCAAAGTTCTCTTTCATGATGACTAAATATTTTCTAGTTTATTATTTCACTGAAAAATGAAGTACATGAAGCCAAATGTATCCTTCCTGTCTCAATAATCAAAAATATCACATCCTAAATGACATATTGTCTAAACGTAAAACACCTCCCTGATAGCTAAACGAAGAATAAGGCCACATGTTGTTTGTTCCAGTCAGTTCTTAACAATCAATTAATACTCAATTAATTGTGAACATCCCTCTCTTCTTTGTTATTATAATCTATCTGTCTTTCATTTCACTGTGTCAGGTGAATGTGTGCTGTGTGTTTGGTGTGTTTGCAGCAGGTTTCAGTGCTTAAAGAATCAAATATTTGGCCCCACTATGAGACTCATCGTGATGAAAAATACAACAGCTATTTTTGAAAAAATATAGTTCATTAAATGTTAACATCTACATAATGTACTTGTATTTTTTGCACACAAAAAGGGAAACATTTAGAGTTTTCATTATTTATAGGTTATTATTTTATGATATTACTGCGGCCCACTTCAGATCAACTTTGGCTGTGTGTGGCCCCTGAACTGAAATGAGTTTGACACCCCTGGTCTAGACTGTATGCAGTACATAAACTACATTGTACAAATATTTCCCTGTTACTAACACGTTCAATTGGTTTCTTTTTGATAAGCCAGATTTTTATGAACAAAGACAAAAGTTTTGAAGATCTTGAAGTTTGATCCACTGGAAAAGTTCAACTGGATTACACTCCAATCAGGTTTCAGAATCTGTGTATTTTCAACAGTTTTATGTAATCTTAGGCACACCCACTACACACCCAATACAGCAGGTGGCAGTGTGCACATAACACAGATGTAAAAAACAGTAGATAAGGCATGTAAAACATGTCATTTTAAACTTGAAAAATCTCAATTTTAAGAATGTAAATCATTCAAAGCATTTTATTTGTGTCTGAAGATACTGTACCTTTGAGTCTTCAAAATAAGAGAGGGCATGATACTGTTCATTCTACGTACAGCAGGGACTTGATGCTCTCTGGAAATTTGTGGAAACAACGTGTGCATATGTATTTTGGGATCTTCATGACTATTGGGTAAATTGGGTTTGAAATAATCTGCAAAGAATATCTGAGAAACAATGTCAAACAGTGAACCCCTTAGTGTACGCTGTGTTTAATGTGTTTCCTTTGACCTTTAAGTGGTTGAGAATCATCTCCCTGAACTTCTCCACAGACGTCCCCTCGCTGGGCTTGTTGAAGGCCGTAGTCCCTTTCCTGAGCTCCATCTCACCCCCCAAATCATACTGTGGCACCTCCTCCATCTGGCACTTAATGACTCCCTCCAGATCTCCCCAGATCCCAGAGTACACCTAAAATAAACAAGGTAAGCCTGGGATGCAGCCGGATTAAGAGAAACAGTGAAGAGGAGAGTCTGATTAAAGAGACCGACCTGGCTGTTGGCATTGGCAGTGTAACACTTCCCCAAGTAAAGCGTGTCCTTCTCACACAGGCTGCTGCAGGCCGAGCCATCAATGACTCCCTTTTTGTATTTGTCGCACTGAAAAGTCCAAGAAAAATATTGGTTAATAGCACAAAGGGAAGTGGAATACAGGGAGTCGAGGATGTAAGACATGAGCAGAGACAATACTCACTATTGAATTTTTGCAGTCGCGCCCACGACACAGCTCTGTGTAGGACGAGTACTCCACATAGACTATCCAGCTCCCCACAAACACTGCCAGCCAGGAAAAGAACAGGTACTTCATGTGTAGGTAGGAAAATCTGGTCTGTTGGAAACAGATTTCAAAGCTTGTCATCACTGAGAACAAAAGCTCAATAAAGTACGCTCATATATGTAGATTTAGTGGCATCATATTGGTTATCTAAATTGCATCAGATTCTTCATCAATAAATCATTGTGAAAGCACTCGCAAACGCTGCGCTGACTTGAGACCAGCCTGGAACCAGGGACTTTTCAGATGACACATCGTAATGAAGATTTATGAAGATGAGAGTCATGTCAGTTGCTCAGGGCCAGTATATTAGAGCCATCTTTCATGTTTGAGTACACACTGTACACTTACCATGAAAATTAGCTTTTATAATTTCTAACAAAGCATTGAGCTGATTATATCTGAAGGCAGTGTTGAACTTGGAGACTTACACAATGCAGGAAACAAAGTCTTTAATGCACTCAAATTGATGTGCCAGATCCTTTATATATCATAAAACTATTTGAACACCCTTTTAATAAAGAAGAAGAGGAAAAGTCTTTCTTGAAGCATGTTTTTAAGCACAGGTTACAAAGTGCTTTACATACAACAGTACATAAAGTTGTCTTTTAACACTTCCACGTAAACAGAGCTACATTTGGAGTCTTGTCTCTATCCAAGAAGCTAATCTTATTTATGTCTCTGTCCAAAAACATCCTCTCTCCTTACAGCTCTGTTTCTGCTCCTAGTAGATGAAATATAAAGGATTAATCCAGAAGTGCATTTGAGTAATAGTTTTATACCTTAACAGGGTGTCTCCTGTCCTGCATTGTAACGAGCCATCTCATCTGAATCCAACTTAACTTTAAATTCTGTCTCTATGTGAGCTAGCTTTGAGGATACTTCCATATTGACACCCAAATGTGTCTTAATGGCTTCCTGGGCCTTCATCTGATACCAAATACAAAATGCAAAACCCTTTTAAAAGTCATTCTTTCGCACGCTAAATGAGGATACGTGGCATGAAAAATGAACAGTTCTGTTTCAGCCATCAAGCATTGTGTTTACCTGCATGTTCATATCAGAATGGTGATGAAAATGTCCATCAAGTGTGATCTCCCTCTCATTAAAAGGCAACGCTATTTTTCATATTGGTGGGACAAAAAGTGAAAACAAAAACAGATCATTAATTTCATCTTCTTCTACCTCGGGAAAATACCTGATGGCCTCGGAAAAAGGGACACACCTCCTGAAGATTTTCATGGCTGCAAGTTAGAAAGCAATAACAAAAGGCTGGCTTCAGAAGAACCCTCCCAACGTTAATCTACTAAAAAAACATTATTAACTCTGTTCGCAGTATGGAAAAATGACTTGCTCTTCACCTTCAGAAGGAGAAGGGGGACATACTATGGGAAAAATTGGATTTCTGTAACCACAGAGACTCTTTACGTTTTCCATTTCCTTTTTCACGTCCTAGTCCTCAATTGGTCAATGTTATATTTTCACATGAAACAAAATAAAAGTAGGAAAAAACAAAAAAACAACCATGATCAATTAGACGCTTGCTTGGTTCATATCAGAGGCAAAAAGGAGGGACATCAGTACTCAGAATGTAGTGATTGAAGAAGATCTGCCTCTTGCTGCATTTTTATGACCGTTTGTGTTCTTCAGTGTTACGTCTGTCCTCAGCATTCTGAAATCCAAAGGTAGTCACAGGCTTGGCTCTACCAGACAGAAATAAAGTGGGCAGGTGAGAATCTTAGGCAACCTGGGCAGTAGGTACCCTGGAAGTTACAAACCCCTCATACCCCCAGAGTAGAGTTCATCTGAGCATACTGAGGCACAAGTAAAAAGAGATGGGGAAATAAACATATAGGGACATTTAGTTTATTGATGATTCTCTGTGACTTTCTGCACATTAATTTGACCAATTGTGAGTTTAAAAAAATCATTTAGTGTCTTTACTAATGTATCAATGACACATACAATAATGGTAAAAGTCAGCTCTGCTCTTTATTGAGATACTTAATATTCTTAGTGAAAATCTATAAAATGGCATCATAATGAAAATTTTAAACAGCAGAAAACTATTGAGCTGAAATGATAGTCTAATGGAAACTTATAGGAGACATTTTCTGGACTCCCTGAGCTCCCTTGTCTCGTAGGTTCCTCTGAGCTGCCGTAGATGTCCTCCTGCTGTGGATGTTCCAGACTCCAGCTGGTACAGACGTGCTGGATTCCAGCGGCAACAGCTTCTACTACTCATCTCATCACTATCACCGCTCCCTCTCTCTTATTCTCCTCTATCCCTCTTTACAGACCCAACTCGGTCGAGGCAGATGGCTGTCTAACATGAGTCTGGTTCTGCTCGAGGTTTCTGCCTGTTAAAGGATGTTTGTCCTTGCCCATGTAACTAACTAAGTGAGACACGAGCTCATCTACTGTGGAGTCCAAGTTTAGATGGCAGCACAAGCAGCTTCCAATAAAACCAAACTCACATCTTGTACAATCCATAAATTAACACATAGGAGTGGAGAAGAATCAAAGTTTATATGAAAGTGCTCAGTCTGTCAGCATTTAAAATAAAGAAATGATTATTTTAGGAAAGTCTCTTTTAATTAAAGGTTGCTGTAAAGTTGTGTGGGCACTAAGTGAATCATCAGGCAGCCTTCATTTTCTTTAAAAAGTAGCTCCAAACAAATAAGCTCCTGAATGTGCCGTGAGCTCAGAGTGTACATCATCAATCCAATGGTTCTTAATGGGTGCTCAGTAATTAACAGCAAAAGCACTTTGTAGCCAAGAACAGCAGCAATGAAACATTTAGAGAAACTCCACACTGTACAGATTTTCTTTCTCATTTCCCAGCTGATAGATACAGTCTGCCTGGATCCAAAATGGTCTTTTTCCAATCGGAGGACATTAGTGAAAAATAACAGACCTTTTGGCAGCCCTACTTTCCAGCTATTATTGATTTTTCCTCTCAGCTTTGACAGTGATGGACTTCCTTTGCTTACACTCATTGCCCCTTTCACTTTCAATCGTCGTTATCAGTAGAAGTCTCTCTTGCCCTCCCCTACTTTTTTATTCTCTTTGCACTCAGCGCTCTGCTTTCCTCTGGGATTCTTCCGACCCAACTTTATTGGGAAACAGAATGTAGCTGGACAGTCACTCTGCTCTTTGATCACACTCAGCCTCTTAAAAAAACTAGCTTGAAAGCAGAAGATGTGAAATTTCTTTTCAGAGATAAAATTTGTTTTTGCTGCTCTTATCTCTAAATGGATCATCTCTCCATTTTCTGCCATGGACACCAGAGATAATGCAGAAATCAAGCTCTCAGACGGCCTCTATATGTCACTCTGTAATCTAATTTCTCTCCATGAAGCAGCCTTAATACTATGAGAGGAGAAAAAGTGCAGGGGTTTATTACTTTGCCATTGTCACCAGCACTGAAGCCACTAAAGACTCTGGGGTCATACTGTCTTAATCATTTCTGAGAATGTCTCATTCCCAGAAACATTCTCCATAGTCTTTCTGAGAATTTGACAGTTGATGAGCTTGCATAACTCATCAGCATTTTGGGGAAATTTAAACATAACATTGGCAAATTGCTCCCTCTTGGAAATATAATACGGAAATATAATGTAAATTTCCATTTTTATGCTGACGACACACAACTTTACCTCCCCATCAGAGGTCAAATTTCAAAATCCTTCGCAAGTGTCTTGAAGAAATAAAATCATGGATGGCAGACAACTTCCTTCTACTCAATAACAATAAATCAGAAATGATTCTAATTGGCCCAGCAGCAAAAAGAACCCTCATCATGCCCAACCTAGATCATTTAGCTATCCTTGAAAAACATCAGCAAGGAATCTTGGAGTCATTTTTGACCAGGACTTGAACTTTGAACCACAGATCAAGAAAGTTGTCCAGTCCTGTTTTTACCAGCTCAGAAATATTTCGAAGGTCAAGTCCATTAATTGACCCAAAAACTTAGAAAAACTCATTCACTCTTTTATTTACTCCCGCCTTGACTACTGCAACTCACTCTACACCTGTCTCGACCAAAACTCAATCCACTGACTACAGACAGTTCAAAATGCAGCAGCTCGGCTTTTAACTAGAACAACAAAATTTACCACATCACCCCAATTTTAGCATCCCTACACTGGCTCCATGTTGTTTTCAGGATCGATTTTAAGACACTTTTAATCACGTTTAAAGCACAACATGGACTCGTCCCTCAATACATCTCTGAGCTTTTATCCCCCCATAAACCAGGACGCAGTCTGAGATCCTCTGGTAGTGCTCTGCTTGCTGTTCCATGGTTTAGACTAAAAACTAAAGGGGACAGGGACTTTGCTGTCAGAGCCCCCCGACTGTGGAACAGCCTGCCAGAGGAAATGTTACAATGTTACAATGTTACAATGTTATAATGTCATTTAGCAGATGCTTTTATCCAAAGCGACGTACACGAGAACAAGAACAACACAAGCAAAGATCAAGACAAGAGGAAACAAGATCAATACGAGTAACAAAGTGCTTCAAGTCAGTTTGGGTGCAGGTACTGCCAAGAAGTCTAAAGGCAATGCACAAAAGTAAATAAGGTTGGTTTTTTTTGTAAAATAAGGAACATGTACAATGAAGTAACCAAACCATTTAAGACCTTCCATTATCATCATCAACAATTAACATCACAGCAATAATGACCAAAGTACCAAGTGCTGGGTCACTCAAGAGCTGAACACAGATTCCCAGAGTAGAGCAGGACAGTGTGAGTCAACTGTAGCTGGAAGACATGATCTGCCACTGGGGACAACAGTGGAGAGCAGTCTAGCTAAGTGCACAGTGCTTCCTAAAGAGCTGGGTCTTTAGCTGTCTTTTGAAAGTAGAGATGGACTCTGCAGATCGAATGGAGTTGGCCAATTCATTCCACCATTTAGGGGCAACAGAAGAGAAGAGTCGAGCTAGTGATTTTGAGGCCTTGTGTGCTGGAATCACTAGGCGCTTTTCAGAGGCTGAGCGTAGCGGGCGAGAAGGGCAGTAGACCTGGATGAGGGGTTCCAGGTAAACTGGAGCAGTTTTGGTTAATGCTTTGTAAGTCATGATTAGAGTTTTGTATCTGATGTGAGCTATTTGTTGGCTTAGAGGCAAGCAGAAGCCTGGTGACTTTGCTCTCACTCAGTGGAGAGAATGAGCTGAGTGAGGAATCACTAGCTGGTGGCCGAGAGCTGAGTTGGTCAGGCTCAGAGAATTTATTACTGATGGTAGCAACCTTGTAAGTAAAGTACGAGGCAAACATGTCCGGGGTCAACATAGTGGAGGGTTGAGGGTTTGAGGGAGAAAGCAGAGAAGTGAAAGCAGAGAAGAGTTTGCGTGCATCGGTGGCAGCACAGATCAGACTTGCATAGTCAGTCCCTCATTTTATTTCACTACTCAAGACACACTTTTATCATAATGCTTTTATTTTGTGAATTTATTTTGATCTTTAACGTTTTACCTCTCTGCTTTTACTGTCAGTTGCTTTTATTGTGTTTTTATTGTTCTTGTGAAGCACTTTGTTACTTGTATCGAAAAGTGCTATACAAATAAAGGTATCATTATTATTATTATTTATTATTATTATTATTATTATTATTATTATTTATTATTATTATTATTACTACATATCACTTAGATGAGACACCTACTGTCCGGGGTGAGATTCCTCTGCTTATTTACAAAATGTTGTCAAATGTAGCCGATTTGGGCAGTAAAATAAAATGATATTAAAATCAAATGAAGGGAATTGAGATTGATTCCTCCTGTAACATTTTACTTTGGCAGTGTGAGGAAGGCTTAAACACCCTTAAAAAAAGCAGAAGTCATAGGAAACAAAAAATATGATTTGTAACTAAAACCTCTGAGATAAATGACGGCTTTTTTTTAACAACAAACCACAGTATGTCTAAAAGCCTCCTAATCCCTGTCCTCATGATAACAGCTCTAATTCCAATCTGCTCATATCTCCTTTGTGTTTTCTGGTTTACAGTTCTGATCGCATATCTACAAGAGTCAAACATCTTGCCTTCAAGTCCTCTTAATACTTCTTAAATGACTTCCTGATTCTGGTTTGGCTGCCAATAAAAGACAGATGCCTTCTTTATGTATATACAGATCATCTCACAAACACTGCACCATGTTGTTAATCTCTCTGACAATCTGTTTAAGCCATGCGACTCAAATATGATTCCTGCTGCCTTGTTTATTGATGGATTTACTTACAATCTGACCATAGTGGACCCACAACAACTTTAATAGCAGTGACCACACAAGTAAGTGCTGCACATAGTTCTCATCGATTTTTCCGTAGGTGAAATGCATCAACAGCAAAGCATTATGGAAATAACACTCTGCAGGGAAACAAATGTATGGTTAGCCTTTTTGTAATCGATACTTTGTGGCTTTCATTTCTACTCAGGCCGTTTCATTTCTATCGCTGGGATTATGTATTGACCCCTCATGATGGGGAGAGTTACACAAACATGGCTAATGAGGCCATATTGATTGTGGCTGCTGTGACAGCTATTAATTAGAGACTGACTCAGAACTGTGGCCATATGCTGAGGTGGGCGGGAAGAAGTGATCCGTCTACATCTGGTTGAGCTCCTTCATCTCAACCCACACACACAGCTCTGTTCAGGAGTGTGTGTATTGAACCATACAAAGTTATGAACATCAAAGGGTACACAATTACAGGCCACAACAAGCTATCTGATGTTGAACTGTTGAGGCAAAGAGGATATTAAAAAGCTGATCAAGTGCAGCACAATCCTGTACTGACACTTGGTTTTTGCAGGCTGCAAACTATTCATCCATTATGTATGGTTATGAAGCTATCCCTCAGAGAATGCTGGTTAATGGGCTGCTGTGCAGAGCCCAGAAAGATGTGACAACAGAGAAACAAAAGACAGAGAGGGCTGTGGGAGGGAATGACAGTAGATATGTATTATATCACTCACAAATATTGTCTGTAAAGAAGCCTTTTATAAAAATACAACACACACTTCAGTTTGAGATAAATCCTGAAATCCACCAAAGCCAGAGGCATGGGGACAATAGTTTGCAAATGACTACTCTACAAGCTCATCATAGCGAGAGAGCCTCTCAGGAACAATATCTTGGTATCTGTGGTTTACAATTTTACTTGAAAATTCCCATTTTCACACTTAGGAGTTAATTTCCCTCTACTTAAAAGGAAGCAGATAACTGAAGTCCTCTTCTTGTCTCTTCTCATGGAGACGTTATCTTCAGACAAGCCTCTGCCTCCACTGTAAACCTCCATATTCATTTGTATCACTCCACCCCAAGATTTATTACGGGTGAGATATTCTTCTCATAATTGCCTCCTATAATAATGGTTGCTTTGGTATCACTAAAACTTAGACCTGACAGGTAATAAGCCCTCACTGACAAATTACCATCATACATCACTTCCTTATTAAACTGGCCCAATAGTCATTATCTGACTTGTTCGAGTAATTGGTTCGTACAAAGCTGCAACCTCCAGTCTTGAAACATGAGGCCAAAGCATAGACTGTATAAAATATGGACGTGGTATCTGTGACGTCACCCATCTGTTTCTGAAGCGCTGTTTTGAGGCCAATCGGCAGTGGCAGCCATATTGCTGCTGTTGAGTGATTGTGATGTAAAGAGGCGGGCTTTGACCCGCCAAGCCAACAGCTACAGTGTTCCCGCAGTCAGCTGTGCCTCTCATTGGAAGACTCGTAATCTCAATATCTTCAAAATTGCTGCGTTAGAAAAAAATCCCCCCCCCCCCCCGTACAGTGTGTGCCGATAGAGAAATGAGCTATCCAGACTACACTCGTCTTTTGTACCAGGCTGTAAACATGTTTATTTCTGCTGTAAAGATCGGCTTTTTTGAATAGGTGTGTATGCGGTTTCCGGTACTTCCGTTACCGGCCAGCCTCAAGCGGATCCTTGATGAACTGCAGTTTTTAGCACTTCCACATTGGACTCATAGTTTTAGTGCAAAGTGCAAAAAGTGTAGTTCCTCCAGTGTCCAGTTGAAGCTGGCTGAGACTCCATCTACATCCAGGTTCAAATGTGCATGTTTAAAGTACAATGAAACATGTTTACAGTCTGTTCAAAATGCAATTTTGGTCTTTTGCACTTAGCTAATTTCTTCATATTTTTTATCACTAACCTGTTTTGAAGATATAAAGGCGAGGAGCAAAAGGCTCACCTCAGCTCCACCTCTTTGCCCGTTCTGGGTTGACCAAAAGTCAAGTTTAGGTAGCTTTTCCAATATGACAACCACCACTGTTGGGCACCATAATGCCTTTTCAGAAACCAATGTATGATGTAACTGAGACTATGAACATGTTTTATACAGTCTCTGGCCCGTACTCGTGATAACCTTTGAATTAATCTGTCTTTGACAAAATTGTGGGCGCATCAAAGGAAGGACTCACACATAGACAACAAAGGGCAAAAAGACGAGAGTATCAGTTTCAAAAGTTCTTATTGAACAAAGTGGTGTTGTACAGACAAAAGAAACGGCAAACATTTCAGTCCATCGTGGACTTTCCTCAGTGCACAGTCAGGATGGATTGACAAAGACAAAATAAGGCTTTCTGGATTAAAACACTGTAACATGTGAATAAAAGTCTAACGGAGGTGAATACATGCAAGGCTCTATATTTATAACTTATATATATATATGTATTTAATGTGTTTTCAATGCACTGCTTACATATTGAAAATGATGTTTCAAGATTTATATAAAGCTTGAGTAAATATAAACTCATATGGGATGCACAAAAAGTGTGATCCGGTTCAGAACCACCTTTAAGAGTTCTGCCCCAGCAGCAGCCCAGCATGCCCCTCCACTTGTCACCGACTGTGCTGAAAGAAGGATGCTACACTCTCTGCACTACACTACAAAGATCTGACTCATCACAGTCCAGACAGCAGGCAACCCCCCTCACCACACACACACACACACACACACACACACACACGCACACACACACACACACACACACACACACACACACACACACACACACACACACACACACACACACGCCAGCCTTCTTCTTCAACCCCCACACAAACATACAAAGCACGCATTTTCATGCTGACTCAATACTGCGACAGGAGCACATGTGAACATGATTTTATCAGCAGAAGAACTGTTTGTCTTGTTCTTTCATTTTAGAAGATAAGATAATGTGGATGCTTTTCAAACACATACGAAACACACAATTACAGCAGGCACATCTTATTCCTGCGAGAACTGCAGCTTCCTGACAGGGGAAACCCCCTCCCACATCCCCACAGACCAATCAGAGCTGTAATGTGCAAAATATGCAGAAGCTTTATCTCCAGCAAAAAATCAGCCTGATTCAACAGCAACTCACTTTATATCCACCGCAGATATAATGTATTTAACCTCTTATATCACCACTGAAATCATTCAAACTGGATGCACAACGCTTTTACTTTCAAACTCATGTACTCTGTCACATACAGTACGGCTGCAGCTGAAGAGCCCCTTCTCTCCATCTCTTTTATAGCTGTCTGTGCAACAGCGTTGGTAATGCATTGATATAGACGTCAGAAGCTGTAATCGGGCCGACGAAAACTAATCTTATATTCAGCTTTTGCATCTTCTTAACTGGAAAGGGTTTAAGCCAAATATGCTGTGAACTTGGATATAAATGATTTCTGATCATAATTTGGCACAAACCAGAAATTCGACCATGGGGACCACAGCTGATGAATATTTGTGCAAAAACTGTTTAATTGTATTTGTGTATTTTCATTTTAGGGTGTGAGTTAAACATAGATGATAAGTCTAACATTACAGTCATGACTTCAAAAAGTACTTAAGTAGATAGAAAATGAAATGAAAAATATCAAATTGCTGTCAAGAAATTCTCTGTACAAGCAAAACTCTTTTTATGATGAAGACCATAATGCATTAGCTATGTTTTGGAGGCATATTTGTAGTATCATTAGAAGACATAAGAGGTCAAATGTTCTTTAATCACAAAATAAAAGTATTAGATCAAGTACTTGGTAAAACATTATTCTGCACTTCAATCTAAAGTCCAAACATTAAAAAAGGAGACCATGCATGATCAGGACCAAAGTTTGCAGCTTGCAGGACTTGTCAGTTCTTGTGTTTCAGTGGAAATAGCTTCTCTCCAAGGATCACTGAATGACACTTCTTAAGTTGTCACTGGGAGGCTGAGGTGGCCTAGAAAACAGAGCGACGCTGGTGGCTGTCCCCTGAGACGGGCCGTTCCTCCCTCTATTCACAGCACTTGACAGGTTTTTTTTTTTTGTTTCTGACATGTGAGGACACACACAGGAAAGTCAGAGCAGAAGTGGTAAGACTGTTCAACCACAATTAGTGAAGCAAATGTCTGTGGCATAATGACAAGGTACCATTACCAATATTTGGTTAGAGTAGAGTGATGCAGGGACATGTTTCTCCTCCTTCTCTCAGCCGGTAAATGAGTGTTAGTTGACTTTTGAATCCTTTTTTTGTCTCCCTGAGACCTCAGCGTGTCCTTGAAGGGCTTCCCTTGCAGAGTTTAATTTTACTTATGAGGAAGGCCACTGTGGGCTTCACCTAATTTCAGTCACAGCCAACTGTTACGTAATGCTCTTCAACAGCTTCCCACATGAGGATGAAGAGGGCAGCCTGATATCAAATACAGATCTGTTTGATATCTAAATCACCCAATACAGATTCTTGATTTCAGATGAATTTGCATGACAACAGACATTTGGCAGTCTTATGAAGACTGGTTAACCCTCCTATTATCCTTGGGGTCAATTGGACCCCTTTCAATGTTTAACTTCTCTAAATTAATGACTAATATCATTTTTGGCTTCATATTTTCATGACTTTTCCTGATTTGATGAGGACAACTGTGAAAACACACAATTAAAATGTTGAAATGGTCCAATTTCTTGTAAAAAAAAAAATGACATCAGTGTTCATTGAAGTCAATTTGACCCCAGGCAGTTTTAGCTGTATATAAGATAAGAAATATCAACATTTTATTCCATTTGTTTTGGATGATATTGAGGTCAGAATAACCAAGGACACTTCCACATGTGACTGCAGGAGCTGGGATTGAATCGCCAACCTTCAGATTGAGATATAATATTTTCAGCCACCATGTCTCTAAAGACATTCAATGATGTGTCTTGTGTCATACGTTTCGGTAACATAGAAACAAGGCAGGGCCGACGAGAGCATGACAAACTCACAGTAGTTTGATGTTCGGTTTTATAAATCAAGTCCATCTAATGCTTTAAATTGTGTTAATGTTTCCTTGTTGACTACCTAAATAGCCCTATAAATAAGATATTTTTCAAGCATTAAGTACCTGACACATAAACCTGGGTAACAATCACTTTCTGGAGGTTTAGATTGCTGGGGTCAAATTGACCCCAAGAATACATGTTAGTAAATTTGAGGGTTAAGCAGCACACAAACCTAGCGTTTCTTTGAGTGTTTGCATGTAAGCAAAATACACGTAATACATGAGCGATCAAAACAGTACGCGTGTTATGTAATGTAAGGTGATTCTAAAGTTTTGCAGCCTCCTTTGAATGTATCAGCTGTAATCATCATGGACGTGGTTGCTACAGCAACGGGGATCAGGAGGATGGTTGAGCCGTCGAGCATCAAGTGACTTTAAGATTCAGTGAGAAAAACCCATACACTGATACCTCCAAATAAACCGCAATCCGTATACAATATGAAGCCCAAACAGTGAACGACAGGCTGTCATGTTATGAACATCGTCTCTTATAAAGCAAACATGAATGTAAATCTCTGCACGCTCCCGGTACATATGGCTTACACGCACGAGCCGGCGTAAATTCCCAGTAGGACCTTACATCAGAGTGTAGGGGGATCTCCCAGATGCTTACCTGGATGTACAGAGGCTTTCTGAAGAACCCCCATGGAAACAGACCTCGTGCCATGGCAAACGCAGAACATCTCACAACAGCTGCTGAAGGAGGAACAATCCGCGTATACTCTTCATGTCAGACTATCAGACTATCAGGCAACGCCTCTCGGGCAAACCCTGGAGATTTTCCTATATAAAACATTATGAATTCTGTCGGCGGCTCCGTCACTGTGCGTTTGGATACGGGAGGCGGCAGACTGAGCTGCGCCGGAGACTGCAGCGCAGTCAGGCTCACATTGGCCATGATGGCTTCTGGGGCGTTTTGACCAATTGGGATCATTGACAGTTTGTTTGTAACCATCTGTGGTTGATAAAAATACACCTACATCTAACATGCGGAATGTACGCTTCACAGGGTTCCTTACCTCCACTGCTCCAATTGTTATCTCTCCAACTTTGTCCTTTATTGGAGGCTGGTGATAGTGGTAGGACTTCAGGGGCTTTGCACAAAATACAGTGAACACATTATTTTTGGTTGAGACAGATTTCTCATGTCAGTTTTGCACATAAAACAACGACTCTCATCTCATCTCGTACTGACTCTCTGACTACTGATGACATTGTAATGCATATTAAATTATATTATATAATTATCTTGCTATATTATGTTATGTTATATTACATTATTATTGTTTACTACAACTTACTGTCATATTATATACCGTTATTTATTTATTATATTGCTTAATCTCGTTACCAACCATATTCTTACCATGTCAACCTGTCACTACTGAAACATTTTTAATACTGCCTGTAATTACTGCAATTAAATCCATTTTTAACATTTGTATTTACCTAAATTCCATTTGTAACATTGAATCTATCTACATTGTATTCTATCTTTATACATATTTTTTATTTTACTTATTTCATTGTACTAATTGGAACTTTTTCTTGATTGTACTTGTGTCTGGGCTGCTGCAACAACTGAATTCCTCCCATGGGGATCAATAAAGTAATATCTTAACTTATCTTATCCTGTCTCACATGTTAAAGATGTAGCTAAATACAAGCAGGGTGGAAATATCCACAACAGAAATGTGAAATAACTTATGTGTTTAAAGCAACTGACTGAATTGTGGTGAACAAGATCAAAATGTATCTCAAAAGAGCAGGTTTTCACAATACAATATTTTGCCATATATATATATATCCACATATAAATACCCTTCCCCTCAGCTCTGAGCATCTGTGCAATTTATCATCTTTCAGCTCATTGTTTTGGCCCCTTTGCTTGCAGTCCGGACCCTGAACTCTTTGCAGCATCACATTTCCAGCAGCTCTAAGCAGGCTGACAGATTTAAAGCTAGATATTCCCCTCTGGACCTACTGGAGACTGAAGCAGATAATCCATGTAATCCATATTGGATTTGCATGCATCTAGTGGTCAGAAAAGGGACATAATTAGCCTCCAAATTAATGCTAACGCAGCTCCATGTCTGCTTAATGTTTTATAGGCAATCACAAACATTCATTAAAACTTGATTTTAACAGGATCATACATGCAGCACTTATGTCAATGATCAGACTGAGAGTATATTACCTTGTAAAGCTCACTCAAAATGTCATTTATGGTGTAAAATTAGAGGTGAACCCATGTAAGGCAGATTTGGGAAGATAATTGTAACATCTTGTAACTGTCAGAACAAAAAGCTTGTTGCCTTACTCAAAAGGAAATTAAATGTGGTAAGAGAAACGACTGATGTGTGATTTCCCAACTCATAACTGTCTTCCGTTGAAATGTGTGTTGCCTTGTACGCTTTTGAAAAATAACACAAGAATGACAAGTCTCAGCTCAGAGGGAAGCTAGTGTCAGCAGAGAAGGAGGAGGGTGTGGAGGATGATGATGAATCACCACTTTCTAGTTTTCACTTGCTTTTTATTATTTATTTTGTTTGACTGGGTTAGGCTGACATCTGTACTAAATGTATCACTCTCCATCTACATAGCAGAGGAACAGACGGATCAGGTGTGGAGCATCTATAATTGCTCAGATGACACAGATCTGCATATTAATATGATGCACGAAAAGCATTAATACCAAATCACTACCGCCTGCAAACATTTGTACTAAAGCTTTAAGTCTATTGAACATTCTGCTGCTCCTGATTCTGCTGTGGGGTGTGAGGCCTCTTTCTGGAATCTCATATCACCCAAGACAGTAAGATCCCACCTCATGGGACGGCACCAACAGAAGGTAATGGGCACTCAGTCATACAGCACATTAGCATGCGCATCATGTGCATTATCGTCCATCAAAACAGACAGCACTTTTGTTTCCTTGTATTTCATGAAATTGCATAGATGCAATTTGTCTTTAAAATTAAGAGAGACAGATTTAAATGCACAAGAATAAAGAATTCATGCAGCACAACAGAGCTGTGATAGCTGCATCGATCAATTCTTTCAGAGGAGAACATTAGAAAAGACAGAAACAAAGCTGTGATATTGGATTTCCTCCGAGTCAGGCTTAGAATTTGAAGGTTTGTGGAAACCCAGAGGAGAGAAACTGGATGCAGATAAGGTATTTCCTGAGATTATGTAATGCTGATTACCTTCAGGCTCTCTGAGTGGGTTGATAAAAAATTCTATTTCCATATAAGAACAAACAAACAACAAACATGCTGATGCAGAGACGAAGGCGCTGGCACTGCTGGAGTTCACAGCGAATACAGCAGAGATGGATGGTTTCTGATCCAGGTTTATTGTTCTCTTTGGGGGCCCGATTAAAGAAATTACAGGTAATCATGTGTAATATAATGAAGGCCTCCTCCACAAACATAACCTTCAGTAGTAATCACCTCCAGAACATCTGTACACATTTCAAATTTCCATGTCTAAATCCAGTTTACCTTTCATTAACAACAGTGATCCCTGTGCAGCCCTGCAGCCCACACCTGCTCATTACCTCGTCTTTCCATCGACATCCATCACAATCATGTGAGTAACCTAGGTAACAAATGACAGTACGTGTCTGTCTCACAGCTCACTAAAAATAATCTCGACGTTCGTATCTGGAACAATCTGTACCTGTGCTTATCATCAGCAGAGATGAAGAGATGAGGACAGTTCTGAAGCAGGTGTTAGGAACAGGTGATGTGTGAGGTGATTTTAAAGCTGGTGCTAAACTTACAACCAATTCATGAGAGAGAAATGTTACCTTGTCAAACCGGTTTTGTTGAGGGACAGCAGATAGACTCTGAGGTAAAACTGTTGTTAGCCTTCCCCCTCATGGTGAAACTCTTGTATTACAGTTTTGCTGTTATCAACTTCACAACACGTTAAAGCAGGGGTTCCCAAACTTTTCAGCCTGTGACCCCCAAAATTTAGGTGCCAAAGACTCGCTACTCCCACTGTCCCTCAAAGTGATTTAATGTGGCTTCATTTAGCTGGTCTGCACAAAATTAGCCTACCTATATGAGCATGTGTCTGTGTTTCCTGTGCCGTCATCAATTAACCTACTGCCAACGATGCTTTAGATAATGAACTGTTCACTAATCCTAAACTTAGGAGTCATCTGGCAACAAAGAAAGGCACATTACATTTTGTATTTCCAAGGTTTTATTTGAAATGTAGCTACTATTTTTGTTGATATTTTTACTATAATGGGTAAAATGTACTATTTTTAATTAACTTAAAAAAACCTTCACAGACTTAAAAAAAAAAAATAACATTCTAGAAGACATCTCACAACCTCCCATTTGTGTCTCGTGACCCACACTTTGAGAACCCCTGCTTTAAAGGATGTTTCCTCTGAAAATAACACCTAGGTTTTAGGAAACAAATTCATTATGTCAGAAGCCGCTGAAAGAAGCATTCAAAGGATAGAGCTTAAGCGGAAGGAACCTAGCTGGGCTAAAATACATCTAACCCAGGATCCCAACTCTCAAGACCAGTGCACATCATGGGACCAGGTAGGCGCAGGACACAGGCTCAGGTTTGATCATTTTGTAGCTCTGGGGTGGGTGTCTAGTGTTAATGCCCGAAACATCCAATGATGCAGAGACCAACACTACTGATGATGTGCCACCGCCCACCAGTTCTTAAGAGTGCCTTCATGAACAGAACATTTGAGTGCTCACCATCTACTGGCACAAAGGATGATAAACATCACATCCTGTGTTTTTCAAACCTTACCTCGCCCTTCAAACCCCTCCTTCTGGTTGTTCTTAGACTTATGCTTTACTTCTTGAGTTATCCATAACCAATCTGTTCTCTGTCTTGGTTTCAAAAAATGTTGCTGTACAGGGTGTGTCCAGAGATGTGGCCAGGTGTGCAATGAGCATCCTTGGAATCTATTGGCCACCCCGAAATCCAAAATGACATTCATTATTTGCACTGTCAGAGGCGGGACCTACGTTAAAGTCAACTATTTGGACCAAGGCTGCAGGTAGATTTCTCCCCTTTTTTATCATTTGGTTTAGCTTTTTGTTTTTTGAGGGGGGCTGAAGAGAGGCAGGGCATGTCGGGAATAGAGAGTTGGGGGGAAGACATGCAGCAGAGGGTCTTGCGTCAAACCATGTTGGCTCAAATATAGGACGGAAATAATTAGTGGAGACAGAAGTTAAAGATAAATGCTTTTTATTCATGTGTGTTCACATACACTTCCCCCTTTACATGAGTCAGTGCCACAGCTGGTCTACCCCACTCCAAAAATACTGGACACTGTCCCTGGAAAGGTGTTTTTCTCTGACAACTGCACATAAATCTGTGAGGGTCAACAGTTTTTCATTTTTGTGATGGTTCCACCTCCAAATTGAGACACAGGTTACTTACATTTACTAGTCTGGTAAGCTGATCAGAGAAGATGTCTCCAAACATGAATCAACATGATAAGGATTTAGAGATGGACTTTATATCAGAGTATGAAGAGTGCAACTGATATAATTGCTTTAATGTATTGCCAGTATCTATGTTAAATAATTGGCAGTACAGACTCATGAACACAGTTCAAGCTGTGATGGGTTTTTGTGATTGATTTAGCAAATAGAAGGAAACATTTACTGTTTCTGTGAACCAACCTACCCTGAAGGCAGCAGAAGATAAATGAATGTTTCTCTCCTGCAGAGTGAGTATTTAAGTATTTGATCTTATGGCAGTCCTTCACCAGCAGAGGGCAGAGCAGTACTAAACTATTCATGATGTTTATTTGGACTTTCCTGATTAGAAGCAGAATAAACAAGGTGTCACGTCTCTGTTTGTGAATGTGTTACTAGCTCATGTGTAAGCAGAGGTCAGTAGGATGTTTCCTTTTCCACTGGTAGGAGAGTAAATGAGACTTTTAATGACAACATTTAATGACAGGATAAGATCCAGTCCCCTCTCAAGACAGGACCCAGTCTGATCTCATCTTAATCCACCATGAGCAGAGCACTTTGCAGCATTTAGTAAGTTACAGTGGCAAGGACAAACTTCCTTTAACAGGCAGAAACCTCCAGCAGGACCAGACTCATGTTAGACACACATCTGCTGAGGCCGAGGGCGGGAAGGGAGAGGGGATCCCTGAGTGTCAGTTCTCCGGCAGTCTAAGCCTATAGCAGCATAACTAAGACCTGGTCCAAGCCTGATCCAGCTCTAACTATAAGCTTTATCAAAAAGGAAAGTTTTAAGCCTACTCTTCAAAGTAGGGCACATCTCAAGAAATAAGAATGTCCCGAAAAGTTATTTTTATTTTCAGGGATTCAAGAAGGTAAGCTTTCATAATTCCTTATATCTGTGATGTCAAATGAAGTGTGTCATGTCACGAAGCTCTTCCAAATTCTTGAATCAGCTGTTCTGTGCGGCCAATCCTCTCAGAGCTGCAGTCCTCACTGTTGCTTGTGCACTTTCTCCTACCACACTTTTACTTTCCAGTCAACTTTGCATTGAAATACTTGGATACAGCACTCTGTGAACCACTGACCTTCTGTGGCTTACTCTGTGGAGGTTGTTAATGATCGTCTCCTGGACAAGTGTCAGGTCAGCAGTCTATTCCATGACTGTGTCTGCATGTTCCGAAGTAGACTGAGAGAGACAGGGTTCTTATTCTGTGTTGACAGTAATTTACTCAAACTCCAAATGACATATTTTAATATTTTGACATATAATTTTACATGTTTTGACCTGCAGGCCATGATTATCAAAATATAATGCATGAGACATTTTAGTTTACATGTAATAAGTCCAAAACATATATCAAATTGTCTCTTTCTTCAATGACTGATGGATAATACTGAACCTTTTAATGATATTCTTCTTTGTTGAGAGGAAGCCGTGCAGGCTCCAGACTTCAGCAGCCACATGCTCAGGTGTGTCAGCTGTGATCAACACAGCTGCGTGTTTGGTTGTATGGGTTTTTGATTTCTGCAACACAATCACTGCATTGTAGACGAGCATATCAGATGTGCTCTGACGCAGGGCTTTTGGTTGCTTTTCAAATTGGATCACCCCGAAGGAAGAAGCGATTCATTCCTGAAAAAAAGATCTCATATCATTAAAAACTTTCAAATGACTTCACTTTGTGGTTTGGATGAAAAATGATAGTGTTCCTGTTGTCAGTAAACATTATAAAACCAGACGATAAAATATGTATTTTGTTGTTTTAAAATCCAGCTGCATGGAGTAGATGTTCATTTACTAGTGTATGTGAAGAAAGTCAGAGAAACAGGAGATGGTTTCGTGATTCAACATTTAGTCACAGCTGATCTTTAATGAGCACTGCGATAGGTTGGCGACCTGTCCAGGGTGTACCCTGCCTTCTGCCCTAAAGACAGCTGGGATTGGCTCCAGCCCCCCCGTGACCCCTAACGGGATGAGAGGTCAAGATAATGGATGGATGGATCTATAATGATCTTTTTCAGCAGTGTTGTACATGTTATATACAAGGCAAGGAAAGTTCATTTAAAATGGCATGTGTCAGCAAAAAGACAAATGAAACAAGACCTTTAAACTACAGATGGAATATGAAAACATATTCAAAGAGGAAATTTAAATTCATTTAAAAAGTGTTAAATCAGAGTCTAGAAAAATAGAAGCAAACAGAAAAGAGAAAAGGACTAAATCAGAAAGTCATAATGAAATAAGTATTAGAATAGAATCATAAAAGTAAATGTACAGTGTAATGAAATAAAAATAGATATTGAAATATATTTTTTAAATAATCTAATAAAGGCATCTTCAAACACGTGAGTCTTCAACCTCAATTTAAAAGAACTGGACACATTACCAGAGCTGATATTGCCAGGTAGATTATTCCAAATATATAGAGCATAACAACTTAATAAATAATAGAATGAATAAAGAAATTAATGAAAAAATCTATTGATAAAGTTGAATTAAAATAAATGAAATATAGCAGAGTGAGTGTCTAATCTGAAAATATCTTGTCTTCTCCCTCCCCTCCACCACACTCTGCCAGGCGAACAAGGTTGGACTCTATTTTTACATCTTCAGATCTGTTTAAATCTTTTCCTCGCACAGAGCAGTTTTCAGGTTTAAAGACTTTATGTGGATTTTAGCATCAAAGCCTCCTCTGTGGGGTTTCTGGGACAGCTCAGGGCCCTGCCTGGCACAGAAGGAGCAAACTGTGGGCCTTAATCCAAGGGAAGACTTTCTGGAGTGGATTGTTTACAAAGACACTTTGATTAAAGCAAAACTTGTAGGTGAGTCTGAGTCTGTCTAAGGTAAGTATGCACAGAGTAAATTATTTAACAGTCATCACCCAGTTTTAGGATATTCAAATATGTTTGATTTTATTTGCCAAATGTCTTATTTATTCTTTCTTGATCTTTTATTTTGATATTTTTCATAATGTAGTGCTCATATTTGCTAATGTCATACTTCTTTTCATGCTGTTGATGTTATGTTGTTAACTCTGTAAAAGGACTTTATGGTGAGTTATAAATAAACTGGCCTTGCTGTTTACATCTTCAAACCTGTTTACATCTGCTCTTTGTGAAGATATGTAATGACATGTTTGTTGCTGATTCCCCTTAGATCCTGCCGTACATTAAGTCATTATGTCAGACTGTTTCATAAGGTTTGAGTTTACAAAGTGACTTAGTTTAATTCAGCCTTGAGCAAGGGGGTAGAGGAAGTGTGAGTCACGCTGCACCAGAAGAGAAGTGAAAAGCAGGCTGTGAGATGCCTGAGCTTCATACAGGGTCATGTGGAGGACTAATAATAGCACAAGATATTTTGCTCAAACATAAATCTTTTACTGAAATTGAAAATAATCAATTACTTCAACCAGCTGTTACAAAAGGCTCTACATAAGAGATATATAAGGTCTGTGCATAAGAGCTGATGAAAGAGAAAACAGTACATGAACAACAGGAACAAGGTTTTCATCTGTTAACATCAAGCATCCTGTGGATGTCATGTTCTGATATTTGTGCTGTAAATCCTTGACAGCACGGGTAGAAGATCACAGGCATTCCCAGAGCCGGCCCTAACCGACTTGGTGCCATAGGCAAGATTTTAACTGGTGCCCCTTGTATTGTAACCAACTCCACCAACAATCACATCTCATATACACTTAAAGAAAACTGACATACAGCTTTATGTTTTACAGCAGGGGTTCCCAAAGTGTAGGTCAGGACCCCCTGGGGGGTCGTGAGACACAAATGGTGGGTCGTGAGATGTCTTCCAGATTTTGTTTTTATAAAGTTATCTAAAAATAGTAAATTTTACCCATTATAGTGAAAAAATATTGACAAAAAGAGTAGCTAAATTTGAAATAAAACCTTGAAAAAGAAAATGTATTGAGTTTGCCTTTCTTTGTTCCCAGATGACTCCTAAGTTTAGGGTTAGTGAACAGTTAATTATCAAAAGCATCAGTAGCAGTAGATTAATTCATAACAGCACAGGAAACACAGACACATGCTCATATAGGTAGGGTCATTTTCTGCAGAGCAGCTAAATGAAGCCACATTAAATCACTTTGAGGGACAGTGGGGGTCGCAAGTCTTTGGAACCTACAGTGATGTGAAAAAGTATTTGCCCCCTTCCTGATTTCTTATATTTTTGCAAATTTTTCTCACTTAAATGTTTCAGATCATCAAACAAATTTTAGAATTAGACAAAGATAACCAGAGTTAACATTAAATGCAGTTTTTAAATGAAGATTTTATTATTTAAGGGAAAAAAGTTATCCAATCCACCTGACCCTGGGTGAAAAAGTATTTGCTCCCTAAACCTAAGAACTGGTTGTACCACCCATGGCGGCAATAACTGCAATCAAGTGTTTGCGATAACTGTGGATGAGTCTTTTACATCGATCTTGATACATTTTGGCTCACTCTTCTTTAAAGAAATGTTTTCATTCAGCCACATTGAAAGGTTTTCGAGTATAAACGGTCTGTTTAAGGTCAAACCGCAGCATCTCAGTAGGATTCAAGTCTGGACTTTGACCAGGCCACTCCAAAACCTTCATTTTGTTTTTTTTAACCCATTCAGAGGTGGACTTGCTGGTGTGTTTTGGATCATTGTCCTGCTGCATAACCCGAGTGTGCTTTGCCTTGGAACTCTCTCGTGGATGCTGTTTTTGCCCGGTCTCTTTCTCATTGTGGAATCATGGACACTGACTTTAACTGAGGAAAGTGAGGCCTGCAGTTCTTCAGAAGTGGTTCTGGCTTATTTTGGGACCTCCTGGATGAGTCGTTGCTCTGTTCTTGGAGTCATTTCGGAAGACCAGCCACTCCTGGGAAGGTTCACCACTAGTCCAAGCCTTCTCCATTTGTGGATAATGGCTCTCGCTGTGGTTCTCTAGAGTCCCAAAGCCTTAGAAATGTCATGGTAACCCTCTCAAGACTGACAGATGTCAATGACTTTGTTTCTCATCTGTTCTTGAATTTATTTGGATCGTGGCATGATGTGTTGCTTTTTGAGATCTTTTAGCCCACTTCACTTTGTCAGAGAGGTTCTATTTAAGTGTTTTTTTTATTCAACAGGTCTGGCAGTAATCAGGCCTGAGTGTGGAGAGTGGAATTGAGCTCAACTTTCCAAAAAATCAGGTTAATCACAGTTCATTTGTCATTTAACAAGGAGGGGCAAATACTTTTTCACATAGGGTCAGGAGGGTTTGGATAACTTTTTTCCCTTGAAAAATAAAATCATGATTTAAAAACTGTATTTGATGTTTACTCTGGTTATCTTTGTCTTATATTAAAATGTGTTTGATGATCTGAAACATTTAAGTGAGAAAAAATGTGCAAAAATATAAGAAATCAGGAAGGGGCAAATACTTTTTCACAGTGCCAAACACTCGCGACCCCCACTGTCCCTCAATGTGATTTAATGTGGCTTCATTTAGCTGCTCTGCAGAAAATGACCCTACCTAAAGGGGCAAATACTTTTTCACAGCACTGTGTGTTTTGGGGGTCGCCATCTGAAAAGTTTGGGAACCACTGATTTACAGGTTTCCTTTATTCTAAAATAAAAATGACCTCTTAAAGAACATTAATAAAATGGTAACACTGATATTTAGCAGGGGGAAAAAATACAATTTCAAAATGCATAATGTAATAGTAGTTGAATTTATTGAGTCATTATATAACGCAATAATTTTCAAAGTGCACTTTCAACAAAGCAACAGTCATGTATTAAGTGATGATTGAAAGGCAGAAGCAAAATGCTTATTTAAGCCTAGCCCACATTTTCTATCTGATTAAGTAGGCTTGTCAGGTGATTGAGGTTGTGGTTGAGGCATGGTCCTCCTCCAGAATTTAACTCAAACTGGTTATTCTGTACATTTCACCTGAGGCAAGAAATGATAGGCTTTATAAAATCTTGTCCAGGCACTCACTGAGAGACTGTTTTTAAATCTAATGTTCTGAAGTCCTTTGAAGAGAACACTAAATAAATTCAATAATGTCATCAGTAATCAAATTCTGGATCAAAGTCAGGAAACTTCTCTGATCCTAGATGTTCAGCTCGGAGGACTGAAGACTGTCCATGGATCAGTGGAACAGTCCTCTTCAGTCTTCTCTGGTGCATCAACCTTTGTGTGTTACAAACCAGGTCGAATGGCTGATCTTGGGAGCATCATGAATACATTTTTTTATTGTCTGCTTGCAAAAAGCCAGCCTTCAAAAACAAGAAAAAATATACAAAAATTGTGGGTATATTACTTAAACTAAGCAAAATGATCTGCCAACAGAACCAGAAAATTTAGCTTGTCAAGACTTTCCAAAACAGGTAAAAATATCTAACCTCAATGAACCCAGAAATACTTTAACATTAGTGTATTTTCATTAATAACAAGTGCATTTCTCTTGATCGAAATAAAAAAATACGAGACTTCTTTTCTCAATATGTCGAAAAATATTCTTAAATTAAGTAAATGCTAGTGCTGTTATCTTGACATAGTGACATGCATTAGGCATTACATTTCTTGAAACCAGCAAAGTTATACTAAAAACTAATTTACTTTTCTTGATGAAAAGACACAAGTTAAGAATATATTTCTCATTATGTATCATTTTCTTAAATTTCTTAAACAAGCTAAAAGCTGTGGAATTCATAAATCATATTAATGCCTTGTAATTAGCAAGAACATCTGAATGTAACTATTTCTGTTTGAAATGGTTTGAAATGTTAAATGTTTAAATATTAAGTGTCAGTTTGCAGTACTGTGCCAACTGTGCTAATATATAGTAATACATATTTTATATTCTTTCATTGAGAATAAAACAGTGCATTACATTTGGCTGTCATTTGTTTTAATTGTGTAAAGAGATACAATTGTGTCAAAGTAATACTTTCTTATTTAATGCTTGAAATAAGAAATGATCACATTGAAAAAGCAGTTTTATACTTGTGAGTGTTGATGAAACAGCTTCGTAAAGTTGATATTCTAGTTTCAAGCATGTAATACTCAGTATACTGTAGGTCATACAATCTCAGTAACAAGCTATCTTACTAAGATCATTTAGACCCAAACAGTCAAAACAAGTGAAACACTCGAACATAAAAACTGCTTAGTGAGAAAAACTATCTTATCAGGCAGAAAATAAGAACATTTCACCTTATCTGAGATATTAAATCTTACTTAGATTTCAGCTTTTGCAGTGCGTATAATATGTATTAGCCGAACTCCTGCACATTATCCAACTTGAAAAAAAACACAATTATTAGAAAACTTTCAGTCTTATACCTACATACATACAGCTGCTTGTGACAAAGGACAGAACACAGAGAACAAAGGGTGCGGCTGCAAGCCTGCAACTATTTACCATCATAGTAACAGGTGTGAGAAAATACAGGTAGTGGAAAATAACAAAAGTCAACACCCTGACTAAGAGTAAACATGATATAAAGGGAAAAAACAATCAAACAATAAATTGTAAATTGATAAATGGATCTCAAAGGGACATTAAGTTGGATAATAATCAGAATCTGAAGAGCGATAATCTATCACAAGTTTAAAGATGTAAATGAATGAAAGCCAATCATCCTCACCAGTAAAGCAACAGTTAAAAAAGACAACTAGTGGCAAACAGATGAGATTTTTTTCTGTAGATGTTGTGTATCTATCACACTTTGAGTCGTGATGGTGATTATTTATTCTAAAGTGAAAGTATGCTAGAGAAGAAATGTGTACCTACCAGACATTCAAGCTGTTTGACTTCTTGAGGAGAGGGAAGAAAAAAACATTTTTTTTTTTTTTTTACTTTTACATTAATAGAGTAGACGAAAGGTTGTTTTTTGCTTCCATCTTTGCCCTGCACCTTTAATTTAATCATATTAGGCTTCTAACTGGTTTTAACAGATGACATCACCTCACTCCTGTCCTTGCTTCTCTCCTCTGGCTTCCTCTGCGTTTTAGATTTGAAGATTTTACTGACCACTTTTAAAGCTCGCCTGAGTCTCACCCCAAACTACATAACATAAATGCTACCAAATCACAAGCCATCTCGCGGCTTTAGATCCTCAGGTGGGGCATTTTTGGTTGTTCCAGAGTCGAGGCTGAAATCCAAAGGGGATCGAGCTTTCTCCATCAGAGCCCCCTCGACTTTAGAACGACCTCCCTGAGGAGATAAGGCTCTCAGTCAGTGACATCTTTTAAATCTCTTCTTAAGACCCATTTTTACATACTGGCTTTTAAGTGACTTTATCCCTCTAACAGCTTCTATTTTAACCAACTAATTAATTGTTTTACATTTTATTTGATTATTTATTGTTTTAATTGTTTGTTTTTTTATTTATTATTTTAATTTTCCTAATTTTTCTTTTTCACTTTTTCTAATCTTCCCGATGTGATGTCGTCCTTTAATTCTGAAAACCTCTTTTATTGTCCTTTTAATGCTTTTATTTACTTATCCATTTTTATTTATCCATTTTTATTTATTTATCCTTGAAAAACCTCTTAAACAATGATTATTGGTCTATTGTCCCACCACTTTATTCTCTTTAATTTACGTGTATTCTTTTTAACCACACATTGTTTTGCATTGTTAAATTCCACCTCCCTGTCTGTAAAATGTTTACTTTGTTATTGAACCATGCTTTGTTTGTCAAAGCACTTTGTAAACATTTGTTTTTAAAGGTGCTTGATATTATTATTATCATGATATTTATCAAATTGCAATTTTTTGTTTGATTATTCATTTCCCTTTATGTTATGTTTACTCTTAGTCCGGGTGTTGAGTTTTGTTATTTTCCATTACCTTTATTTTCTCACACATGTTATATGATGGTAATTAGTTGCATACTTGCAGTCACACCCTTTGTAAGATATTCTGCCCTTTCTCACAATCTGTTGAAGGTGTAGGATCTGAAATGTTGCAAATGAATGTAACATTTAGAAGTTATAAAGTGTGCAGGAGTTCTGCGTTTTTTGATGGTCCCACTCCTCTCCTGTCACACCTGTCCTGTTCTAGATGAGCGAAGCCTTTTTTCCTTTGTGCATGTGGAAAAAGCATGCCTGTTTTGAAGATTGCTTCCACTCCTGGATCACAAACATACACATTGACTGACCTCTCTCATACGTGTCTTGGCAGAGTAACAGAGTTGCTGCTCTGTGGATGCTGTTGCTTTTGGTTTTTGGCATGTGATCAGCTACACAATGTGTTCGTGACTTCCCAACTTAGAATATGTTTTGAATGCTCAAATACTCAAACTTTTCATTACATCAATACATGTTAACATCCAGATCTGAGTCTTTCCTCAGGTGTAAAAAATAACAGTTGCTTCATTTATGTCTAGTCCTTTAAAGAGACAAAGTGGCTGTTGCCCGCTCTCCTCAGAACTCTGTCCCCAGTCATTATGTGTATCAGTGATCAATTCTGCTGCAGGCATTGAGAAGCCAGTCTTATGACTTACCAATTATAACAGTGTGTACTGAGACTGACTGTTTTTAGATGACCTCCAGACATGTACTGAGGTTAGGGCCTATAAAAAGCTAGATATGACCAGCAGAATAGTTCTTTCACAAAGTGGTTTTTCATCTCCTCCAGCAGCACAAAGAGGAGTCTATGTCTCCTTAGAGAGACAGCACTTGATGTTGGAATCAGTTTGTCTTCAGCTCACTGAGGTCGGCAGCTGTATTGAAGAAGGTGACTCTGTTGCAGTTTGAAGTTCTAGTTTGAAGTTGCATTTTGTGCTGTGAGGATTTTTAAAGCTCAACATGAGTAAGTATCACAGCGAGCTGTCTCAGAGGGAGCAGGCGTTACTGAAAATCCGCCGGGACAGCGACACGAAGGCTGCAGAACTGTCCAAGATGGAGAAGATGCTGCAGCAGACCAAGGGCCTGTTAGAGAAGAAGGCAGACTCTGGATCAGAGAGCATGGACTTACAGGAGAACATGGGTCTGTATCAAAATCAAAACTTACTTCATTGATGCCGTATTTGAAATTATCTTATGGTTTTAAGTGATGGTGTTTTTATTTCCCCATTACAGTGGAGGACCTGGAGGAGAGAGTGCGCTCCAGCAGACGGCACAGGAGGAACTCCCTCCACCACACACAGATGCTGGAGAGTCAGATGAAAACAGTGAAAGGTGAGCTAGTGGGCACGCTGGACCATCTTGAGGAGCTGAGGAACGTCCTGCGCCGCTCACAGCAGAAAGCAGAGGAGCGTAAAGCTGCAATGGAGAAGCTGGCAGCAGGACTGCGATGAGCCACCTGCTCTGAAGTTGCTTTGGATTCCAAACCAGATCTCCAAGCTCTAATAGTCTAACCGAGTAACTGACCTGGCATCCTGCATACTGTCAGTGACGCCTGGAAGAGTTTACATTCAACAAGACCACACTCACATACTGGTTACATGGTAAGGAAAAGATTTAAGCTCTGTTTCGCTCCTCTCATTCTGCAGGGAGGCCAATGTTTGGCATCCAAAGACAGAGTGTCAGAGACCTTATTCATGGTGGTTCACAACATGCCTTGAAAAAATAGCCTAATTAAAACAGCCATGTTGTCCTTTTATCCCTCTCTTATGTCCTACTATTAATAAGTCTGTAACTTGAATTCTTAATGTTGGCATACTTGATTGTATTAGTTCTGCTCAGCATGTGATTTTTCCTGAGTGTGTGTGTCTTCTAAAAACAATCTGGAGATTACTTTAAAATAACTTTTGCTCATTTCAGAATCAGGCTTGGAACTTAAAAAAGAGGAACAGATACATTTTAATTGTATTATTATAAATGTATCTTTAAATGTATATAAAAAGAGTAAATTAAACCAAATAGTGCATGTTGAATTTGTTTAAAGCTGATTTGAGAAACATTTTGTTTGTGTTTTCTTTTTCGCACCCCCTGTGGACAGAGCGATAACTCTTGTTTGTGCTGATTTTGTCTTGTACTGTACATGCATACGTCATAAGTCACATTAGCAGTAAAACTTTTCACTTCTTGTAAATCTCTGATGTAAAAGACATTTCTGCAGTGAGCTGTTCATCACTTTGTCTGACATCTACCTGGATTCAGAGGTTAAAGCATTAAAACTACCACCTAGATATTTTCTGTCCTTTAACTAATGGTTTTGTTTACGTTTGAAGGTAACAGAGGCATCAGTATTGTATCAGTCTGTTGGATAACCAGCTAAAAACTTACATCAAGTCTATATAAGATATGGGAGAGCAATTGATCACTACACTGGAAAAAAATGCCCCTCCAAAAACAAGAAAAAAAAAACCTTTTACCTCAAAATAAGCCAAAAAATCTGCAAATAGAACAAGTCAAAATTTGCTTGACAATTAGTATTTTTTTCACTCAAAAAAACATTTTTGCACTAATACATTTCATATCAGCTTCTTCATTTGAGATATATCCACCTTAATTTGAGTTGTATTATAGCGGCACTTCTCTATGTTTAAGACCATCTTGTACTTGAAATAAGATGACAAAGTTTAATTTGAGCATTTTGAGATATAATGTCTTCTCATAGTGAGCTGGATATACTAATATTCAGTCATGTTGTTTTTTTAGGATAAGCCAGCTATGCTCTAAAGTAGGTGTTTCATTGTGTGCATGTAGTTTGAGGATTTATATTTTTATCTGATTTAGAAGAAACAGTGTCTGAAAACTGTAATCCACCCTTAAAAACAACAACTTTTCTTTCTTTCTTTCTTTCTTTCTTTCTTTCTTTCTTTTATCAATGGAGCTGTTTTCTGATACATTCTCCAATAAAATGCATTTACTTAAATCAAGATTATCCATCTTCTACAAATAAGATCTCAGCTTGAAAAATGTCTGAAATGTAAAATAAACCTTGTTTCTTCTAAATTACAACTCAAAACAAGATCATTTCAAGATTGTTGGACTGAACAAGATATTTAAGATGTCTTAAAACAAGTCCCTCTACCTTGCTCAAACGTTACTTGTTCAGTAAATGTATCTTAAATCAAGTGGCAGAAGACATTTTGACAAGAAATGAGACAGTTTCACTTCGTAAGATTTTGAGTTTTTGCAGTGTATGTTCATCAATTTATGAAAAAAAAATATGTGTGTGATTGGTGATTCCAATAACATTGTACAAAAGCCACCCTTTCTACTACTAATGAGAACATGTTGTTTCTCTTTTGTGCTGCAAACCTCAAAGTTCATCAACAAGACATTCACTATCTGACCAGCCTCACATAGTGTGACATTTGTAAGTACAACCTGTCTAAATATGAATAATAAACACTACCTACCTGTGTACTATTTGATTATTTATTGTCTGACATGCACAAATATCATCCTAAGAGGGGAACATTAAAAAACGTATCATAGAAAAGAGCAGAGGAAAAAACAGTTGCATGTTTTTCTCTGTAAGGTGTTTTCTTCCCAGGTGACATTGAAGTGCCTTTCAGCGTTTCTTCTCCCTCAGGGATCAATAGTCTGTTGTGTGTTTACTGTGTTGAGTCATGCAGAGCTGCAGCTGTACTTTCCCTCCCTGTGGCTGAGACGTGATCACACCTAATTTAACACAACTTGTTTCTCACACTGTGACATGCTGAGAGGCTGACCCTGAAGCAGACGTTAAACTGTAATTATATCACTACTGCATGGAGTGATTATGTTTTCATAGACTGTCCTGTGCTATTACATAATTCTTCTCATATTTACATGATGATTAGTGTATTTTGATATTACATAAACAAATCTGACTCTGGTATGAGTTTATGTTGAGGTGTTCTTTGACTAGTTTGTTATATTTAAGGCTTGGGAGGAAAGCAATTACGGTAATTTGATTAACTGGCGTTACTCTAGTTGAGTAGCTTTTTTTGTGCACTTGTACTTTTTTGAGTATTTCTTAAATCATTATTTTTACTTAAGTATTTTCTGTGCAAGTATTACACTTTGCTTGATTTTGCATAGCATCAGTTACTGAGTAAATAAATGTACTCAGAGCATTCAGGCTTTAACTTCAGCTGCTAGCAGCCCACTGATTGGATGACATCTACACTTCAAAAAAACTCTTATCTTACCAGGTGAGTTTATCCCAAATGTACAAAAAAAATCTCCCCCCTCCTAATATCAACTACACCAATCCAACAGACCTAATATGAAACATGTTTCACAATATTTGAAGTGAAAATTTTTCTTGATAAGTTCCTTCAAATAAGTTTTACATTTTTTTTAAGAGACTTATCGAGACAATGTTGCCTGCGGCATTGGCAGCCATTTTTACTCATTACAGTCAATTAGTGCATTATTTTTGACATGTAAGAACAAGCCTCACTGCACAGCCGGCTGGGACTTAAGTGTACAGGGAACATCTTCAAAGAGCAATACTGATAATACCTTGGACAGATGCAAAGTCAGAATCACTTCACATTAATGCTGTGGGTTATATTAAAGGAATTAGTTTAGGAGTATACTTTCACATAATTTGGAGGCAATTTCTTACTCCCCCTACTTTTTACAGATTAACAGATCTATAGTTTTACTTCTACTGCAGTAAAATATTGTTAAAGTAACAGTACTTTAATTGAGCAGAATATTTTAGAACTCTTTCAACCCAAGCTTGTTTTTACAACTCTTGCATTTGTGTATTTCTTTAGGGTAGGCCCAGTGATGAACATTGGGCATCCACTGAAGGTCATTTTCAGACTTTTCAGTTTCCCACAGGCGTAGATCGATGCAAAGAGTTTGTTTTTCCAAAAAGGAGAGTGTTTTAGTCTCTTTCTAGCGCTTTCTAAAAGTTCACTTTTCACAGCAAAGATTTGCAGCAACTCGTGTCCAAGTTCAAGTGCAAGACCAACACTCTTCTTTTGTATTTGATGCTATGAGGCAACACTGAAACTAATAGCTGTTCTGATTTTTTCTTCTCCATACTAGGACCATCATAACAATCCAGATATGTAAGATTTATGAATCACTCATTTCTTTTTAAAAAATCCTTTAAGGTGCATTAGTTTCAGCAGCTGTCAGTGAACGCAGGCCTTTCTACCTCTCACTTTCCTGCTGGTTCAAAAGTTGCACTGGATCTGATCTCAGAAAATTCTCAGTTTTTACAAAATGTAATGATAATAATAATAATAATAATAATAATAATAATAATAATAATAATAATAATAATAATACTAAAAATGATAATAATAATAATAATAATAATAATAATTGTATTTGCATAGCACTGTAAGTAACAAAGTGCTTCACAGAAACAATAAAAACAGACAGTAAAAGCAGAGAACTGCAAAGCCTGAACTGCATTCACTGCCGACACACACCATGGGATACTAATTCTAAGAGAAAACATTTACATTTGTGAGAGGAATTAAACAAAGTAAAAAAGAAAATGACTTAATATCTGATGATATGAGAAGTTCCTCTGAATAAAGCAAAACGCAAACAATGTAAACTTTAATTTTCTATTTCTATCTGCAAAATCATGGTCATGGACATTTGAGACCCTTTTTAGTTGTGCTGGAGCACCTCTAAATTTCATCTCATCACCCCTTAAACAATAAGACAGGAAGGAACACCTGCCCAAATAAACTTTTGAATTCGACAGGTATTTTGTATATATGTTGATCTTACTATCTAGCTATTATCTTAATACAGTGTGATAAGTCAATAATATTCTAAATTAATCATGTCCCTGCATATATCAACTCCCCCAGCTCCTCCTCTCTCCAAAGCTGGTTTCACCCGAAATCCCTGTCAGACCTGCAGGTGAGCACAGACCAGGGGTGGAAAGTAACAGCTTGCATTTACTCAGGTTAATGTTATTGAGTTGCTTTTTTGTGAACTTAAATTTTTGTTGAGTTTTTTCATCATTACTTTTACTTAAGGAAGGTACTGTGTGACTTATTGTACTCTGCAACATTTTCCAGAGCATCAGTAAAAAAATGTTCAAAACATTCAGGCTCCCCATCAGCTGCTAGCAGTCACCTGATCGGATGGATGTCTACACTGTAAAAACCTCTGATCTTACCAAGTGAATTTGTCTTAACTGTAGTCAAAACATCTTAACACACTTAATATAAGCTACCAAATCTGAATCTTGTAGACTCTTTTGAAGAATCTTATACTATGACCCTGCAGGGGGCGCTGTAGACCTCATCCCACTGATACAGAACTACTTTTCAAATTCAATCAGTGTCTATTCACTATGTTCTAACACTGTCAGGGTAGACACTCTCACTACTTCATATGAGTGATTCTTCATCACACATTGCTTTCTTACCTCAGTTCTTGATGCAGTTTTTCATCATTTTCACGCCTTCAGAGATGGATAATAGCTGTACATGCATGATCAAAGCTCCTGTGAGGAGCTTTCAGTTTGTGTCGCCCTTGAGGCAGGGGTGAAAAATAAAAAGGACCCCTGCTCTATGCTACGGGGAAATAATGAGCATCTACACTTCATTTTCTGCATTCTATTTATTCAACAACTTGAGGTGGAAATGTAATTATATAAAAGGAAAACACAAAACTTTTCATAGAAAAAAAGAACCTCCTGCATGAAGCTCACATTGTAGTGGGATTGAATCTGTTACTTTACACATAGTCCTCTTAAAACTGAGTAGTTTAACGTAAATCAAATGTTAGAATTAACTGAATTAACACTTTAGTTACATTTTATCACCTTGAACCACTCTCTGTTAATATTTTTACACCTGCTCAATTAATGTCTGCAATACCATCTCATGTACACAACACTTCAACAGGAGGAGGAGGAGGAGGAGGAGGAGGAGGAGGAGGAGGAGGAGGAGGAGGAGGAGGAGGAGGAAGATGTAAGAAAACCGGCTGGTCTACCTTTCAACAACGTTCTGTCTAATGATGTCTTTATGAAGTGTTCCTTTATTGTGTCATTACCACCACCACCATGTCAGCTGCAAGTATGATAAACTCAGTGACACTCTCCACACACGCCCATTTACACTGCATGCACAATTATTAGGCATGTGAGTATTTTTGTGAATATGTTAAAAACTGTTAACAGTCGTTTTCAAATTTGTCAAGAAGTCAGATAGTGAATACATTTCTTCAACTGTGTGGTTAAAATGATGCTTTTCAAATTATGTTGGCTGTATTTTTAAAGAAATGCAGAATCTGCTGAAATGAGCGTACCAAATTATTATGCAAGTTGGTGATAAGAGCATATAACTTGTGAAAATTAAGAACTAGGCACCAATATAAATGTTCTATTGATTGAAAATAATATTTACTACAACTGTTTTCAAACTTCAACAAAAACAACTGTTTTCTTTACATTTTTATACAAAATAAAACTGTTAATGTCTTTAAAACATTTCAAATCTAAAGTGTTTCTCAAATGTCCAATATAACCTCCTTTTCTTTCAGTGTGGGTCAGAGGTCACTGGTGAACTGATTTAGTGAGGTTTCTGATGACTTCTCTGCTGACTCTGTGAGCTGTACCTTGTATGGCTTTCCAAAGATGCTCTTTGAGCTGCATTTCTTGCCATTACTGTGAATGATCTTCTTCAGTATTGACCACAAGTTCTCAGTCGGGTTGAAATCTGGTGAGCAGGCAGGCCAGTTCATGAGGCAATCCTCTTTAAAGCCCTGAGATGCCATCCTGTCCTGGGAATAACGTGAGGCATGTGACGGTGCATTGTGCTCATGCATGAACACTAACATCTTTTTCACTTTAGCTGAATGTCTTTTCCTCCATGCAGGAAAATACAAAAGAGGCCCAGTGGTGGGCTCATCACTGGGGCCGAGGTCGCAGAGGCAGTCAAACAGCTCCGAAGTGGCAGGGCCCTGGGGGTGGATGAGATCCGCCCGGAGTTCCTCAAGGCTCTGGATGTTGTAGGGCTTTCCTGGTTGACACGCCTCTGCAACGTTGCATGGACATCAGGGACTGTGCCTCTGGAGTGGCAGACGGGCGTGGTTCCCCTTTTCAAGAAGGGGGACCAGAGGGTGTGTTCCAACGACAGGGGATCACACTCCTCAGACTCCCTGGAAAAGTCTACTCTAGGGTGCTGGAGAGGAGAGTCCGGCTGTTGCAGGAGGAACAATGCAGTTTTCGTCCTGGCCGTGGAACACTGGACCAGCTCTACACCCTTAGGAGGGTGCTGGAGGGGGCATGGGAGTTTGCCCAACCAGTCCACATGTGCTTTGTGGACTTGGAGAGGGCTTAAGACCGTGTCCCCCAAGGTATCCTTTGGGGGGTGCTCCAGGAATATGGAGTGGATAGCCTGTTGCTACGGGCCATTCAGTCTCTGTATTGTCGGAGCCAGAGTTTGGTTCGCATTGCCGGCAGTAAGTCGAATTTGTTCCCAGTTGGGGCTGGACTCCGCCAGGGCTTCCCTTTGTCACCGGTTCATTCATAACTTTTATGGACAGAATTTCTAGGTGCAGCCAAGTGGTGGAGGGTGTCCAGTTCGGTGGCCTTGGGATTCCATATCTGCTCTTTGCAGATGATGTCGTCCTATTGGCTTCATTGAACAGTGACCTCCAGCTCGCACTGGGACGGTTTGCTGCTGAGTGTGAAACAGCGGGGATGAGGATCAGCACCTCTAAGTCTGAGGCCATGGTGCTGAAAAGGGTGGCTTTCCTCCGGGTCGGGGGGGAGTCTTTGCCCCAGGCGGAGGAGTTTAAGTATCTTGGGGTCTTGTTCACGAGTGAGGGGAAGAGGGAGCGGGAGATTGACAGACGGATCAGGGCGGCGTCTGCAGTGATGCGGGCGCTGTACCAGTCTGTCATGGTGAAGAGAGAGCTGAGCCAGAAGGCAAGGCTCTCAATTTACCGGTCAATCTACGTTCCCACCCTCACCTATGGTCACAAGCTGTGGGTAGTGACCAAAAGAACGAGATCACGAATACAAGCAGCCGAAATGAGCTTTCTCCGCAGGGTGGCTGGGCTCAGCCTTAGAGATAGGGTCAGGAGCTCAGACATCCGGGAGAGGCTCAAAGTAGAGCCGCTGCTCCTCCCCATTGAGAGGAGCCAGATGAGGTGGTTCGGGCATCTGGTCAGGATGCCTCCCGGGAGTCCCCCTTTAGAGGTGTTTCGGGCATGCAGTTTGCTCGTTACTCTGATCTGTCGTTTGTTGCTGCAAACCAATCACAGGTGGATGGCGTCAACCTGGGAGAATACATGTCTTTCCCAAGGACACTTCAGCATATGGACTGCTGAATTTGGGATCAAACCACCAATTATCCTGAAGCCCATTCATCTGTTTCAAGTAGGTTTCAGTCCATTAGTAAACAATATGTTAAACAGAGGCTCCATTCTGGCTTACTTTAGCGGTATGAACCTGAAAGAGGGACACATTTTCTCATCATTTACTTACAATATACAGTGGATATCAAAAGTCCTCACACCCCTGTTAAAATGCTAAGTTTTGTGACATAAAAAAATGAGAACAAGATAAAACATGTCAAAACTTTTTCCACCTTTAATGTGACCTATAAAATGAACAACTCAATTGAAATAATAATTGAAATACGTTAGCGGGAAGAATTAAAAATAAAATAATAAAATAATGTGGCGGCAAAAGTGTACACACCCTTTAACTAATTATTTTTTGAAGCACCTTTTGGTTTTATTACAGCACTACGTTTTTTTTGTAGGAGTCTATTAGCATGGCACATTGTGATGTGGCAATATTTGCCCCACTCTTCTTTACAAAAGCTCCAAATCAATCAGACAGTGAGGGCATCTCCTGTGCACAGCCCTCTTCAGATAAACCCCACAGATATTCAACTGGATTCAGGTCTGGACTCTGGCTGGGCCATTCCAAAACTTGAATCTTCTTCTGGTGAAGCCATGCTTTTGTTGATTTGGATGTATGCTTTGGTTTGTTGTCGTGTTGAAAGGTGAAATTCCTCTTCATCTTCATCTTTCTAACGGAGGTCTGGAGGTTTTGTGTTAAACTGACCGGTGTTTGTAAGTGTTCATACTTCCCTCCACCTTGACTAAGGCCCTGGTTCCAGCTGAAGAAAAACAGCCCTAAAGCATGATGCTGCCCCCACCATGCTTCTCTGTGGGTCTGGTGTTCTTTATGTGATGTGCAGTGTTGTTTTTATGACAAACATACCTTTTAGAATTATGGCCAAAAAGTTCAACCTTGTTTTCGTCAGACCATAAAACATTTGATGCTTTTGGGAGACTTCTTGTTTGTTTTTAAAATATTTTGCCAGGCTTGGATGTTTTTCTTCATAAGAAAAGTCTTCTGTCCTGCCACCCTACCCATAGCAGAAACATATGAAGAATAGGAGAGATGTTGTCACATGTAGTACACAGTCAGTACTGGTCAGAAATCCCTGCAGCTCCTTTAATGTTGCTGTAGACCTCTTGGAAGCCTCCCTGACCAGTTTTCTTCTGGTCTTTTCATCAGTTTTGGAGGGATGTCCAGTTCTTGGTAATGTCACTGTTGTTCCATATTTTTTCCACTTGATGATGACGGTCTTCACTGTGGTCCATGGTAAATCTAATGCCTTGGAACATGTTTGTACCCTTCTCCTGACTGATACCTTTCAACAATGAGATCCCTCTGATGCTTTGGAAGCTCTCTGTGGACCATGGCTTTTGCTGTAAGATGCAGCTGAGGAAATGTCAGGAAAATCCTCCTAGAACAGCTGATCTTTATTGGGATTAATCAAAGTCACTTTAAATTATGACAGGTGTATACTGACTACTATTTGTCATGAGTTTGAATGTGATTGGTTCATCCTTAACACAGCCACATCCCCAGTTATAAGACGGTGTGTACACTTATGCAACCACATTATTTTAGTTTTTCTATTTTTATTCTTCCCCCTAAAAGATTTTGATTTTTTTTCAGTTGAATAGTTCATGTTATAGGTCACATTGAAGATGGAAAAATTCTGAGATGATTTATCTTGGTCTAATTTTTTTTACATCACAAAGCCTGGCATTTCAATAAGGGTGTGTAGACTTTTGATATCCACTGTACAAGTCTTTAGTTTGCCAAAATAACATCATAATATACACGAGCAGACAAAGTGCAATCCTTAAACTTTTTTTTTTCTAAAAGGGAAAGGAGATTGGGTGGATAATTTCTGATGTGTCCAAGGGAGTCTCTTACAACAGTGGCCATCCTAACTGTTGCTCTGACACGCTTTTGCAGGTATGCACAGGTGAAAAAATTCAGGAGGGCCAGCTGATCGAATCACATAGAGAGAGAAGAGCAGTCTGGTCCTTTAGCATTTGATAGAGTAACTTAAGTTCAGTTACATTAAGAGTCAGATAACTGTTGCTCAAACCGATAAAAAAGGAGGGAACAGGTAAAGACAGGAGAAATCCTTGGGCAAGATATTTTTCATGTGCTCTTATACAAGTGCTGCTGCAGGAAATTAAAACTCATGAGACACATCTGCTGGCAGTCATGACTCAATGATTCATGTAGCTGCATGCATCCTTTGTTCAAACAGGCAGAAGCCCTTTTATCAGATGTGCCACATGTTTCATTACAGTGTTCCAGTAATGTCAAATTTTGCGGCCATGTTGATTATAATCTTCAGTTATGTAATATGAAAGAGGGAGGGTTTAGTCCTTCCCAAGTTTGAGCAAGTAGCTGAAAGTTGGCACCCTTTGTGTTCACCCTCTGTGGTTGGGTTGTGCCTGTGCAACTGAGTGCATGTAGTCTTGTGGAGGCATGGTGGTGTGTCCCAGACAGGGATTGTGTGAGGAGTGTGCACAGTGCACAATAAGGCTGAATGTGCTGACGCAGCTCTGATTGCAGTGATGGATCCAGCCCTAACCTGAGGTGACTGCTGGAACTCAGAGGAAAGATTTGTGCCTTCCTCTCCTGTCAAGCTGCCACATGGAGGTCAGAGAGATCACAAACACAAGCTGCTGATAGACTATGAGCACGACCCCAACGGAAACACATGAAACACATTATCGTTGTCAAGGGATATGTAACAAAGCAGAGTATGTATTACAAAAAATAAAAAACCAAAAAAATGTAATCACCTTTAAGAGATTGTCTGCTGCAGAAGCACCGCAGGATCATCAAAATGAAAGAGTAAACAACTAAGGGTCAGGTTTCACTTTCCAACAGGTAATTTATTTTGGTCTGTTTCTCTTGGAATACAAACAGTCTTCATCTTGTCGCTCCCAAAAATGCTGTTCCTTGTTTCTCTATAATTCTGTCATTTTTCCTCCAGCTGTTCTAGCAGGTATGGCAGAATCTTGTGTTTTCATAATTTTGTAAGCTGGAGTCCCCTTTGATGTTCAAACACAAAGAAAAACCTTGGTGATCATTGTGGAATAGAAGTAAACATGAACTGCACGTCAAATTGAACAAAATCGTACAGAGAACTGCCATTGGTCTCCCTTTAGGCACACTCCCACTTGAACTACATAATGATCAAAATGCCTGTATCAGTTTTGGTCACATGATAACAATAACAATTTCATCACCAAAACGGACTCAAATGCAATATTTCCCCATCCAGTTCATCCCTTTCTTCTTACATGTGCAATACATCTTTCTTCATGTCTTTCCAGTTCTGTTCTGTACATTGTTTATACCTAGGCTACAAGTCTGTGCACACTTTCACCGCGTCATTGGTTTTGAAAATATTTGTAAATTGACTTTTTTAGTTGTGTATATGTGTTGTGAATATATGTTGTAAGATATGCTTATTTTTACTCTTTAATTTTAATTGCTAATAACTTTTTAATAAATTCTATTTTATATGCTCTTGTTTGCTTTATACTGTTTTGCACTGTCTACTTTGCTGCTGTAACACTTACATTTTCTTATCTTATCTTATCTTATCTTATCTTATCTTATCTTATCTTATCTTATGACTTTGAAAACAAATGATCAGTTTTGGCCTGCAATAGTATCTACTTACTTTTACATTTTACTCTGTCCATTTCCCTCATATGTTTAAGGCCCATAATGAATAAAAAGCCAAAGAGATATCGGACTGCATGGATGAATTTGCTACACACAGCCTCTCCAGGCTGTAAATATTTGTGCTTTATTTGTTTGATAAGAACAAGGATGTCTTTATTCTCAAGGATTATTAGTCGGAGTACTACTTTGCCAGGAAGAGTTACTTTCTACTGTCTCCACTGGCCCACAGACCAGCAAATAAACGTGCACCTCAAAGTCTCAAAGTAGGCTACATGCTGTTTAATGCTTCTTTTTCTTGTGCTGGTTTGCTGATTTCATTTATTTTGGCAGAGTTGTGCTAAATTTCCTCTTGCTTTCAGTTTGCATATGGTGCTTGGCTGACAAGCCACTGGCTGTTGATCCCCATGCAGACATGAGAGTGGTGAGAGTCTGCTAATTTCTTTGCAACTTTAACAAATCCTTTTGAGAAAGTCAAAGTATTCCTTTGCCGTTAACAAATGGCTTAAAAAGGCACGTTGCTACATCATTACTAAATCAGCTTTAGGTGCATTGGTTTGCACCGAATGCATGCTTAAGTTGATGTGTTCATACTCAGATCATTCAATTAACCAAAGAAAATGTGCATTAACATTTGTGTTTATTAAAATCCCTGCGAGGAGTTTTAACTGGTTATGAAACAAACTCTCGTCTTCTTAAGGAAGTATTTGACACCCTTGGACCATGTATTTTGTCTCTGATGAATACGTGTCTTGCCTCAGGCTGCGTTCCGGCTGCCTTTAAACATGCTGTAGTGCAGCCCCTGATAAAAAACAAAAATCTTGATCCCTCTGCTCTTACAAACTTCAGGCCCATTTCTAAACTCCCCTTTTTATCTAAAGTCCTGGAGAAAGTGGTTTTTGCCCAGCTGCAGACTTTTTTAGCAGATCATGACATTTATGAAAAGTTTCAGTCTGGTTTTAAAGCACGTCACAGCACAGAAACTGCACTTTTAAGAGTTTTTAATGATGTGATTTTAACTGTTGACTTGGGTGACTCTGTCATTTTGGTACTTTTGGACCTATCTGCCGCGTTTGACACTGTCGACCACACAATTCTCCTGTCACGCCTTGATAGTTGTGGAATTAAGGGTTTAGCACTCAGTTGGTTTCAATCCTATCTGACAGACAGAAGTTTCTCTGTCCATTTGGGAGATTTTTCCTCTGAAGCAGCCCCTCTTGCTTGTGGTGTTCCTCAGGGGTCTGTTTTGGGCCCTATCCTGTTCTCGTTGTATATGCTGCCCCTGGGATCTATTTTCCAGAAATATGGCGTCTCATTTCATTGTTATGCTGATGATGTGCAAATTTATATGCCGTTCAGCTTAAAGAGGAATGGATCCCTGCAGTCCTTGTTCAACTGTTTGAAAGATGTAAAGTTATGGCTGAGCCTACGTTTTCTGCACCTGAATGAGGAAAAGACTGAGGTCATTGTATTTGGACAGCCCCAACAGTTTGATGGGAGCACTCTCGGCCCTCTCGCAGCAAATGTTCACTCCTCTGTAAAGAGCCTTGGAGTTCATTTTGACAGTGCCTTCAAATTTGGGAAACAAATCTCTTCTGTGGTTCAGTCCAGCTTCTTCCAGCTGAGACTCATAGCGAAAGTGAAGGCCTATCTCCCTCCTAAGGATCTAGAGAGAGTTGTACATGCCTTTATTACGGCTAGGCTTGATTATTGTAATTCTTTGTATGTGGACTTAGACATGGCGTCTATTCAGCACCTGCAGCTTGTACAAAATGCGGCAGCTCGCCTCCTGACTGGCAGGAAAAAGAGGGAGCACATCACACCTGTGCTGCATGCTCTCCACTGGCTCCCAGTCCGTCACAGGATTGATTTTAAAGTTGCACTTTTAACGTACAAGGCCCTAAATGGATTGGCTCCATCCTACTTGGCTGATCTTCTCCATGCTCACAACCCAACCCGAGCACTGAGGTCAACAAACCAGCTGCTCCTGGATGTGCCTAAAAGTCGCCTTAAAACCCGGGGAGACCGAGCCTTTGCAGCAGCTGCCCCCAAACTCTGGAATGGCTTGCCACTCCAATTAAGATCGGCCCCAACTGTTGAATTTTTTAAATCTTTGTTGAAGACCCATCTCTTCTCTTTGACCTTTTCCTCGTGAAGAGGACATTAATATCCTGTTATGTTGTTGTTTATTGTTGTCTTCATGTAATTTTTACTTTTTACCTTGTAAAGCACTTTGGCCAACACTGGTTGTTTTTAAATGTGCTATATAAATAAAGTTGACTTGACTTGACTTGACAAACTGAAATTGATTCTGATGCCTCCATATGACCCACAAAATCAAGAAGGATGATCAGCAAGAAGATTGTAGCCCAAAGAGTAACTTTACATTTTCTATGGGAAATATTCTTGAGGAGTGACACAATTTACTGTTGAGAGAAAGCTGGATGAGATGTTTAGATGCTTTGTTAAAAAACTTCACTCACACCTGTAGGCTACAAGGCAAGACCTGCAGACTCTTTTGTCCACAGGGGGCACCAAAACCGAAACAAAGGCCCTCTCATGAGCGTTATTCAATACCTCTAACTGCATGATGCTTGTCAATTGGTTGGTACAGTGTTAAATTCTTTATCCTATACTAATACTTATCCTAAATGTAGATCATAAGAATTTGCATCAGTAAAATGATATCATGCAGAGACTTTAGGGCTATTAGCTACTGGTGTTGGTGCCACTTAAGATATTTTTTAAATTATTGTTGACTAAACTTTGGCTTTAACTGGGTTTTCTTTTGCAAAAAAAAAAAAGGATAATCTGAGATTGTATCTGTAATTCCGTATAGTTGAGTAACACAGTGTTATTACGCCCATGGATTCGTTGCTGCATGAATGGTGATATAACGCAGTGATGTGACACGGGGTTAGGTCGGAATCATAGGTTGGAATGCATCCTGACACGCCTCTCTGTCAGGCTCGGATGTGTCTGCAGCCTTTATAACAGAGCCGAGCAAAGTCAGTCCGGGCGGAAACCTGGGAGAGCAGCTGTGCAGAAAGAAGTACTACTCCACATCCAGCATCTGCCTTCATTCCTCATCTGGTAATGAAATATTCTCCGTTCTGCATGATTTTTAATGTTGTATTAATACCTCTCTGCCGCTGTTCAGCTAGCATTGATGGGATTCTTGCTCAATAACTTACTTTACATTGTGAGAAAGTTTTCATTATTTGAGATGATCATAAGGAAAACAAATGCATGAACTCTGATTCTTCTTAAATGAATGGAAAATAGTTCATACTTAGCACGGATATATTTAGAAAGTTATGAAGGTAAAATTATGTTAACGTTTGTTGTCCTATGCAAAGGCAAATCTTAAACATTTTGGCAATTTTTTCATGGATAAAGACGACACACCAGGCTATATGATATACTTTTTATAACGATGGGAACTTTGCAGGGCAAGAATGACCAATCATAGCCTAATCATGTCTTTTATCCCGGGAGTGTCTTTTTCTAATTACCAAACCAATGCAGTTTGACAATTGGACACTCCCTGACACATCAGGTGATTTTTTACATGTCACATTTCTAATTACATGGTACCTGAAAGACAGGTTAATCAACAAGTGGTGCAGAAAGTTTGGAGTTCATACTTGAAAACAGACTTTAATTTTCTGCCTGTGACTTCTGCTTCTAAGGTTTTGTATTGTTCTTGGGATAGTTGTTGATGGGGATGTGTCTCCTTTCAGGCCCTGAGCAAGATGGCGCACAAAGAGTTTGGGAAGGCAGGGAAAGAGCCTGGCCTGCAGGTGTGGCGGGTTGAGAGCATGGAGTTGACACCTGTCCCTGCTAACCTCTATGGAAACTTCTTCACTGGAGACTCATACATACTGCTCCGCACCAGCAACACCACCCCTGCTTCTTACAAGATTTTTGCATGGCATGGTATTTGAAATCTCCTCTTTACTTTAGATTTAAATTCCCATGTGCCATTATTTTTTCTACAGTCATTGTATGCTTAATTGATTTTGAACTATCTGATATACCACAGGTGCCGAAGCTTCACCAGATGAGAGAGGTTGTGCAGCCATCTTTATGATGCAGCTGGATGACTCCCTAGGTCAATCCCCAGTACAGTTCACTGAGTATCAGGGTGAAGAGTCAATCCCTTTTATGACCCTCTTCAAGAATGGCATCAAATACCAGGTGAGACATCCTCATCCCGTGTTTCAACAAAGTGTGATATAAACAAAACAGTATCTTCTACCTTTAAGCACCAAAAGAAATGAATTCATTATTTCAAACCAGAAAAAAGTGGAGTTTGAGCTACCTCGTGACCACCACTGCCCAAAGAGGCAGGGGCGTGTCTGGGGAGTCGGCCAGGGCTGGCATGGACCCCATTTGAAATATAATTGTACACCAAAGGTGTCACCTGTTGCTTTGGTTGCAACAGGGTGCGGAAAGTGTTCTTTGTATTTGAAAGTTATAAAAATATTATTCACATTTATACGACATTTGCAGGAGAGGAATCAGTTTTAAAATATCAAGCAAACTCTTGCTCACTGCCCAACTGTCAAGAATATATATGTTTACTACCTTTTGGTATAAAACTTGACAATAAATGTATTTTGATAGTTAGACAGTCTGCATAAGTTTCCTTACAATTCTTTTAGTACTTTAAATTTTGAGCTGAGACAAATATATTTTTGAGTCCTAAAAGGTATAGGTCATAGCCAACTGTTTTTTAGTCTTTCCTCTTATCTTCTTACAGATATTGTGGATAAATGATTATTTTATTTGTCCATGCCCCTCCAGCAGAAATCAGTGCCACAGTTAGGCGACCCAAGTCAAAAAAAGTCTGGGTCAGCCCCTGCAAAAGGGGCTGTTAAAAGATGTATTTTCATATGGGAGGAACTCCCCACAGTGCTATTTTGATAACTGTTTGGAGCTATAGTTGGTGACTCCCTCTGGTTTTCCACTGAAGGTTTCCATGTAGAGTGTAAACAGGCTGAGCAGGAACATGCCCTAAACAACAACGGGGCTGCAGATGTGATGACATCAATTAAGCCTCTGGAAAACAGACCATGGCCATTGTTGCACTTTAGCATAACACACATGAAACATTAATCATCTGGAGTCAAATTAAAAGTTCTTTTATTCCTTTCTGTTGGTTCCCTTCCCTTCCCTCTATTTCCCTGTACAGCTTTGTCAACAGGAAAACACCGAAATCAACACAAACCTTGGTTCGTCACAGGATCGCTAAATATAGCAATCATTCCCATTTGTTAGTTTCAATTAAAATCTGTGGAGTTCCTCTTGTTCACCAAGATGCATTAAGGCTTGATACATGCTTCCATCCTCTCCTCCTCCTGTGGTGCAAAAATTGGAGTTAAAGATAATGGTAGATTCCAACCCAAAATGTTTTCCCTGATTTTTGGTCCACCATCTTTAATTCTTATTTCACTTCCATGCTCTGCTGTGTGTAAGTCCATTTTCTGGATGCGCATCTTTTAACTTCAGGGTTTATGACAGAAAAAATGAAACCACAGTGATGTAGCATTTTAATCACTGAACAAGTTAGATGACTGATTTTTCTCACTTTGGAAAGAACCACAAACTGAGCTGTTGTCCCTGCTACCATTCTCTAGGTGCCAAGCGAGTCCTTTTTTTTTTTTTTTTTTTTTTTCTATTTCTAAGTTGAAAACACATGATTGAAGAACACCTTAATCAACAAGGACTTTCTCAAACTGAATCTGGTTGTCTGTTAAGTTAACGGCTAATTACAATTCAAACATTTAATGGGTGAGCAGTAGGCGGGTCAGCTAGCTGATTTTATAGACTTTTATAGAAACAAGGCTACGCCTTTACCTCTTCTATTACTGTGATAGTGGCCAGCCAACATTTTATTCACAAAATCCATCAATCAACTGATTGTAATTTTAACAACATTTGGACACCTGACTACCTCTTTCCCTGTGCTCCCAGTCAGAGCTAGGCTAGCTCAGTATCATATGTGGCATAGTCTATCAACATGATAGTGGTATTGCTGTTTTTACCTTACTCCATGACTAAATGTAACTTTTATCCCAACACAGAAAGGAGGAGTCAGCTCAGGCTTTAATCATGTGGTGACCAATGAAACAAATGTCAAACGCCTGATGCACATCAAAGGTCGACGGCAGGTCAGAGCCACAGAGGTGGACTTTGGCTGGGGAAGCTTCAACAGTGGAGACTGCTTCATCGTTGACTTGGGAAAGGTGAAAGAGGGAGGGACATGAAACATAGAACTTGTAAGAATGAAATAGTAGAGGCTTTAGGTTCAATGCAGTGTTTCACTAATACTTTATCTTCTTCTTGTTCTCTGCTCCTGTCTTGAAAAAATTACAGACCATCTACCTCTGGTATGGAAGTAAGGGCAATAAGTTTGAACGCCTGAAGGCCACTGAGCTGGCCAAGGAAATTCGGGACAATGAGCGAGGAGGGCGCCCTGAACTCGAATACATTGATGACGGCTCAGAGCCAGAGGAATTCATTAATGTGAGCTTTACCTTTTGTTTTTGTTCTATTCAGAAAATATCTGGGAAATTGAGGCTGTGGTTGCTGCAAAGACTTAATCTGACTCATTTGGTTTCTATGATGGATGTGAGTAAAATGTTGTAGTCTGTGTGCATGTGTTTATTAACAGGTGCTTGGAGAGAAGCCTGACCTCCCAGAATCTGATTCTGATGATAAGTGCGTTGATAAAAGGAACACGAACAAGGCCCAGCTCTATTTGGTAAAAACACACAAATATTCAGCTATTTTAATGTATACTTTTTATTTAGTAAGAGTACCTGAAATATTCAGATGTTAGTTGAGATGTTGGAATATATCTCTCTTCTCTGTAGATTTCTGATGCTACTGGCTCCATGAAAACAACCATGAAGGGTGAAAAGAATCCGTTCCAACAAGACAGTCTTTGCCACAGTGAATGCTACATCCTAGACAATGGGGAAGACAAAAAGATATTTGTCTGGAAAGGTATTAGTTCATGTCATCTATAAAATTCTGAAGCCTTCTAAGTTTTGAAACTATAGCAAGTCTTATTAACAACTTTACTGCTGCAGGGAAGGATGCAAACAAGGAAGAGCGCAAAGCAGCATATGCAGTTGCAGAAAAGTTCATCAAAGACAAGAATTATCCCCCAAATACCAAGGTAATAAGGCTGTTCAGTGGGAGGCTACAGAACTAAATCCATCCTGTCTTGTGCCGCTATTTATGAACATGCTGGCTCTTCTGTCCATATGAAATTATCAGATCGTTGTCATGCCAGATGGGGCTGAGACTATGCTGTTCAAGCAATTCTTCTTCAACTGGCTTGATAAGGATGAGACCACAGGCCCAGGTAAGGCCTACCGCATGGGTAAGATCGCTCAGGTGAAGCAGATTCCCTTTGACGCCACAGGACTCCACGGCAACACCACGATGGCTGCTCATCACGGCATGGTAGACGATGGCTCTGGGAAAGTCCAGGTATGGTTTTAAGAGCTTACTCCACCCAGACTGTTTTTGCTCTCTCTAAATACCAACATGGAGATGTGACAATGTTGGGTGTGCGTAGATCTGGCGTGTGGAGGGAGGTGAAAAAGTACCTGTGAAGCCATCCACCTATGGAGAGTTCTTCGGAGGTGACTGTTACCTGGTGCTGTACACCTACAACACAGGAGGCAGAGAGAGGCACATCATCTACACCTGGTAAGTGAAACCTTTTTACCTGTGTGGATATATTTGTTACAGGGAAAAATGTTGCATGACCTTCATTCATTTAGAAGAATTAACAGCTCTGTGCGGTATTTGAATATAATTAGTCATTACACTGCAACATATGAGGTCAACAAACAAAACAATGTTATTTATTGGTAGCAGACAGATGTTGTGAAGAGCAGACTGTTAGGGATGTGGCTCCAGGATCACAGACCCTGGGACACTAATTGTGATCATATTAATGTGCAGTTACAGTTCTGGTTAATTCGATGTGTCATTGTATGTAGCTTTGTAATTTCTCCTGCATCATTCTGCCAGAGTTTATGAGGACTACAATGAATCCTGTCAACACTTATAAAACCAACAATGTTCAAAATGTTCAAATTCCTCTCTATGAGACATGGCTAACAGATAAAGTAATGGACCATGAATCCATCTTAGGGGAGGTTTGTCTCTTGAACAAAAAAAAGTCAGGACACCAAATGCCCTTTTAAACTATTTAATCTGGGCAATGGCACAGACAAGTAATAGCAACAGATGCGTTGCAGCACAAAGCCATCCTCAGCGTTGCAGGTATGGGCCAGACGTGTCCCTTAAATACAGGAAGTGATTCTCAAATTTACGCTATAAAACTTTCAGGTGAAAAATCTGAACTAAAAAAAATGACATATCCATAAAAGGGAGTCAGTAACACATCTGTTTGTACTGAAACGCACCCATTGCTGTTACTGGTCTGTGCCATTGCCCATATTAAACAGTTGAAAAGGACTTTTAGTGTGCTGATATTTTTCTGTTTCGTGCTGCTGTGTAGTCGTGCACCTTTTAAAGTGTGCACAAATGTGTGTTCTCTTTTTGTCTTCTTCAAGGTTTGCCTCTTGCCTTGAAAGTCCTCGTTTCATGACCAGCCTTTTCATTGGTCTTAGACAACATTCACATATATTAACATAACAGCAGAAACTTATATTTATTCAATTGGCTGGCTTTCAATGCAAGACTGGATGTAAGTATAACCAGGGTGAACCTTGCTGCTAAACAAGTGTTGCTGTCAAGACTCATCACTGAACTCATCACTGTTGGTTTGGCTCAATTCTTGAATGAGGTGTGACAACATCATTGCCTCACTGTGTTCAGGCAAGGGCAAAAGTGCTCCAAGGACGAACTGGGAGCTTCAGCTTACCTCACCGTCAACCTGGACGATTCCATGGGTGGAGTAGCGACCCAGGTGAGAAATTCACTGCAAACACAGCTCCTTCTTTAAAGTAATAGTATGACACCACTTTCATTGGACTCTCTGGGGTGGAAAGTAACAAATGACATTTACTCAGGTCACTGAAGAAGCTTTTTTTCATGTACACATACTTTTTTAATTGTTTTTAAATCAGAGCTCTTTGTGTTGTATGTTTGTGTGAATGTTTCTGTGTAAATAAGTTGACTTGAGATTAATAAAACATTCCTGCCATTGAAGTGAAAAGTCATACCACAGCTATATTCACAAAACATGTAGGTGAAGTTTCTGCTATTTCTCCTCAGGTGCGTGTCAGCCAGGGCCAAGAGCCTCCTCATCTTGTGAGCATTTTCAAAGACAAGCCACTGGTCATCCACCTAGGAGGGACATGCCGTAAGCACGGCGAGAGCGAAACTGCAAACGTACGACTCTACCATGTCCGCCGAAGCTCCACCAGAGCCAGCCGGGCAGTCGAGGTCTGACTTGTTTGTCACATTAGCTGTGCTTGAAAGCAAAAAAAAAACTCTGACATGAATGATTCACACAATTCTTCCTGCCTTTGTGCTTCTCTTACTGACCCAGGTTGAGCCCACTGCCACCTCCCTGAACACCAATGACGTGTTTGTGCTGAAGTCTCCTGAAGCCCTGTTCATGTGGAAGGGAAAGGGAGCGACTAATGAGGAAATGGTCGCAGCCAAGTATGTTGCTGGTCTGCTTGGAGGAACTGCCAAAGAGGTGGATGAGACCAAGGAGCCAGGTGTGTGCTCTACAAAGAGCTTTTATGTCTGCAGGATACAAGTGTAAAATATTTCCTGTGGAAAAATGTGGTTTTCTCCTTGTTGTTAGCCGGTTTCTGGAAAGCACTGGGTGGGAAGAAAGACTACCAGACCTCTCCCCAACTGCAAAACGTAGTCAGGTCTCCAAGACTGTTTGCCTGTTCAAACAAGACTGGCAGGCTGATTGTACGTATTTTAACTTCTATTATTTATTCAATGAAAAAAAGATGATTGTCTTATTTTAACACATTAAATATTGTTTTACTCTACCTGATACTCAGCCAATTTCTGAAAAGCTTCTTTGTAAACATTTGTTTTAATATTTAGGCGGAGGAGGTGCCCGGCGAAGCTACACAGGTTGATCTGGCTGCTGATGATGTCATGATCATGGACACCTGGGCTCAGGTATGCTGCCTTGACTTTTAAAGGGGATTAACAGGATTACAAAAGTTGTGGTATGCTCCAGTAGATTTTGTAAGCCATCAGCCCCAAAATAGACTGAAATTCCTGTAATGTAATCCTTTCAGAATAATTCATAATCATAAGGGCTTGTTCTTGCTCAGACTGTTGTTTAAGTGTCTGACCAAATCATACAAGTTATCCCTGTGAGATGACCTTTTTTGCCAAAGAGATGATTTGACTGAAACAAGAAACAAAACAAAGCCACAAGACAACAGTTGTTTCAACTGGTAGAAGACAGGAGTTGCTGATCTCCTCCTGCCTTGGCTAGCTAGTGAGTTGTGTTTCATAAAAATGTATTTTTTAAATTTAACCTTTGATTAACCAGGCAGTCTTATTGAGACTGAAATCCTTTTTCAAGAGAGACAGTGTCAAGGTAGCAATCTCAGAGTGTTAAAAACATAAATGAACTACAAAAACAACACAGACAAATCACAACATCTCTAAAACTAGTTAAATACACAGCTGGCTTTCAAGAACAACACCCACATGCCTCTGTTACCACATTCTTTATGATCATCCTAAATGTACTCAGTGATATTAATGTGACTAATTTGACCTCTTTTGAAGCTTGTTCCATGCACAGGGTGCGTTATAGAAAAAAGTTGTTTCCTAGATCTGTCAAAACCCAGGGTACATACAGAGTAACATGTTAGAGGATCGTAAGTGGTATCCAGTAGAGCTGGTGCAGAGAAGGGTACAGAGGTAAGATGGAAGTTTCCCCGGTATCGCCTCATAAATAAAAATATATCAGTGTCGTCGTATGCGTATTGCTAAAGATGTCCAGCCCACCAAATCATAAAGAATGCAGTGTTGAGTGAGGGGTTTTGGGTTGGTAATAAAACAAAGAGATGTATGATTTACTGAATCAATGGTAAATGGACTAATATGGTTCTTTTCTCGTCTTTCTGACCACTCAAAGCGCTTTTACACTGCTCATCGCATTCACCCATTCACACTCTGATGGTAGAGGCTGCTATAGTGAGGGATCATCAGTATTAGCTACTCCCATTCATAAACATTCACACTGCTGACCGGGAGCAGTTTGGGGTTCAGTGTCTTACCCAATGTGACTGCAGGAGCTGGGATTGAACCATCAAACTTCCGATTGTGAGACAACCGACTCTACCCACTGAATCCGTACTCATTGTTAAAACAACAAAGTGGGGGCCGGTTTGGCCCAGTGGTAAAGTTGTGCACCCCATATACAGGGGCCATGTTGTCCTCAAGTGGGCTGCCAGGTTTGATTCCAGCTTGTAGCCCCTTTTTCGCATGTCACCATACCTTTTCTCTCGGTTCTTGCTCTATCCAAAGTCCTATCCTCTCTGAATAAAGGCAGAAAATAATAATAATAATAATAATAATAATAATAATAATAATAATAATAATAATAATAATAATAATAATACATTTTATTTATATAGAGCTTTTCACAGAACTCAAAGACACTTCACAAATAGCACACAATAAAAGACACAATAAAAGAAACAAGTTAGGAACACAGTGGAAATAAAAACATTAGCAATTAAAAGCAGTTCTGAAGAGGTGTGTTTTGAGGTGGGATTTCAATGTTTGTAGGTCAGTGGAGTTGCGTATGTGTGTGGGGAGGGAGTTCCAGAGGGCAGCGGCAGCAATAGAGTAAGCCTATCGCCCCAGAAAAACGCAACAATATCACTTTTTGTCACACATACACACCAAAATTTCAAAATAAGATATATTTTTTAAAAAAACATTAAAGGCAGCCGCAGATCAGCAACTCCTTTGTTTTTACAAGGTAAAATTAGTTATTTTGCCCATTAAGTCCTTTGACTTCAATTTAAAGAAAAGAAATATACGGTTGTTTCTGATCAGAAAGAAATGTCCACTTCTGTTGGAATACTTTCTGTAATGTCTGAAATTTCATCCTGTGGTAGAAAAAAAACAGCCCCACCAACAGACATACTTTGATTGGGTGTATTAGCCCTATTGGATACATTTCAACCACTACAGCTAATTTTGGAGCTCCTGTTTGAAGCATTCAACTTAAGCAATTCAGAAATGTTTTGAACTGATGAGTCAGTTACCTCTACACGACAGTTTACGGTTTAAAAATACCAGAATTCGGCCATGATGGGACAATTCAGTCTTCTACAATTCAGCTTTATTTAATATATTTATATTACTGCCTTACCCCTGAATTCCTGTGCTTATTTTTCTCACTAGGTTTTTGTTTGGGTCGGAAAGGAGGCCAATGAGACAGAGAAAACTGGATCGCTCAAAATAGGTAAAACAAACAGTACTTTCAGAAACTTGGAGAAATTACCTCAGAGAACTTATTCACGAATGGGTCTTTATTTTCCTTTCAGCCCAAGACTACCTGAACTCAGATCCTTCTGCACGTTATGGTACCCCCATCAGCATCATCAAGCAGGGTCAGGAGCCGCTTATCTTCACCGGCTGGTTCCATGCCTGGGACCCCAAGATGTGGGACCAAGATCTTCTGGAGCAAATGCAACACGAAAAGCATTAGTCGCAAAAAACATAGAAGTTGCTTCTGCATACCTGTAAGATGCATTACTCATTATGTAGCAAGTAAGATAAAGGTACTTTATTAATCCCTAGGGGGGAAATTCAATTTTTTCATTGTTATGAGATTGGAATTTGAATGATCTGCTGGGTTGGTGTGCAGCTCTGAGATGTATGGACAATAAATGATTTGATGACACATTTTTGCAAATCTGTTTTACCTTAAGAATCCTCAAAGGATGTTTTTGTAGTATAAAGAAATGCATACATAATCTTCTATGAGCACATTTTGGAAAATAAATCAGATGCTTATGTGAAAGTTCCTAGATTTCTCTAATGCAAAGTGTTTTCATTTTTTCATATGCATAAGAAAGTTTTTTTTGTGTGTTTTTTTTTTTTTACAAATGTTTACGATCTAATGAAAATATGATGCACTATTTGTAGGAAAGTATAGTCTTTCAAAAAACTGTTCATAGATTAGATACTGACATTGAAAACGTCTCAAACTTATTTGCTTGCAATAGATAACATGTATATTTTGAATTTAACCTCTCATGTTGTAGGCTGCAAAGAAAGTTTGGGCTTTTTGAGGTAGAATTTGAATAAAAGTGATTTTTAAAATAATCTCTGAATGCAATTCTTTATCAAAACAACATGTCTTTTTTCTATCATCCCTCTGACCATGTCCATATGATAAACAATGTCCACCTGATAAAGTGCAATAATAAAGTTGTTATTATTAGCCTGAATCCACCTCAGCACCATGCAAAGGCCAAGCTTGATGGTAATCTTCAGGCTATGTGCACAAGGCTTCTGCTGAGTTGCAGACCTGTGGATTAAGGAGTGGGCTTTAAACAGCCTCCACACCCCCTCTTACCTCCCCTCTTTTGTTCTCTTCCATTCTCTACTGCTTGAGCTGCAAGACAAACACCGGTCCAGCACGATGAACCAGAAGGTGGTACTCATCACAGGATGCTCCTCTGGGATTGGCCTTGCCTTGGCTGCCCGCATAGCGAAGGATGAGAAGAAGAGGTTCATGGGTAAATCTCTACCATTTAATAAATCATTTTCTTACTTTGCTATAATAATCAACTTAATATTTGAAACAGTGTCATAGGTATAAGAATAACCTGACAAGGAAAAGAATCAAAGAGCTGAAGGAGAGCTGACAGTTTCATTTAGATATCTGGGGAGAAAGTCATTTAACAACTAAGGGATGAATATACATGTTTTTTGACATTTCTAGAAGATACCCTGATTGTTTAAAAGAGGAGGATTAGTTTCTTTAAAATAATAATCAGTTTAAATGTTTTTAATCTAAGCCTGCGCAGAGACCGCGCCTAAGCACACCTGATTTAGTCTCAACAGAGGTAATAATGGATGAGTTAGCCGCTATTTCCTTAAACATACATTGAGTGACTGCAATATTTGGGATGAACTATTCAATAATTGCCATAAATTCTAATTTGAAATTGTGTCAATGGGAGATGAATGTACTATGTACGCACATTACAACATACATGTCCAATTACATAACCTTAGATGACATCTCCATCCTAGCTATTTCCATGCAGTTCTTTATTTAACTAATCTTTGGAATGATGAATAACTATGTTAGATATACTTATCTATATCAGAAATATATAATGACTTATTATGTTGTTAGCTGCTAATGGAGTTTTATTGGGGGTGGTTGTAACTCACTCTGTAGGGACGTTGTCTGTTCAAGTCCTAGTACAGACCAAGCTTGGAAATTGGGCTGGTCTCTGAAGAGGCTTCAGTTCACTTCCAGCTGTCATTTCTCAACACTTTGCAGTCTATGCCACTATGAGGAACCTCAGTAAGGCTGAGGCGCTGGTTGAGGAAGCGGGACGATCTCTGGGCAGGACTTTGGAGCTCAAACAGCTGGACGTGTGTGATGAGGACTCCATCAAAGCCTGTGTGGACAGCCTGCCTGAGCGCAGGGTGGATGTTCTAAGTAAGTCAACACAATTTGGTTCAATGCACAAAAATTCTGCAAGCACTGCCTTCCATTTGAATTGTCTTTGCAATCACGCAGAATGTTCCAAAACAGTTGTACTGTACTGGTCTCAACATTAATTGTAATGACTGACCTCCTTTACAGTCAGCAATGCTGGGATGGGTCTGATTGGACCCATCGAGTGTCAGTCTGTCCATGAGATGAAGACCGTCATGGACACCAACTTCTTTGGGCTTGTGCGTCTACTGAAGGAAATCTTACCTGACATGAAGAGGAGGAAAAAAGGCCATATTGTTGTGATAAGCAGCGTTATGGGAATTCAGGGTAAAGACAATACACCATCACAGGGTTTATTTTTGATGAACAAATACATTTCGAACAGTTTCTGACTCTGCTCTGTTTTTTAGGAATTTTATTCAACGATGTCTATGCAGCATCAAAGTTCGCAGTGGAAGGTTTCTGTGAGAGTTTAGCAGTGCAAGCCATGAGGTTTAATCTCAGGTGATTTTATGCTCCTTCTACATGTACGGGTCAGTCCAGTTTTCATTGAGATCCAGACTGCATTGACAAAGCTGGGATCAGTAAGGGAAACAGCATTCCTCTTCAGAACTAACATGAAAATGCCTCTAAATCCTCACTTGTCTGTCTGACACTTCTGCACACACATATTGCACAACCAGAGAAACCACTGTTTATTCATTGAGAGGAAAATATGCCAGCCAAAGTATGTCACTGCAAAAGCAACAACAACACACCCTGGTCTGAGGGCAGGTCTCAACATGGTCTTACACAGTTACCCATTGTCACATCTCTGCAGGGTAGTGTTAAAAGAAGGCTGTACGCTACACAAAATGTTTCATCTCAGTATATTGAAGGTGAAACGAACTGTTATATAATACATTCCTTCTTTTCTGTTCCCAGTATCAGCCTCATTGAGCCAGGTCCAGTGATAACAGAGTTTGAGCGTAAAGTCTATGACGAGGGTTTGAAAACTGATCTCAGTAAAGCCGACAAAGTGACTGCTGACATGTTCACAAACATCTACCTGAAGAACTACAAACAAATCTTTGAAACCCTCGGGCAGACTGCTGAGGACGTAGCAGAGGTGGAGTATTCTTCATTCACAGACGTCCTCATGAAAGACTAATGTACCTGTGATGTGTTCATATGGTTTTATTTCATCTGTGTTTTTTTCCACTTAGCACACTCTCAAGATCATCACCATGGATAATCCCCCTTTCCGTCATCAGACAAACACATTGTACACCCCTATGACCACACTCAAGTACGCTGACCCTAACGGTGACCTCCCAATAGACACCTTTTACAAAATGGTGTTTGAACATGACAAGGTTTTTAGCGCCAGTCTGAACTTCATCAAACTTCTGCGCTGGAGAAGTCGGAAGAGCTTTACGTTGGAGAAGGACAAGAACAACTAACAGCCTGCAAATCTTAGTTTGAGTATTTGTGAGATATATTAATTCATGTGGAGAGCTGCTGTAATTCTCTCTTGTAATATTTGAAGCTTGAAGACTACTCTCCTTGCAAAGTTGAACAAGGGTTATTAAGGAGAAATAAAAATATGACAGATGTAGATCACGTAAAAATGGAGTGTTATTCTATATGTGTCTGTGTACTTCTGCTCCAGGTATCAACCACACCCTGGAACATTCAGCCAACCACTATATCTCTCTTAACTCGTTAATCCTTCAAGCCCCATGTTACATAAATGGAAGCTGTAAGCAGAACTGTGAAGGGCAGAGTCAAGGTCGAGGTTTTAAGATTTAGTATTCTGATTATTCAGATAGTGAGGCTGCCTTACTCACTTTAAGACTTTTCCTAATAATATAACTACCTTAGAAGGCATTAGTCTGGCATCCAGCACCTCTGCTTGGAATCTGGGAGCCCTATTAATCAAGATTTGTCCTTCAACTCCCAGTTTCAGCAAATTTCAAGGTCAGCTTTTTTCACTTTCGCAATATTTCTAAAATTAGACAATCCTGTCTCAGAGCGACGCAGAAAAACTAGTACATGCATTTGTTCCCTCCAGGTTAGATTACTGTAATTCCCTTTTATCAGGTTGCCCCAATAAGTCTCTAAAGACTCTTCAGCTAGTTCAAAACACTGCAGCTCGAGTATTGACTAGAACTAGGAAGGGAGAGCACATCTCTCCAGTGTTAGCTTCTCTACACTGACTCCCAATAAAATCTAGAATATAATTTAAAATCCTTCTTTTGACCTACAGAGCTCTTAATGGTCAGACACACTTGTATCTTAAAGAGCTCATAATGCCCTATTACCCCTCTAGAACACTACGTTCCAAACATGCAGGCCTGCTGGTCCTAACTAAAGTCTCTAAAAGTAGTGGGAGGTAGAGCCTTCAGTTATCAGGCCCTCTCCTTTGGAATCATCTACCAGTTAGGGTCCAGGAGGCAAGACACCCTCTCCACTTTTAAGAGTAGCCTTCAAACTTTCCTTTTGATAAAGCTTATAGTTAGAGCTCGCTCAGGCTTTGACCCGCTCTATGCTGCTATAGGCTTAGACTGCCGGGGGAACTGGCGCTCTGACACACTGGTTCTGCTCGAGGTTTCTGCCTGTTAAAAGTAAGTTTTTCCTTCCCGCTGTAACTAGCTAAATACTGCAAGGTGCAATGCTCATGGTGGATTAAGATGAGATAAGACTGAGTCTTATCCTGTCTTGATGTTGAGTCTTTATTAATAACAGAACATAGAGTACGGTCTAGACCTGCTATGTTTGTAAAAGCATCTTGAGATAACGTTTGTTGTGATTTGGCGCTATACAAATAAAGATTGATTGATTGATTGATTGATTGATTGAAGACAGTATAAACAATTTAAGACATTAAAGCTCCTATTAGGGATCCTTAAGCGTATGAGCAGTGTGGCACGCCCTGTGGACAAAGCACATCTTATATTGTTTCTGATCTTGTTCTGTACATGTGTAAGAAGTGATTTGGACTCAAATATCTAATCCTTCTTTCTTTATTCATCAAACCCTGAATGTTTGTTAAAAAGGCTGTTTTAGTGGTAACTGTTACTTACGTTGTCTGACACCTATCTGTTACATAGGTCCATAAAAAGTTACAATCTAGAAATGATCAGTCTTGTTACTGATGGTCTTATTTGTTTTTGCAGGTCATACTGAAGCCTCAGTACTAATATCAGTCTGTTTCATAGCCAACTAAAAACTCCTTACGGGAGCTTTAAGATAAGTTTATCCCAGACATCCATGTTATTTCTTTAAAACCTGCGTTGTCAGACATACAGTAGGCTTTGTTTTGGGGACAGCGGGTTATGTAGGCTATTCACACATGAGCAGATGTGGGATTCAGCTGTTTGATCTGAGCCTTGCATCACATGGACTTAACATTTTGTCAAATATAAAAATACTTTGAACAGACTTCACAAATGCCCTGTTCCTATTTTTCCAATAATAAATCCAATGTCCAGTCAATACCATCAAGTTGATTTATTTCCAGATTAAAACAACAAACATGATTACACACTTCATCTTACAAAAGCACCTTAGTCCCCTTCCTTGTGCATCACACTCGCCTGCTACCTTCATGTGATTCATGTCAGACTAATGATTGATCAGGTGCTTAGTGCCCCCTGGTGTTACAAAGAGAAAACTCACTTTCCTGTCATGCATGCAGCGTACAGCTGAACAAAAGGTCTTTACTCTGTAAACAAACAACCGTGTAAGGGTTTAAGTAACAGGGAACAAAAATGACATCATCCTTTGCGTTGGCAGATTTGGTTATTAAAAACTATCTAAATAAAGGCAAATACTTGTCAAAATAATAAAAACAAGACTCTGTAAGGAAATAACTCGCTGACTATATCTTGTGGTTACATAAATAATTTAAAAAAGGTATGGTTTTTAATTACACAATACTTTTTCAGGCCCTTTTGTTTATTTATTTATTTATTTATTTATTTATTTATTTATTTATTTCACTTTTTATTAATTTCTGACTGATTTTGCCGGTGTACATTGTCCAATATATTCCGTCAGTACAATTCATTCAGTCATTGCATTGTAATGATGACAATGCATAGGTGAACAAAAATGACAACATAAAGCCTACAAATGATCCGTTTTTATGATCCACCCCCCCACATCTCACCCCCCACATGGGTATTTGATCAGAAATATACCTGTAAGACATTTTTTTGAAATTTACAGTAAGTCAGGAAAATATATAGGCAGATTGCATGAATAAATGAATAAATAAATAAAGGATTAAATGACTCTTTATTCCATTTAGATATAATTGCTAATGGAGTTTGTGTTTGTTCCACAGTCCATGGTCTGTTCTAACAGCATATTATAAAACAGTGAGACATCCTTTGGGTAAAAGTAAAATTTTCTTAATAATTACCACAGCTGGATGGGCAGCAAGTGGCTGGTCAACCAGAACATTTGCAGCTCGTATGGCAGAGTGCAGTTGTTAAAACAAAAAGAAAGTGTTGCTTGACAGGCCCTTTTGTTTCTAATGACAAGTATCCCATATTGCACACACACACAAAACTAATGAAAACTAAGCTTCTTAAAAACAATAAAAACCTAAGCTCAGCAAAACAAACAAACCAGCATTAAAATAGTAAGAAATGAACTGAAATCGAACAGAAAGATTCAACAACATATAAATATAATAACAAATGAAAAGTACCAAACTGTTTTATTAAAGCCAGCTGTAATAAAAACGTGTAACCATAAAAACAGGTATTTAATACACGCTGGGAGAACAGTAGGTGGCGCTGAACACCAGCAAGGTGACCTCATGTGCCACTAGATGACGACACATCCGGCCCTTTGCGTGACGTTGTTTCCGGTTAAATCGAACTACCGCTAAGCTAATGTTTCTGAATACTTTAACATTTAAGTTCACTCTTTGTAGCTTCAAATACTTTTGAATCAAGTAAGTCGATGCGATGAGAAGTATATTGCTGTGTTTTTGGAGACTTTATTCCACTCGTGATGTCCACCCTGTCGGTAATTTAGCCACATATGGCTCACAGTTCATTGTTAGCTTAGCATTAGGCATGCTCTGAGGGTCTGCTGTCTAACGGCTAACTGTCGACAGAGACCACAGCTGACACCTAGCGTGGAAGATAGCTTAGTTTCTCTAAAGTATTCACATTTATTTATTGTGCTTATGCGTGTTTCTGTCTCTGAAGTACCTGGCACTTTCAACATCTCAACACGAGCGGTCCTCATGTGCTGAAGCACGGAGAGATATCCGCTTTTAGCAGACTAAGCAGTCTAAGTTTCAGGAAACGACTTTATTGTGGTTGACTTTTCAATCAGTCGCCTTGACTGAGTATTTAACCCACACTCCACAAACTTAAACCCACCTGTGATAGTCTGCTGAGATATTCTACATCTCAGTCCACACTCGGAGCTGTTATTATTGCGTGGTTTGGGTGATCTTGTCTGCCACGATGGCTTCTTCCTCTGGAAACGACGACGACCTCACCATCCCCAGAGCAGCCATCAACAAGATGATTAAAGAAACTCTCCCTAACGTCAGGGTGGCTAACGACGCCAGAGAGCTGGTGGTGAACTGTTGTACAGAGTTCATACACCTCATCTCCTCTGAAGCCAATGAGATATGCAACAAGTCCGACAAGAAGACCATCTCTCCTGAGCATGTCATCAACGGTGAGTCCTGCTCCACGTTTAGTAAATTGAGGAGTATAGAAGGGGGTGTGTCCGTGTCCACGCCATGCAGTGTGATTATTTTGCTCTCTTTGCCTCTTGTTTTCATGCTACAGCCCTGGAGAGTCTGGGGTTCGCTTCATACATCACAGAGGTGAAGGATGTCCTACAGGAGTGTAAAACTGTCGCCCTGAAAAGGAGGAAGGCGAGCTCTCGCCTGGAGAACCTGGGCATCCCGGAGGAAGAGCTGCTCAGACAACAACAGGAACTGTTTGCTAAGGTACAACTGGGATGTTATGGTCTCAACAACTTCTTATGATGTCTTGATCTGAAAATATAACAACAACTCTCCACATATTGATGTTTACCATGAAACTGTGACTTTTTTTTGGGATGGTGGCTTCTAGGGGTGTAACGATTCTTTTCAACAATGGTTCATATCACTATTTGTGGTTGCAGATACAATTAAAGGACGATATTGGTTCATTTAGAACGATACGATCTGAAATGATTCAGTGACTTGAAATCGATTCAGTAACTTTTCAGCTAAAAATTCAACCAGAGTGACTGAAATAAAAACGTTGATACAGCTCGCATCAGATACAAAACTCTAATCATGACTTACAAAGCAGTCACCAAAACCGCTCCAGTTTACCTGGAACCCCTCATCCAGGTCTACTGCCCTTCTCACCCGCTACGCTCAGCCTCTGAAAAGCGCCTAGTGCTTCCAGCACACAAGGCCTCAAAATCCCTAGCTTGACTCTTCTCTTCTGTTGCCCCTAAATGGTGGAATGAACTGGTCAACTCCATTTGATCTGCAGAGTCCCTCTCTACTTTTAAAAGACAGCTAAAGACCCAGCTCTTTAGGAAGCACTGTGCACTTAGCTAGACTGTTCTCCACTGTTGTCCCCAGTGGCAGACCATGTCGTCCAGCTACAATTGACTCGCACTGTCCTGCTCTACTCTGGGAATCTGTGTTCAGGTCTGGAGTGACCCAGCACTTGGTACTTTGGTCATTATCGTGGTGATGTTAATTGTTGATGATGATAATGGAAGGTCTTAAATGGTTTGGTTGCATCATTGTAGATGTTCCTTATTTTACAAAAAAAATATCCTTATTTATTTTTGTGCATTGCCTTTACACTGCTTGGCAGTACCTGCACCCAAATTGACTTGAAGCACTTTGTTACTCGTATTGATCTTGTTTCCTCTTGTCTAGATCTTTGCTTGTGTTGTTCTTGTTCTCGTATGTACGCCGCTTTGGATAAAAGCGTCTGCTAAATGACATTGTAACATTGTAACATTGATACTGGACAGTCCTAGAGTCCTGTTGTTTCTTGTAAGAGAATCGGGTATAAATTAATTATGGATATAAACAAACGAGGTCTGAGGCTTCTGCAGAGCTGATGTTACCTCGCGCTGCTGCTGCTGCAGCAGGAACGCTCCAAAAGGCGCCTGGGCGATCTGCGTTGTGTGAAATCCCATGGTTTCTTAGTAGGTGGTTGGATAGATTTGTGGTGTTGCCGTGGTAATTTACTTGACCTTTACATATCCTACAAACAGTGAGCGACTTACTTAGAACATCTCTGTCTTTGCAAAAGCCAAAGTGATTCAACACGCTGGACCACAATGGTGGCTAGATCATTTCTGTCTCGCCGGCTTCTCCTCTGCCATCCACCATGCTGTGTTTTGTTGTCTGCTGGTGCGTTGCGATGACGTCACAGGCAGGCAGTCTGAATTGAGTAACATTTAACGTCTTTATCATTAAAAGTGCAAAAAAAACCACATCCATATAAAGGCTGCTGTGCTTCAATCAAATGTGTTATTTCCTCGTATGGATACAATCGATTTATTCCCTTTTAAAACGATGTTAGATCGATATATGTTGTCCTGAAGGCCAACTTGCCGAGCACAGATCGATGTAGTCGGATCATAGGAATATAAATCAATACATCGATGTAGTAGATGAATCGTTACACCTCTTGTGGCTTCAAATCTCATTATTGATAAATCAGGGTTGCCAACTGTGAGTGTCTGGCTGGATTGACATTTTTATGATATGGACCTGATCACATATATTGAATCGCATGCACTTATTTTGATCACACATGGATTTAACATAAGAATGGACAGTGGTGTACTCCGTCTGCTTGAAGGGGCGAGGAAACTAGAAGAGCACTTCCTTTCAAACTCAAAGTTTAGGGTTAATTTAAACATAAGGAGGCAGGGGATTCTGGGGGTCCACCTAACACTTAATTCCCTTCATTCAGGTGAATATTTGTGTGGGCATTTCTGCTGGGAATTCAATTATGTAAAAGTAGTAAAATTGAATCTGTTATTTTTCATGAGGTCTCTTTAAGATGAAGTAGTCCAATTTAAATCAGAGGAAAAATGAATAAATAAACACACAGGTGTTTAACTGAACTCCCAAATCATTCAGGTATGATAACAGTGATAGCTTGACTAAAATAAGGGAGGCTTTGCAGCCTTTTCCTTTTTACTGCAGTAGTTCAACTAAAGAAAATTCATTGTGCCGATATTTTACGGACACTATATGGCAGCTGAGGTCAATTTTAAGGTGGAGTATTATGTTTCATATTACTCTGAACGAGTTAACGTCAAATGTCAAAACCATAACTGAGCGTTGTGTTCGTTTTTGATAGTTTCATTCAAGGGCAAGGGGAAGACAATGCATTGATTACATTGTTGTATAGAATTAATTGCAGAGAGATGCATTTGTGGGTCATCCTAGGACTGCTTCTAGTTTACTAAATGTGTGTTATGCATTATGAATAATTGTGGTTTATTTACTAGGTGCACCAAAAGTAGACCTATCCTCCCATTCAACAGCTGAGCGAGAGACATGTAGCTCTGTGAACTGTTTAGCAGATCACACCATGCAATTTAGGTTGCATTTTCTTAAAGCACTCAATCTGGAGAGAGGGACATGGAAAAGAATAAAAGAGTAGGCCATGTTTTAAAATATCTAACTATAAAAAGTCCCTGAAAACATGAGCTCTCACTCCCTCCCTATCTGTGCAGTTTGATCCACCAGAGAGTAGCTTTGAGAGAAGCCAAGTGCATTGTTGTTGTTACATCATACCCAACCAGCCCTCTCCACTACTCCTGTGCGCCTTGCTTGCTAGCTTCAGGAAAACTCCACTCATTTGCAGTGAGTGCACAGTGAGGAGTGTGCATTAGTAGGCAGGTAGACAGACATTAACCCAGCCAATCATCTTGTTTGAAGAGGCTAATTTTAGAGATGTAAGCAACACGGTAAAAAATCCATACAATTAAGGGTGGATTAAAATCGATTCAACAACATTTGTATCAGGATATTATTTTTAAACAGAAGAAGGCTCTATCTGCATTTCACTCCTCTTGTTCAACATCATTAAGTCTCTTGCGCTGCTCTCTCATCACTCACTGAGTTGAGGTGTTTTAAGTTTAAAGCATGTTTCAGAATCAGCTGACTGAAGGTGTTGCTCACAGCGGAGACGCTCAGCTAGGGGCTGAGTGACAGGTCTCCACGAGCGCTTTTTTTCTTCGCCGCCAGACTGATTCTGACCTACGTTCACATGCTTATTTTTCTCAATAAGAACGAAAAAACTGGACACTATGAGTCCAAAGTCTTATTCTGTTCAGTTGTCCTGTTGCAGTAAATCCACATGTTGTAGTCTGAGTCTTCACTCTATTAACATGCGTCTAAGGAGATTATTTATAAGCCTGCTCCTCACGATGATATTCAGCGTGTTTACATTTTGAACACCTCAATATGATCAGTATCTGTTTAATATGTCAGTAATATACACAGTGTCGTGAAGGAAGATTTGATTTAGGGGGGAAAAAACGCATTTGTCATTATTTTTGACATGGAAAACGTTCACGTTTTTTTAATGATTAAACTATAATTGATCGTTAACATTTCCCAAAGATTGATCACAGAAAATACTTGAAATTGACATCCCTAATTTAAAGAGATTGACCTTATTTGTTTTAATATTTAATACTTTCATTTGGGAATCGTTCACTTTCCATTTCTCTATAACTGTTCTGAAATTTTCCAACATGGTATTTTTGAACGGTGATTTTAGTTTTTTTGCAAGGTGCTGAAAAAAAGTGTGAAGTGTTTTTATTTGAGTTACAACAAATCTTAAAAATGAAAGAGGAGGGGCGCTGTTGGCCTAGAGGTTTAAGCGCCCCACATACAGAGGCTACAGTCCTCGTCGCAGGGGTTGCCGGCTCGATTACCGGCCGGACAACCATTTCCTGCATGTCTTCCCCCACTCTCTACTCCCCACATTTCCTGTCTCTCTTCAGCTGTCCTATCAAATAAAGGCAAAAAGGCCCAAAAAAATTATTTAAAAAAAAAAAAATGAAAGAGGATTACTTTGTTTACAAGGAAATATAAGAGAAAAAATACATATTGCAACTGTTCATATCTGAGAATTGAAATAAAATAATAGTTATTTCAATTTTGAGTTCAATCCAGTTTTCTTGAAAATCATTAGAGAATCGTGAATTGTATCATGAACAAAAAATCAAGATTCGAATGGAATCGTGGGTTGAGTGTTTTGGATGAGATAGATAGATAGATAGATAGATAGATCGATCGATCAATCTTTATTTGTCCTTAATAAGGAGATTTGTTGCCACCGTCTGTACAGGAATACATGTATGAACCGGCTCACAGCAATTGTGCACCTCATCCCACATATATACACACCAGACACATATGAATACACTGAACACATATAAAACACACCGAACACATATGAACACACTGGACACAGATATGCACAGTTGTAACAGAATGCTTATAGAATAATCTGCAGACCCCAGCTTTAACTATGTCTTTCTGTCTGAGTAAACACAAAATATGCACGGCTAAAACCCTGCAGCTACTGCTGGTACGTTACAAAAAGCTTGAACCTGTTCAGTTGTGATGCTGGCAAAACAGTTCTAGTGATTGGGATGCCTTTTCTGTGATTTCATTTTGTGCAGCTCTTATTTAACACCATGCTAATCCTTGGTTATAACTTTAATAACCTCTATGTACTGTTTTTATCACATATCTCATCTCAGTTCTTCTTTATGTCTGCAGGCACGACAGCAGCAGGCAGAGCTCGCCCAGCAGGAGTGGTTACAGATGCAGCAGGCCGCCCAACAGGCACAGATGGCAGCAGCATCTGCCAGCGCCGCCCAGCAGGCCGGCTCCTCTCAGGACGAAGACGAAGAGGATGACATGTGATCCCCCTGACGGCATCCTTCAATTTGTCTGGATCCCTTCCTGGGACAGTGTCGGCACACGAATCTTCTCGTACTGTCATCGGCAGAGACATGAGATGTGTTAGACTGCTTAGTGTAACATGGATTATACACATTGGAATGGACAGTGAAGAGAACGATGAAGAGGGATTGCCACATGTTCTGATACCAGAACCAGAAAATGATTTGAATTAAGAGGCTGTTAATGAAGTTTTTGATTAATCTCTTCGACCCCCTTTTTTTTCCAGTTGCTTCTGTTTATGTCTTGACTTTATGTTGTGAGTAATTTGTAGATTTCTGGATGTGTTGTGGACTCACAGAGGGCAGACATTGCTTGGGATCTGTCAGTCAATATTGGTGGTAAAGCAGCATGTGTTTGCTTCTTCAGGTACTGCACCAGATAGTTTACCTACTGTATGTTATCAGTTGCTCTCGATCACTTTAGGATGACTGCTTTGGGAACGTTTCAGAGCAGATGATTTCTCCTCTCTGGCGGTCACACAGGATTGCTTTAGGGGTTGTGAATATTGGAATATTTTTTTGTTAAGTAGAGAAATAAGTGGACATTTTGTTTAAATTGAGCTCATTCAGATACTTTTTGTTGCATTTTCTTTCTACCTTAAACCACACACAGTATTGCTAATTAGCCGCACCTTTCAGAAAGAGAATATTTTTGTCTCTGAACCAAAGACAGACAAACAGCCCAGACAGATTTTGTGTTTTTAAAAGGTGTAGGTGCTACTGTGCTTGTCCTCGCTGACTCCAGGTCAGTGTAAGCAATGTTACAGATAATGAACCCATGACTTTGTAAGATACTTTGATATTCAGGCTGAATTTGTTATTCCCCCCTCTCCCTTGGGTGCAGTATCAAACGTTTGCATTGTGACTGTGGTCAATCCTCAGTGTAAAGACGTAATTTTCTTGTGAAGGACATTCACTTGCCAATGCTACAAAAGGTGTCTTCTATAAGCAATAAAGGAATCATGTTTTATAGACAACTGTTTTGTCTTTGCTTTCATCTTTTATTTGTTGACAATGTATTTTTCTGAATCCACACAGAAAGGTTGCAGCCCCTCCCCTCCTCTGCACTCACTCTGTTTGACGTTGCTTTGTACCTCCTGGGATAGTCAGATGTGAATGAGGAGAGAAAGAGGGATGTAGCAGCTGAGTGCTCAGCCCATTGGGACCACAGGCTTTTTGTCTGGAGCATCACTTCCTTCAAAAAATGTCAGGAGCAATTATAGAGAACATGAGCACGAGGAAGTTGGTTATCTTCGGTTTGTTTATTCTCCTGTTTCAAGTCCTCTCAGTCATGGTCGGAGCATTTATCGGTAAGTTGTACGATTTTCTTTATTTCATTGGAATCGCAGTTAACATTTCTGGAAGTAGATCCTAAAACTAATTTGCTTCTTAAGATTTATTGCAACCAAATAATTACACTATGTGCACTTGCATGGCCAAACATCTTGTCTCTGAGAGATTATTCCTCTCTGCCTTAGCCCCCAATCCCACCAGTGCCATCCGCTACCTTGCCACCAAATGCATCAATCGGCACAGGTCACGCATCTGGCTCATGCCATGGGGATCAAACCGGTGCCAGCAGATCCACAGTTTTGATGAGCCTCTTGCAAAATTACTGGACGCCAATGACATTGTGTTTGCTGTGCATGTTCCTCTCCCCAACCGGGAGATGAGCCCCTGGTTTCAGTACATGCTGGCCGTTCTGCAGGTTGATATTGCTTTCAAAATGATCAATCAGATCGGTAAGACTTTTGTTTTTCTAAGAAGTTCTGATGAAATAAGTTAAGATGAATTTTAGTTCTTGATATGAACGTCTTTTAACTCTTATGTCTTTGTATAGAAGATGATGTCGTCATTACTATTGATGCTGGCCTGGCACACAGGGATGATTTGAAATCAAAGTGGACCACAAAGTTTCACTCAGTGGAGCAAAGGCCGCTCCGGTGCACCTTTGATGTCCCAAAGGTAAATCTGCATGGAGGAGTGAAACTTGCAATTTTGTTTTATTGCTGATTAAACTGAGGTGTATTTCCACTATCGCTCAATTCATCTTTTAGTTAAAAAAATTCGAAAAATTTCGAAAAAACGAATCAAAATTACTCAGTTTTTAGTGTTAATTATTGAATTGCTGCATTTGTCTGAACAACATTTAGAAACCCAAACACTCTTGATTTAAAGTCTAACAAAAACAACACATTCCTGCACTGGAACAACCAGCAAGTGTATGCCAGTCTGCTTGAATGTGCAAAATGATAAAAAACTAATCATTATAATATTTGTCGGTACATTGTCTTATGATGGACCTGCATGACTGCATTACATACACTACCAGTCAAACGTTTGGAAACAACTTCTCATTCAAGGGTTTGTATTTATTCTAATTACTGTAAACACTGTAGATTAATACTGAAGACATCAAAACTATGAAAGAACATATATGGATTTATGTAATGAACAAAAAAGTGTTAAACAAAGCAGAATATGTTTTATATTTTACATTCTGTAAAGTAGCCCCCTTTTTTTCTTCATGACAGCTTTGCACACTCTTGGTATTCTCTCAGTCTGCTTCATGAAGTGGTCTCCTGGAATGGTTTCTAATTAACATGAGCCTTGTCAAGAGTTCATTTGTAGAATGACTTGCCTTCTTAATGTGTTTGAGACCATCAGTTGTGTTGTTCAGAGGTAGGGTTAGTACACAACGGATAGCCCTATTTGACTACTGTTGTAATCCAGATTATGGTAAAACCAGATTATTTCATAGAGTTGATGTCTTCAGTATTAATCTACAATGTTGAAAATAATTAAAATAAATAAAACAATTCAATGAGAAGGTGTGTCCAAACTTTTGACTGGTAGTGTAAATGCTAATAAATGATCACTGGATGTCTCCCTGTGTAGTAACCTGTAACAGTGCATGCTTTTGCAGACATATGAAAATGAAGGCCGCTTCTATCAGTGCGACCCCATACCATTCATGGAACTGGGAAGTGTGGCGCATAAATACTTTCTCATTAACCTGCGCCTGCCAGTGAATGACACAGTGAATGTTGGCATTGGAGACATAAAGGACATCCATATAGTGGTGAGTTTTATTTCTTATAACTTAAAATCTAAAATCTCTAATAAAATTCTTTGGATTTAAGTAAAATATAAAGCCCCCATATTCAAACATAAATGTCTCTGCTCCCTCAGGGCATTCACCAAAATGGAGGCTTCACCAAAGTGTGGATCAGCATGAAGACTGTGTTCAGCCCCTGGATATTTGTGGCAACAGTTTGGTACTGGCACAGGATCAGCCTCATGACAAGACCTCCAGTCCTTTTAGAGAAGTATGAGTCAGTAGAGAACAATGGCTAACTACAGCATTTATCAAATCCACATTCTTTTTTTATTTTACACTAGTACAGTATAATTGAAGCCACTCGTCAAAGATTTACAGAACCCAAATTTAGTCAGAAAACATACATTTTCAAAGAAGTTATCTAGAAATTTTAAACAAATCTACAACAATAAGAAAAAATAATGTATGTATGTGATAATTTTAGAATTAGGAATTAACAATTTTTGGGGAAAGGCATCAAATAATTTAACTTTTCTTCTTTTTGGGGAGGTGGTCTTGTAAATGATTTCCATTTAGAAATGTAATATTAACCGAGATAAAACTTGTTATGAGTTTTAGTCATTCAAATTTTTTCCCCCACAATTTCTTAGTTATTATTATGCATTACTCTTATAATTTTCATTTCATGCTTTGATTTTCTCTCTCTCGTACAATCCCTTCATCTGCACAGACTTTGGTTATATGTTTCTTGCTGGCTGAACACATCATTCTGTTTTTAAAAGGTAGAGTGAAGTCATCTCTGTTGCTCTTATTTGTAACATTGAGTGCAGCCCAGGCTTTATAAGTCACTCAATGAACTTACAGCCCCAGGTAAACCCTCTTTCATACTTTAAAGACATATCAGTGCCTCAGAGGGGCTTTTTGGAGAGCAGGAGAGTTGACATGTGCTTGATTTGAAATGACATGTGTGCGATGTCTTACGTACACAATTGTCCTCTGTGAATTGGGTCAACACTCTGCCCACAGCAGAAAGTTACTTGTTTCATAAGAACAAATGTAAAGGGATGGTAGCATTTTTTCTTGTGCAGGGTGATTTTGGCTCTTGGCATCTCCATGATGTTCCTGAACGTGCCTGTGGAGTGGCTCTCTCTGGGTTTTGAGTGGACGTGGATGCTGCTGTTTGAGGATGTTCAGCAGGGCATCTTTTACGCCACTCTGTTCTGTTTCTGGATCATCTTCTGTGGTGAACACCTCATGGTTAGAAACTTTCACCTGTTTTCAAGCGTACCCTCCACATACTGTCACTACAGTTGTACAATTTCTAACAACAACAAATCCCTTAGGACCAAAGTCAGAGGAATCGGCTCTCAGCGTACTGGTGGCAGGTTGGGCTGGTGGTGTTTGGTTCATCTATTCTCCTCATATTTGACCTGAGTGAAAGGTAATGACATGACTGCTGTAATACTATCTATGCTTTCATGTATGTATTATTTTTTCAATGTTAGTGTCCTTTATTTGATTTAAAGGGGGGTTCATTTGACCAATCCTTTCTACAGTGTTTGGGCATCAAAGGTTGGGTCGAGGGTGACAGTATCCTTCAGATATTTACACTGAATCATAAACAGTCTGATTTCTAAGAACATACTTGAACATAGTCTCTTTCCTTGACTGTCATCACAGATTACTTTCATTATTGTTGCAGGGATTTCTGTTTGTCTATATTTTGTCTCCTTGTGTGGCATGGTGCGATGTGTGTTCAGGAACATTGGTGGGAAAATACAGCAGCTCCCTGCAATGCCAGAGGCCAGAAGACTGCGTTACAAGGTTTGATACATTTCATGTAATAACTGAGTCACTAATATTTGGAGGAGAAAAGGGTCAAAGTAATGAGAGAATGAATTTTTTATTATTTATTCTGATGGGCAATAAATCTCTACTTTTAAATTTCAGAATCATCCAAATGTTAAGAATTACTTTCAAATATTGAAATAATCTCTGAAATCTAGTTAACAAATGCAAGCACAAATTTCACATAGAAATAAAAATCAACAGAGACACAGATAGTCAGGCACAGGGTAAGACCACCATTAGCAAAACCAAAATTCGCTTAGTTAAACTATGCTTAGTCATGCTGCTAGGAGGACCAACAGATTGTCAGCATGCTGAGGAAAAATCATTCTATTAATTATTCCATAATCTGTTTTTCAGTGAGGATGTATTTGACTACAAACAGTAGCAGGATGTGACTTGTTTTGGTATGAAAACACTACCTTGGCATGAATGGGACAAGATAAGTAAAAAAAAAAAAGGTTTTACTTTGTCCACATGGGGGCGCCAAATCAACATTAACATTCATTTTCTAACAGGAGCTCAATTTTTAAAACCAGCTTATACTAAAGTTTGAGTTTATTCTTATGATTTCAGTCTTATTTGCAATCTTTTCACTTAATGTTCTGAACTGCTTAACTTATCTCAAATGGTAGAGTAAAAATAACCTACTTTTGATTTGTTGTCTTTCTAGACTGAACGTTTTTTAGATGGTAATTTTCCCTCGCCTCCTTCCCTGTTATTTACCTGATGTTGCCATGGGTCGGATGTGTCCCTCATGAACGTCTTTAGATGATCATTAAATACTTATCTGATGAGGATATTTTTAAATCCTAATAAACAAAAAAATCAGTTTGCATTCAAAGTGTTTCAACAGCTGTGTTAACTCCACAAACACTGTGACATTCAGCTGAAGGGCTCCAGTTTACAGGGTCACTTTTAAAACCATACCACCAGGAGAGACGAATTTGCGGTGGGCTGAGAGAAGACTACTGTTACAAGCTGCTAAATCAAGAGAATCCCAGCTTCTTCTTTTGAAAAGTACACACACATACAAATAAAAACTAATGAAAAAAAGAGAAATCAAGTGAATCACAGATGTGTGTGATGTTAGCGTGAACGGCGGGTGGAATAAAAACACTGCAGTTAATCTACCAATCAGACACGCTCAGCATTGCAGGCCCTGCCCCCCCGAAAGTCCCAGGACCTTTGAAAAGTACTACCCCCCTAGCAGGGGCTTTTTAGGGGAAAAATTAACTAGGGGTAAAGTTCCTCTGGTTGAAAAAACGCCTTATCTTGCTCATTGTCGGTTTACGTTGGGTCTCCATAAACAATATAACAAAGAGTGCAGTATGGACCTGCCCGTTTTGTACAGTGTCTTTAGATAGCTTTTGTTGTGAATTAGCATTATGCAGATAAAATTGATTGACATTTATACTCAACATTTGTCGGCATACTTAAAATAAAGAATTAGCACAAAAAAAATCACCCTGCGTTTAGATTTAGTCTTTCTCTGGTTCTGATTCTTTCTGAACAAATAAAAAGTAATCTAAAAGAAAAAGATTGAACACAATAGATAAAAAAATAACCAGGCTGTTGTTCCACTAATGTTGTTGTTTTTTGCAGGGTATTATCTTCAGATTCAAGTTTTTAATGCTGGTAACTTTAGCATGTGCAGCCATGACCGTCATCTTCTTCATCTTGAATCAAGTATGCATCACATCTCTAATGATAGACATATAAAGTCTAACCTGCTTGTTTAATGATTATTTATTATTAATATAGCTTAATTATGATGCTCCTCAAAATATTTAAATTGCTCTTGTTATTCACCAGGTGAGTGAAGGTCACTGGCACTGGGGAGACTACACCCTTCAGGTCCACAGTGCTTTTCTCACAGGGATGTACGGCATGTGGAACCTGTATGTTTTCACCATCATCTTCCTTTATGCCCCCTCCCACAAGAACAGAAACAAGTCAGCAGACAGTCAACAAACAGGTAACGTTTTGCCTTCACAGTAAAGATCCACTTCATAAATTAACTTGTGCAATCCATACATGTTTGTAACTCAAGTCTGTATATGATTATTTCTTCTGTAAGCAGATATGGTGGACAAACCAGACAGCCAAGAGACTCAGCTGACATGTGGAGAGCCATGGCCCACAGAGACGTACAGGATGACAGGGAAGGTGGCTGAAGAGTGACCCCAAAACTTTATGTGTTTCTGAAAATTATTCTACTCGGTTTCTATAAACATTAAACTTTCATATGTATATATGAAATGTAGATGATATTAAAGATACAATATTAGAACATATGAAGCTGTAACACAGAAAGCTAGATGAGCAGGCAGTTTTCAACACAATAGGCCCATATTCACATTGTGTTGCGTGGTGGATGCTAAACATTGTTTAATATTTCAGGATAATAACAATGTAAAGGATGATTTATTCTGTTTATTTTTCTGTGTGTCTTTATAGTATAACATTAAACATTTTCTTGTGAAAAGGAAGTGAATATTTCGTCCACAGCAACAAAATGTATATACATAATTTAAAAAACGCTGTTATATTTACTTGAATTCTTAACAAAAAGTTTTGTTACACACAGATGATGAAGGATAAATTACATGACACTATGACAACATAAGTTTTATATGATATGCAATATGTCCAGATCTTTCAAGATATTTAAACTATTATTCATTATTTCCCATTGGCTGAGCAAATAAACATATATTTATAGCATGCTAAATGGTTCCTTGAAAGGTCCTGTAAGGAACTTTTTGTTTGTGTTGACTTTGGTGACCCCTGCAGTCAAAGCATGTACATGTTGTACATTAAAAGGTAGTATTTTCTGCCAGTGAAAAACTCCCTATATGAGCTTTAAAGACCAGAAAGAGAGCTCACACTACACCAATTTTAAAGTCTCTGTATTGGCTTCCAGTATCTTTTAGAATAGATCTTAAGATTATTTTACTGGTTTTTAAATCTCTTAATGGTCTTGGCCCTTCTTATTTATCAGATTTTCTTTTATCATATGAACCACTGAGAGCCTTTTATCATCACGGCCCACACCTGTGGAACACCTACCTGAAGATCTGAAGGCTGCACAGAGCATCAACATTTTTAAAAGTAAACTCAAGACCTACCTTTTTAGTCTCGCTTCTAACTGTTTCATTCTTATAACACTTTTATTTATTTATTTATTTATTTATTTATCTGGTGCAATTTTTAGTCAATTGTATTCTATTTTATTCATGTATGTACTTGTGTATTTATTTATTTTAAGTACAACATCTTATTTTCTTTTAATGGTTAATATTTTAGTGTTTTATTATCTTAGAAATGTATTTTTATTTTGGAGATTTTAATTTCCTGTGTTGAGTTTTAACATCTTATTTTACCTCCAGTGTGTTCTCATTATGATATCACGAGAGCGTTTCCTCAGTTCGTTCAGCAACTTCTTTTTTAATTTTAATTTATTTATTTTATTTGTATTGTTTTTATTACTATTGTTCCGGATATTGTGTTCTTAACCTTCGGATTGTGGGGTGGGTTTGGGGGGGGGGATCTTTTTCTTGATTTATTCTATTTTAGGTTGTTTTTATGTTCAGCACTTTGTGTTACAATGTCATCGTATGAAAAGCGCTTTATAATTAAAGTCTGATTGATTGATTGATAAAGTGAGGACTAGTGAATGATCATGCCGGCAGAGGGCGCTGTTGTCTCTTCCACACAGAAGTGAGTCCCAGCCCTGAAGATCTGTAGCTGCCAGCAGCAGATGTTCCTGTCTCCGGTTCTTCTGTCACTGTGACTCTCGTCAAAAGCGCTCAGTTTTTATTTTCCGCCTCTGAAACCTTGTTCTGGACACAGCTGGAGTTTATTTTTTCATTAAAGCACCTGCATCAGCGTTGTTTCATCGCACGACAGAACAGAAAGTCTTGTACCCGAGAGGCCAGGTGAGTGTCAGCCCAGAGATTACATGAATAATCGTTTTAACTATAACATGACAGCGGTGTATAAGTAGGCTATTAATGCCGTGAATAAGTAGAAACTATTAAACTATGACCAACAGTCTTTCACTGGAATCCTTACAACTTATTAACAACTGCAGCATGTGTCATTTGGGACATGTTTGTAACATTGTATGGATGTTTTATGAGGTGTTTAAACTCTTTGTTTGCTCTTCATTATTTTGTCGGCTTTACAGTATTTATCAGCTTACAGGTGTTTAAGGGATTTTTAAATAACAGCTGACTCAAATGATGAATAACAGCAGGACAAGACTTGTTTCTCGTATTTTCATTGCAGTGCATTTCTGAGAAGACAAACAATCTGAGTCTCTGAACAAAGCCTGAATGTTGCTTTAAAAGTACTAAGTGTGTGGCTGCCTTCAAACTCTGCACAAGCATCTGAAATAGCCTCAGTAATTATTTGATTGGCCAAGTTAAGGCTCCTGTGAGGAGGTTTTAGATTGTTTTTAAGACTGAAAACAACATGAATGTCTCTTTATGACTTACAAATGTTACAATGTTACAATGTTACAATGTCATTTAGCAGACGCTTTTATCCAAAGCAACGTACATACGAGAACAAGAACAACACAAGCAAGATCAGTAAGAGTAACAAAGTGCTTCAAGTCAATTTGGGTGCAGGTACTGCCAAGCAGTGTAAAGGCAATGCATAAAAATAAGTAAGGAATTATTTTATTTTATTTATTTATTTATTTTTTCGAAATAAGGAACATCTACAATGAAGCAACCAACCAATTTACTTCCTACCTTTCATTATCTTCATCAACAATTAACATCACAATAATGACCAAAGTACCAAGTGCTGGGTCACTCCAGACCTGAACACAGATTCCCAGAGTAGAGCAGGACAGTGAGAGTCAACTGTAGCTGGAAGACATGGTCTGCCACTGGGGACAACAGTGGAGAGCAGTCTAGCTAAGTGCATAGTGCTTCCTAAAGAGCTGGGTCTTTAGCTGTCTTATGAAAGTAGAGAGGGACTCTGCAGATCGAATGGAGTTGAAATGGAGTTGAAAACCAGACCATCAGCATGAGGATTGACTATTTCCTTTTTTATGTTTTTTAAAGCTTGAAACCCCTGCAGAGGGGGTAGGTGTCAGAAAAGTGGGTCAGCAGTGCACTATTTAAAGCCTTTTATTAACATTATCCATGACAAAACAGTTGACTGTTAAAATACAACATGGTAAGGTTTCTTTATGTGGTAAAAAAAACAACACTTAGTCATGTACAAAACAATAAACCAAAAGTACATTAGAGGAGCTTTAATATCAGAACAGTCAAAATGTCAGTCTGTGTTTTAGTGAGTCTTAGTCTATATCCTACAGAAGAGATGTTAACAGAGGTGTGAAGAAACAGGAACAGTACACATTACAGAGGCTAGATTATGAGAAATTCAACTTTTCCTAAAACCTACCCAAAGTGATTAATCCATTATTAGAATACTCAGCTACTACGCTTCATATTTGACATCTTATTGATGAATGACTTATTGCTGCATATTGTTTAGGTTTTAAGGCTTTAGAGCTTTCCTTCAAATATAAACTCCATAAATCCTAAAGACATTTTAGCCACAGAAAACACACTCCAAGGCCTTTATGGGACCTTTACACTCAGTATCATTATTGAAGGTGGTTATTTGGTCTGTTGCAGTACAAAAATAGGTACCAAAAAAAGTACCCCAAACTTTTCTTATTGTGGCTACACGTTTGGGCTGCTGGGTAGGAACTGAATCAGGTAGTGTTTTATTTAGCTTGAACATAAAGCTCTTGTGCATCTTAGGTAAAATACATGATCATACACCATTCTCTTGATTATGTATTAAGTTTTGTTTGAAGTATCTGGGAAGATATTCAGTCAGTGAATGCATACGCTGCACAACATAGAAAGGTATTATTAAATATTAGCCTGACTCATTGTTAGTTTTTGCTACATTTTCCCTTTCAGCATAATGGCTTCGGTCAGCTGCATGTGACTCCACCTGAGAGGGTTTCTGGTGCTGACGTGGGTTTGGCTGTGTTGCCTGGTTACACCACATTCAGACCATAGGGTGGTTTAATCTCGTGAGAGTGTCGCCCCCCCATCCCTTCTCCTCCCACCCTCCTCTCTATCCCTCGACTCAAATTCCACGCTGGCCTCCTTGGAGCTGGTGTGTGCGTCACTGCTCTGCTCACAAAGAGCTTCAGAGAATGATCCAGCGGAGCCTCCAGCCTGTTAGTCCACAGTGACATGTGAAATATGCACACGTCACATCTCTCTCAGTCTCCTCACCTGAGCTTTTTGTACTGACGAAAGTATTAAACAGTCTCTGAGTGGATGTGTCGCACGTGAGGACACTCAGCGTTAGCTGCTTATCAACAGATGACAAAGGATTACACTTTTCATTACATACGCTGCTGCCCCGTAACAAACTGTACACTACATATTCAGATTTAACTCACAGTTTTAATCATGATCAGGATCTAAAAACATGTTTCCTCCTGAGTGGTAACAAACAGGAAGTGACTAACTGTGTCCTCAAATTTGTTATTTTATGCATAATAGAAACTGCTTTAACTTTGAATTCTGAGGGTTTAATTATGTCTCTAGATATTTAAACCTGTTGGAAACCATTTAAGGGTTAAAAGTTCTATTTAGTTCAGAAATATGTATTTATATGGCAAATTTTTGGATTTCAGAGTATTGGAAAGTTTCAGATGGAAGTTTCTGTGACTTTGCACATTTTTTAAACTTTTGAAATTCTCGTCTTACACAAAATGTCAGTGACTGAAAAGTCAAACACATTATAGAAATGCATTGCCTGGAGCACCGTAATGGCTCAGTGGTTTCATTTCAAGCCCCATGTACAGAGACTATAGTCCTCAGGTAGATGTTCAGAGTTCGGCTCTTTTGCCACATGCCAATTCCCACTCCCTCTTCCCATTTTCCTGCTCTATTCATGGTCCTATACCCTCTCAATAAAGGTTTGGAAAAGCCAAAAAAGAATCCTAAAAAAATAAATAAAAATATGTTCCCTGATGTAAATGTTGTCTCAAACAGGAATATATATCTGTCGTCTAAGTCAGAGTGCAATGCCTGATGGCAGCAGTAACCAAATTAAGGAGTTTGTCTTCAGAAGAAGCATTTATTAACAGCTGTTACACTTCTGTGAGTTGAGGGGAGGCTGCAGCTCAGTGGTAGAGTCTGACATCTTTCAAGAGGATGGTAGGGGGTTGAATCTCAAGTACTGTCCTTCGGTGAACTGAAGGTAGGAATCAAAAAAGGATCTGCAAATTGTACAAAAAGCCACCAAATACCTGAAGAAGATCTGTAAGATTGAAACATTGCTCTTTTTGAACAATGTGTGGAATCTTGTTGATTCCTGTCTTTAGTTTGCTTTCTGATCCAGCACATGGTAAATATATATTTTTGATGTAACTGCACCTTTCTTAGTCCAAGATACTATTGCATTGCCCCTGGTGGCTGTGGCAGCGATTTGTGAATGGGATTTCAATCAGGAGAGACACAGTTTGAAGATTAAAGGTTATTTATTACAACTTAATGAATAATGACACTTGACAGAAATCTTTGGTGTAAGGAATCTATGGGGATAATTTTGTGAGCGTAGGATGTGTGAGTTTGGCAGCAGAAGAAATCCCCCTAGAGTCCAAACGCTGGTGGTGGTGGTTGATGAATTCTAGGAATTGAAGACTTTGCAGAGACCAGGTGGAGATGGGGAGGTGGAGGGGTGCACACCATCAATGCAAGAAGGAACTATCTGGAGAGAGACGCACATTTAAAAAGACAGCAGAAAGTTGATAGGCTGGCGATAAGGGCGTGCCACTGAGCTATTGGATGACAGCCACCGCTGATTAACCAATGACAGCTCTGGAGCACGCGGGAGAGGAGAGTTAAACAACTGCTGTGATTGCTTTTATAGTCTTCCTGTCTGAACTTTTGCTAGTGCTACATTAGTTAATACTGATTCACTCAGGGCTCTTTACATAGCAGCCCAAGATCAGTGGTGTGAATGGGTAAATATGCCATGTAATATAAAGGTACTGAGAGGTCAGAAGATTTGAGAAAGCTCTATATATCTATGTCTATTTATCCATCTGTAACTGATGAGCGTTAGAAATGTGCATCAGATTAAAGTCACATGATGAAAATAAGAATCGATGTCACAGAACAGACTGCTGCTGTCCTTACTCTGTGCTCCTCCTGTCTAGCTGTTTCCATAGTTGAGTGCATAGACTGGTTTTGATTGGTATAGTTTGTGAATTGATTTTGGGATGTGGGAGAAAATATGGAGATCTGTTGATGTCAGATAGCTTTGTGCTACCATGGTAACCTGGCAGTAGTGTGACATGAAATGAAATTAGACCTCCAAGCTCTCCTCGTCTGTGACACTAGAGGACCACAGCATATACATTCACCCAGGGCTGCATCAGAAATGAAGATTTCATCTTCATCACGGTATGAGAATTTACATCTCAGGGGTCTGAGTTTGTTACAATAAATATGAAAAGTTCATTTATATGAGTAAGTGATACTTTCTCACTCAGTATGCACACATTATTTCTCTAGTTGATTTTGCATTGAGGAGCAAAATGCTGCAAACTCAGGTATTGTGTAAATATGAAGAATAGCAGATCATTTCAGGAGACTTGAGTTATATCTAATGTGCACTTTAACTTTTTTAATTTATCACATTTATAATATAATAATAATAATGTTTATTTATGTAGCACCTTTCTAGAACAGGCGTCACAAAGTGCTTCACAATAACAGAATAGAAAGCAACAAGCAAAACATAGCAAGAATTACATGGAAGTAGACAAATTACATAAACACAACATACATTTTGTAAATTTGTAATTTATTTATTATAGGATAGCCCCTTGAGATGCTGCATCTCGTTTTCAAGGGGGCCCCAAAACCCCAAAACATAAAAACAGACAGGTCAATCAGAGGCTTGTCTAAACAAATAGGTTTTCAACTGCTTTTTAAAAATGACCATAGAGTCCACAGCTTTCAGTTCCGGTGGAATACTCTTCCAAAGTTGTGGAGCAACAACCTCAAAAGCACAGTCACCCTTATTTTTTAATCTGGTGCAAGGGACAGCCAGCAAACCCTGATTAAAGGATCTCACAGTCCTGCTGGAGTTATACGGCCTCAGCAGTTCTCCAATATATGCTGGAGCCTGACCATGTGTGGCTTTCTACTCAGTCACAAGAGTTTTAAACTGGATTCAGAACTTAATGGGGAGCCAATGCAAAGACTTAAGTATGGGTGTGACATTGGACCTTCTGGATGATTTCGTGAGGAGCTTAGCTGCAGCGTTTTGGACCACTTGTAGGCGGCTCAAAGACGTGCTTCTGAAACAACTGATCAAAGAATTACAGTAGTCTAAATGAAATGAAACAAAAGCATGAACAGTCATCTCAAGCTCAACTTTGGACACAATGTGCCTTAGTTTTGCAACATTTCTTAAATGGTGAAATGAAATGAATTTGATATTGTCATTGCAATATTTCTCTATTTAGTGCACATTGCATAATTTTTCATACCTTGTGTCATGCAGACCTACACTAATAATACTTTATTCTTACTATCAGGCTCAGTCATGATTCAAAGACATTTGTAGAGAGCTGACATGTTTGAGCCCAGCTGGTGTTTTACAGAATATACTCTGAAATTATCTCAGCAGGGAATTCATTTAAAGCTAGGCTTGGTAGTCACGGAAAAATAGCACAAATTGAATGTAGTATTTCCTCAGGACTCCGTCTAACCCCTCCCCCCCTCCTCTCGGAGCTCCTCCAAAAAGACGCCCCCGCTCACATGCATGAGCACCGCTGATTCACGACCATTTTTAGACCAAAGGTTGCCTCTTGGTCTAACCCCTCCTCCTAAACGACGCTCCCGCTCACATGCATGAGTGCCGCTGATTAGCGACCATATGATCATGACTGATTCAAAACCGGTCCTCAGCACATCGTTTGTGTTTTGCACTACGTCAACTCATGTCTCACTCAGCGGTAAGAAAACACCAAAACATTATCATAGTGAAAGTTAAAAACACAAACAAACATGAAATGAAAGCTTTGCAGGAGGGAGGCAGAACGGCAGGATGGGATTTGATTGGTTTCATCATTTGGCTCCTGATGGCAGTGATTGGTTGGTGTTTTCCCAGGTTTACTGCGGCTGTAGATAGCGGGTTTTTTTCGCTCTTTTTTAAGAACACATTATTTATTGATTACCATCGGGACAAAAAGATCATTTAAACCAGTATAACAAAAAGTGGATCTAAATCTGACGACCAACCCCAGCTTTAATGTCGTCTGTCACCGAATAATTGCTGACAAATTCAAGAGATGAATGAAATAATGATTTGGGTTTCTTACAGAGAGTTACTTTCGTGCAGCACCTCAGACTTTCTTGGAGACTCTCGAGGAGAGATCGTGACCTCTCTGTTCCCCCCATGTCATCTTGGCTGAGAGCTCTCAGGTCACTCACCCTGCACACTGACACACAGGCCTGTGTGGCTGCAGCTGGGTCACAGACTGGTGTCACTCTCTGAACCATCACACTGACACTGTGACTGTCGTGATGCTGCTGTGGGGTATTTATAGACTTGTTTTGTGTAGTCCCACATGATATGCAACTCCACTGACACAATTACACAAACCAACTCCTCCAGGTGTCCATGGAGCATCTGTTCAGTGTCAGGGGAATGAGTCTCTAATGAGGACACTGTCAATAAACTTAATTATTTCCTTTCTATGCTGTCCTCGAGTCGACTGGTTCCTCTGGGTGATGTATGCACTAATTGGTTTGGTGGGTGTCACTTTGTTCACTATTGGTAATCGGACACCACACAGTCACACCTTTATCAGCTGGTTGGACATCCTATTGTTAAACTATGGGTAGATGTATGGAGCACAAAACAGCCATTGTGTCAGGTATGGACTCTGGGTGAGAAGGCTTATTCGCAATTTGCCTTCTTATTCTTCCCATAGCTGATTAGCTAGGCTGAGGTCAGGGATCATAAAATGCATCTAACCATGTCTTTGTGGACCTTTGTGCACAGTGGCACAGCTGAAGACCATCCCTTAAAGCTAGGGTTGGTAGTCATAGAAAAGTAGCATGGATTTAAATGAAACATTTCCTCAGGACTCCATCTAACCCCTAGACTGTATAAAATATGGACGTAGTATCGCTGACGTCACCCATCTGTTTCTGAAGCGCTGTTTTGAGGCCAATCGGCGGTGGCAGCCATATTGCTGCTGTCGAGCGATTGTGATGTAAAGAGGCGGGCTTTGAGCCTCCTAGCCAACAGCTACAGTGTTCCCGCCTGTCATTCAAGTCAGCTGTGCCTCTCATTGAAAGACTTGTAATCTCAAAATCTTCAAAATTGGCGTGTTAGAAATAAATTCACCCCCCGTACAGTGTGTGCTGATCGAGAAATGAGCTATCGCGACTACACTCGTCTTTTGAACCAGGCTGTAAACGTGTTTATTTCTGCTGTAAAGATCGACTTTTTTGAATTGGTGTGTATGTGGTTTCTGGTACTTCTGGAGCCAGCCTCAAGCAGATCATTGATTTACTGCAGTTTTTAGCACTTCCGCATTGGACTCATATTTTTAGACCGAAGGTTGCTGCTTGGTCTAACCCCTCCTCCTAAACGACGCTCCCGCTCACATGCACGAGTGCCGCTGATTCACGATCATATGATGGTGACTGATTCAAGTCCTCAGCACATCGTTTGTGTTTTGCACTACGTCAACTCATGTCTCACTCAGCGGTAAGAAAACACCAAAACATTCTCATAGTGAAAGTTAAAAATACAAACAAACATGAAATGTATGCTTTGCAGGAGGCGGGCAGAACGGCAGGACAGGATTTGATTGGTTTCATAATTTGGCTCCTGATGGCAGGGATTGGTTGGTGTTTTCCCAGGTTTACTCCAGCTGTAGATAGCGGGGTTTTTTTCCGTCTTTTAAAGGAACATAAAGGAACACTTTATGTAT